>NC_086317.1:311279478-311596145 GCF_036172605.1 Pelobates fuscus | reverse complement strand
TACTACTCTTCATCAACCATTGTTATGTCAAGATGCCTTAAGAGCCAGTTAATTCACTACAAGGGTACCACTGACGTATTAAGGAGCATAATAATAGTTATTCATTTTTGATCCTAGATACATATTACTATGTCTTTATTTATAGAGAAAAAAGTTTAGTGGAAAAGGGGTATCCACCTATTCAAGACAGGTGAAAACTCCTAACCACTATAGAGTACCTCCTTGGATAAAATGTCACAAAAGGTGGGTAATATAACCTTTATTAACACCTAAATATGTGAAATATGTAAGTAGCCGCCCTTAGGGGCGGCTACTTACCTTCTTATAAGGAGTTCCCGCTTCATTTGGCAGCCAGCTCTTGACAAAGGCGTACTAAGAACGCCGAAACGCGCGTCAAGCTACTGATAGCCGACGCTATCCTATCCTATTCACTCCACTTAACATTTACTTTCTCTTGGAGGTATTTTCAGCCGATGCTATGCTCTCCATTTGAATTAGATTAATTTAATTTCCTTTTTTCCTTTCTATCTGGGCTATGACTGGCGACATCTAGCTGCCCTCTACTTTAGACTGGGGGGATTTATTGTTAGGCTGCCTTGAAGCAGCAGATAGCAGTGTGGGTTTATACAGACAGTTTAGGCTAGATGAGGGTTTATTAGGGTCTCTCTACTTTCATGGGATTTATTCCCACTACCCTTACTACCCTCTATTACTGTGTCTACACTACTCTGGAATTTGTCCCTGTTTATATGGGACATTGTTTCAGGCATCCATATATCTGTCTATAACCCTATCACCATTTAGGTTGATACCGCTGGATACTTTGTATCTCCATTTACTTTTTTTGTTTCCAGTTTAGATACTGTGTTTATATGGTACTGCTGGATACTTTGTATCTCCATTTACTTACTTTTTTTGTTTCCAGTCTAGATACTGTGTTGCGTTTTTTCTGTTAAGGTGTGCCTATCCTACTGATGGTTATTTAGACATATTTGTCTCATCTCACAGTTAAGCAACGTGTATCTTAGCGTGCCCAGTTTTTTAACGGTGTCGGTTATTTAACACTTTTACACCTGTATATTTTTTACTTCACATATTTAGGTGTTAATAAAGGGTATATTACCCAACTTTTGTGACATTTTATCCAAGGAGGTACTCTATAGTGGTTAGGAGTTTTCACCTGTCTTGAATAGGTGGATACCCCTTTTCCACTAAACTTTTTTCTCTATGATTCAGGGTTAAGCCCTTCATACCTCCTGTAACCTTCCTAAAGGGTATAGGGGTGTTTTTTTCCACCACCTATTCTCCCTTTCTTATGTTTTTATTTATGTACTCATACTACCTATAAGAATATGCTGAGGTATCTAGGAGTTTTATTTTGTTTATAGATACAAGATAATCACCTTAAAGGTGTATGTAGACATACTATCTCCTGGAGTAGGCAGAGGTATTTAGGAGTTTTACTCCGGTTATAGATGCACGATGATCAACTAAAAGGTATATGCAAGTATACTAACCTCAAGAGCATGCTGAGGTATTTACTGGAACTCATTGGTTAACACTATTCTCCCCAATGAGCTATAGTAGCTATTTCTAGCATCTTGACTCCCACTACTTATATGTTTGCTCCTTAGTTGACAGGTTTCACTATTTAGCATTTATTAGTTACTGATATAACCTGGGGTATCAGTTCCACCCATCAACTCTAGGACTTGATTATGGGAGTTATATTAAGGGGATGTATGTTTATTGTTTGAGCTTTTATTGCCTTTTTCTTTGGTTCTTTGACCATTCATTTAGGTAATAAACCCCAGAAACCTGATTCATTGGCAGCTTGAAACATAGGAATATGGAGCTCATATTTATTTTAGCTCTTTGTAAGGATAAGGATATGCTCTACCCCGTTGAACAGGGCAGGGCAGAGGATTGTTAGAAATATTTACTTACCTTGTACTCGTAAAAGAATAATTAACACGGTTTTAGCCTTATTCTTGTAACCACCCAGACTTGTTGTCTGGTATAGGTGCTTTTTTCTTGTTCTTGTATTTGGTCTCAGATTACTGTGGGTTATCCCCAATTTAATGTTTAAGCCTCAATTACCCTTCGTCTGCACTTTTTAGTGTCTTCTTTTGTTCCATTCCCGACAGATATAATTTCATTATAATTCTGAATTTTGTGCGTTAACAAGTGTTAAAGTTTTAGTTCAAAATAGCTGAATAGTAGAATTTCTATTGATTTATGTTTTCAATTTAGCAATTGTGCCCTAAAATTAGAAATTTGATCTAATTCATTTTAATGAATAACCTTGATGACGTTTACTTAAAGAAACACTCCAAGTACCATAAATACTACAATGCACACTATAACAATATCAGTGCATTATAGTGGTTATGCTGCCAGGAGTATACTGGTGTCCCCCCAATGTAAGTAGTAAGATAGCTTGCTTCACTCAGCCAATGATGCAGCCTGCATCAGTGGACTGTAATAGTTATGGTGCTTGGAGTGTTCCTTTAATTTGTCTCTTAAAGAAATGTGCTGTGTTCCAAAAAAAGGTTGGAACCCACTCTAATTCACTTGAACCACAAGAGAAAAAGAAAAGGCATATTCGGAATGTGAATAACATGCTTCAGATACTTCATCTGGACAAACAACTGGATATTCTACTGACTCCTGGAGTTACAAGACATAGAACCCTTTGCATAGTTTATCTCCCCCCTCTTTCTCTTGTTTCTCTGACACGTTATCTGTTGCTGCTTAACTCTGCTCCTCACATGTTTTAAAAACAGACCCATACAACCGTCAAAACCATCATTATCAATGCAGCCACCACAATATATATGTCGATTTGTGTTTGAGGCTTGATCTAGAGACGTAGTAGTCCGCATATTTTATTTTGTTATTTTTCTCTGATTCTAGATGTTCTAGCTACTTTATAAATTCTTTGGAGTGCTTTAATGTAATTTTAATGTTGCATACACCCATATGACGGGTTATAGACCTATAGTGTCAGGAATATGTTTGTACTACCTGTCAACCACATGGGTTCTGGGCTGGGTTATGTAACACTACAATTTTATGCACACCATGGGCCACTATGTGATATTCTTACAGAACTGGGATGCCGGGGCAGAACCATCTTCTTTTTTTTTTCTTTAATTCTATATTTTGAGAACGGGATTTATATTGAGCAAAACAAAAAAAGTACAAAAATAGGCACAAAATCAGTAATCCCATTATATTTTACAATTAAAACAAGACAACAATAAACAGCAGATAACAAAGTTTCATATAACTTGCATGAGTGTGCTCTAAATAATAACATAAGAGGGAAGAGCAAGATATCTTCTTAAGACTGGTCTGCCCTCTATGGTATCACCAGTGATGTGAATGGTTGGGAGGTTTGATATGAGAATTAAAAAAAAGTATTCAGGGCGGTGGAGCATGACACTCAAGATGGCTGGATGTGTTTTCTCTTAGCTCCAGCTGTTTAGACAGTGTATTGGGGCAGGGCCGTCTTTCCCCATGGACACGCTGGGCAGTTGCATGCATGTGGGCCCCACCGCAATGCCCATGTGCCCAGGCCGACAGGGGAGATCTCCCCTGTCGGCCAATGGAGAGTGGCACTGCTTTCGTGCAGTGGGCCCTCTCAGATGAAAGATCTCCCTCACCGGCCCAAAGGCCCTTCGTTAGAGGGGAGAGACGGCGGGAGGACCCGAAGGCTGCATGATAGTGAGGAAGGGAAAGACCTGAGAGGAGATCGCTCCTCCCGTAAGCCTGCTGTTTAGAGAGTTGCAGCGCATTGCCAGGGCAACTCTCCACACAGTGCTCAGCTCGGGAGGAGTGTAGATAGCCTGCAGCTAGAGGAGGCTGCAGGCTATAGATCACCACCACTGGATCACCAACAAGAAAACATTTGTCCCATGCACCCCTCACACTCTGCAACACACACACCACTCACCCGTCACACGTACAGCACCCTCACACACACACACACCCACACACACAGCACCCTTTCACACACACACCACTCACCACTCACACACACAGTACCCTCACCCACACACACGCACACAGCACCCACACACACACAGCACCTCTCACATACACAGCACCCACACACACACACAGCACCCACACACACACAGCACCCACACACACACAGCACCCACACACACACAGCACCCACACACACACAGCACCTCTCACACACACAGCACCTCTCACACACACAGCACCTCTCTCACACACACAGAACCTCTCTCACACACACACACAGCACCTCTCTCACACGCGGTACCTCTCTCACACACAGCACCTCTCTTACACACAGCACCTCTCTCACACAGACAACACCTCTCACACACACAGCACCTCTTTTGTGTGTGTATTCAGCGAACTGTGTATGTATTTAGCAGTCTGTCTTTGTGTACTCAGCAGTCTGTGTTTGTACTCAGCAGTCTGTGTGTGTACTCTGCAGTCTGTGTGCGTGTATTCAGCACTCTGTGTGTGAATGTGTTCAGCAGTCTGTGTGTGTACTCTGCAGTCTGTGTGTGTACTCTGCAGTCTGTGTGCGTGTATTCAGCAGTCTGTGTGAGAATGTGTTCAGCAGTCTGTGTGTGTACTCTGCAGTTTGTGTGCGTGTATTCAGCACTTTGTGTGTGAATGTGCTCAGCAGTCTGTGACTGTATTCAGCAGTCTGTGTGTATGTATGTATTGCATTTGTTGGAGCTACCAATAAATATAAGCTTAATTTTAGAGATAGTTTACAATTTTATTCCTGTTAGTTGTTGTGTAGGCAGGGCCCCAGTGCACTGCTTTGCCTGGTGGCCCATAATGCTGTTAATGATGGCACTGTATTGGGGCAAAATTGCATAAAAGCAATGCAGAACCTCTTTAGTCTCAGCTACAGACTGACACTTACTCAACCTGCACCTTTTGAAGCCTGAACTTTCCCAGTTAGACGAGCTTTCGCTTTGTTTTGGCACTGCAACCTAGTGTGCGTGGCAATGGCGGGAGGCGGGCATTCTCTCAACCCGGTAAGTGCACCACGCTGACACCTCAACACAGCCCTGTCATCCCCCCACCCTCTGGACCAGTCCCCACTGGAGCACTGCAGGGCCCCCAAGATTGATTCCCTGCCACGTGCAACCTAAGATAGCTGCTGGAGGGAGGCCTGCAGCTCAGTGGTCCCCCACAACTTGGACCTCAAGCAGGAACGCATTGCTTAAATCTTCAACCGACTGTGGTCGCAACTCTGGAAAGCAATGCACCGACGAACGAAAGGCCAACAGCGACGCTTAGAGCTCAGCCTGGCCCTTCACAAAGCAGTGATACTTCACATCCTGTCAAAAGTGACGTTGATAGTGAGGAAGAGGAGGAAGGTGCTAAGAAGGGCATATACACGCAGTATAGTGATGTACCGAACTGTTCGCTGGTGAATAGTTCCTGGCGAACAAAGCGTGTTCGCGTTCGCCACGGTGGGCGAACACATGCGCGGTTCGATCCGCCCCTATTCGTCAACATTGACTAAACTTTGACCCTGTGCCTCACAGTCAGCAGACACATTCCAGCCAATCAGCAGCAGACCCTCCCTTCCAGACCCTCCCACCTCCTGTACAGCATCCATTTTAGATTCATTCTGAAGCTGCATTCTTAGATAGAAGAGGGAAAGTGTAGCTGCTTCTCATTTGATAGGGAAATGTATAGCTAGGCTAGTGTATTCAGTGTCCACTACAGTCCTGAAGGACTCATCTGATCTCTGCTGTAAGGACAGCACCCCAAAAAGCCCTTTTTAGGGCTAGAACATCAGTCTGCTTTTTTTTTGCGTGTGTAATCTAATTGCAGTTGCCTGCCTGCCTGCCAGCTTCTGTGTCAGGCTCACAGTGGATACTGTGCCCACTTGCCCAGTGCCACCACTCATATCTGGTGTCACAATAGCTTGCATTTAAAAACAAAATTTTTTTTTCACTGTAATAGATTACCGTATATACTCGAGTATAAGCCGACCCGAATATAAGCCGAGGCCCCTAATTTTACCCAAAAAAACTGGGAAAACTTATTGACTCGAGTATAAGACTAGGGTGGGAAATGCAGCAGCTACTGGTAAATTTCTAAATAAAATTAGATCCTAAAAAAATTATATTAATTGAATATTTATTTACAGTGTGTGTGTATATAATGAATGCAGTGTGTGTGTATGAGTGCAGCGTGTGTATATGAGTGCAGTGTGTGTATGAATGCAGCGTTTGTGTATGAGTGCAGCGTTTGTGTATGAGTGCAGCGTTTGTGTATGAGTGCAGCGTGTGTGTATGAGTGCAGCGTGTGTGTATGAGTGCAGCGTGTGTGTATGAGTGCAGAGCCTTTGTGGGAGGTGGGCAATTTTATTATTATTATTTTTAATTATTGTAATATTTTATTATTTTATTTAATTATTATTATATTTTATTATTTTAATATTTTTTATTGTTATTTTTTATTATTTTATTTGTAATATTATTATTTTTTTTACTTATTAATATTTTATTATTTCGATTTTTTTTTTTCGTCCCCCCTCCCTGCTTGATACATGGCAGGGAGGGGGGCTCTCCTTCCCTGGTGGTCCAGTGGGATTGGTAGTTCAGTGGGGGGGCTGTGGGGGCTGCAGAGAGTTTACTTACCTCTCCTGCAGCTCCTGTCAGCTCTCTTCTCCTCCGCGCCGTCCATTCAGCTCTTCTGTCAGCTCACACTGTAAGTCTCGCGAGAGCCGGCTCTCGCGAGACTTACACTGGGAGCTGACCGAGGTGCTGAACGGACGGCGCGGAGGAGAAGAGAGCTGACAGGAGCTGCAGGAGAGGTAAGTAAACTCTCTGCAGCCCCCACAGCCCCCCTGTCTGTATTATGGCAATGCAAATTGCCATAATACAGACAGTGACTCGAGTATAAGCCGAGTTGGGGTTTTTCAGCACAAAAAATGTATATACAGTATATACGGTAATTAGCAGTTAGTTGTCTGCAAGCGTCTGTGTGTCAGGCCAACAGCGTGTACTCTGCCAGTGCACAGTGCCACTCATATCTGGTGGCACAATAGCGTGCATTTAAAAACAAAAAACATTTTTCACTGTTATAGATTGAATAGCAGTTAGTTGTCTGCAAGCGTCTCTGTGTCAGGCCAACAGCGTGTACTCTGCCAGTGCACAGTGCCACTCATATCTGGTGGCACAATAGCGTGCATTTAAAAACAAAAAACATTTTTCACTGTTATAGATTGAATAGCAGTTAGTTGTCTTCAAGCGGGTGTGTCAGGCCTACAGCGTCTATTCTGCCAACCTCTGCCAGTGCACAGTGCCACTCATATCTGGTGTCACAATAGCGCGCATTTAAAAACCCAAAAACTTTTTTCACTGTTATAGATTGAATAGCAGTTAGTTGTCTTCAAGCGGGTGTGTCAGGCCTACAGAGTGTACTCTGCCAACCTCTGCAAGTGCACATTGCCACTCATATCTGGTGTCACAATAGCGTGCATTTAAAAACAACTTTTTTCACTCTTATAGATTGAATAGCAGTTAGTTGTCTTCAAGTGGGTGTGTCAGGCCTACAGCGTGTACTCTGCCAACCTCTGCAAGTGCACATTGCCACTCATATCTGGTGTCACAATAGCGTGCATTTAAAAACAAAAAACATTTTTCACTGTAATAGATTGAATAGCAGTTAGTTGTCTGCAAGCGTCTGTGTGTCAGACCAACAGCGTGTACTCTGCCAACCTCTGCCAGTGCACATTGCCACTCATATCTGGTGTCCCAATAGCGTGCATTTAAAACCCCAAAACTTTTTTCACTGTTATAGATTGAATAGCAGTTAGTTGTCTGCAAGCGGGTGTGTCAGGCCAACAGCGTGTACTCTGCCAACCTCTGCCAGTGCACATTGCCACTCATATCTGGTGTCCCAATAGCGTGCATTTAAAACCCCAAAACTTTTTTCACTGTTATAGATTGAATAGCAGTTAGTTGTCTGCAAGCGTCTGTGTGTCAGGCCAACAGCGTGTACTCTGCCAGTGCACAGTGCCACTCATATCTGGTGGCACAATAGCGTGCATTTAAAAAACCCCAAACTTTTTTCACTGTAATAGATTTAATAGCAGTTAGTTGTCTGCAAGCGTCTGTGTGTCAGGCCAACAGCATTTACTCTGCCAACCTCTGCCAGTGCACATTGCCACTCATATCTGGTGGCACAATAGCGTGCATTTAAAAACAAAAAAATGTTTTCACTGTTATAGATTGAATAGCAGTTAGTTGTCTGCAAGCGTCTGTGTGTCAGGCCAAAAGCGTGTATTCTACCGGTGCACAGTGCCACTCATATCTGGTGGCACAATAGCGTGCATTTAAAAACCCAAAAACATTTTTCACTGTTATAGATTGAATAGCAGTTAGTTGTCTTCAAGCGGGTGTGTCAGGCCTACAGCGTGTACTCTGCCAACCTCTGCAAGTGCACATTGCCACTCATATCTGGTGGCACAATAGCGTGCATTTAAAAACAAAAAACGTTTTCACTGTTATAGATTGAAAAGCAGTTAGTTGTCTTCAAGCGGGTGTGTCAGGCCTACAGCGTGTACTCTGCCAACCTCTGCAAGTGCACATTGCCACTCATATCTGGTGTCACAATAGCGTGCATTTAAAAACAAAAAACTTTTTTCACTGTTATAGATTGAATAGCAGTTACTTGTCTTCATGCGGGTGTGTCAGGCCTACAGCGTGTACTCTGCCAACCTCTGCAAGTGCAAATTGCCACTCATAGCTGGTGTCACAATAGCGTTCATTTAAAACCAAAAAACTTTTTTCACTGTTATAGATTGAATAGCAGTTAGTTGTCTTCAAGCGGGTGTGTCAGGCCAACAGCATGTACTCTGCCAACCTCTGCCAGTGCACATTGCCACTCATATCTGGTGTCACAATAGCGTGCATTTAAAAGCAAAAAAATTTTTCACTGTTATAGATTGAATAGCAGTTAGTTGTCTGCAAGCATCTGTGTGTCAGGCCAAAAGCGTGTACTCTACCGGTGCACAGTGCCACTCATATCTGGTGGCACAATAGCGTGCATTTAAAAACAAAAAACTTTTTTCACTGTTATAGATTGAAAAGCAGTTAGTTGTCTTCAAGCGGGTGTGTCAGGCCTACAGCGTCTACTCTGCCAACTTCTGCCAGTGCACATTGCCACTTATATCTGGTGTCACAATAGCGTGCATTTAAAAAAAAATATTTTTTTTCACTGTTATAGATTGAATAGCAGTTAGTTGTCTTCAAGCAGGTGTGTCAGGCCTACAGCGTGTACTCTGCCAACCTCTGCAAGTGCACATTGCCACTCATATCTGGTGTCACAATAGCGTGCATTTAAAACCAAAATACTTTTTTCACTGTTATAGATTGAATAGCAGTTAGTTGTCTTCAAGCGGGTGTGTCAGGCCTACAGCGTGTACTCTGCCAACCTCTGCCAGTGCACATTGCCACTCATATCTGGTCTCACAGTAGCTTACACGCATAGTACCACTAATCCAAAAAAAAATGACAGGCAGAGGCAGGCCACCCCGCAGGGGCCGTCGTGGTCGTGGTGCTGTGATTCCCTTTTGCCCTAGAATAATGCCCAATTTTCAGAGGCCACGTACCCTGAACTTGAAAAGTTCTGAGGACATAGTTGACTGGCTAACACAGGACACCCAATCTTCTACAGCTTCCGCTCGGAACCTTGACGCACCATTCTCCTCCAGCTTAGCTTTGGGCACCTCTCAAGATACCACTCACCCGCCTGCCGCCACCACCAACACTAGCACCACAGCCGCTTCACTTTATCTGTCAGAGGAGTTATTTACACATCCGTTTGAAGAAATGAGTGATGCGCAACCATTATTGCCAGAGGATGTAGATAACAGGGATATGTCTCAGTCAGGCAGCATTACACACATGGACGTACGGTGTGATGATGATGTTGTACCCGCTGCTGCTTCCTTTGCTGAGTTGTCAGATACAAGTGAAGCGGTTGATCATGACGATGCGTCCATGGATGTCACGTGGGTGCCCGCTCGGCAAGAAGAAGAACAGGGCGAAAGTTCAGATGGGGAGACAGAGAGGAGGAGGAGACGAGTTGGAAGCAGGGGGAGGTCATCGCAAGGAGCTAGTGGCACAGTCAGACAGCATGCATCGGCACCTGGGGTCAGCCCGACAGCACGCCAATCAATGCATGCTGTGTCCACCACCAGAATGCCGTCATTGCAGAGCTCAGCAGTGTGGCATTTTTTTTGTGTGTCTGCCTCTGACAACAGCGATGCCATTTGCAACCTGTGCCAAAAGAAACTGAGTCGTGGGAAGTCCAACACCCACCTAGGTACAACTGCTTTGCGTAGGCACATGATCGCACATCACAAACGCCTATGGGATCAACACATGAATACAAGCACCACACAAACTCAAAGCCACCATCCTCCTCCTGGTCCAGCATCTTCAGCCACGTCAACCACTGCTGTCCTCCTTGCAGTTCCCGCTCATCTGCCCACAGTCATGTGTCAAGGACATGTTTGAGCGTAAGAAGCCAATGTCAGAAAGTCACCCCCTTGCCCAGCGTCTGACAGCTGGCTTCTCTGAACTATTAGCCCGCCAGCTTTTACCATAGAAGCTGGTGGAGTCTGAGGCGTTCAAAAAATTTGGGGCTATTGGGATACTGCAGTGGAAGGTACCCGGACGAAATTTCTTTGCACAAAAGGCAATCCCCAACCTGTACTCGATTGTGCAAAAGGAAGTAATGGCATGTCTGGCACACAGTGTTGGGGCAAGGTTCCATCTGACCACTGATACCTGGTCTGCAAAGCATGGTCAGAGCAGGTATATCACCTACACTGTGCATTGGGTAAACCTGCTGACGGCTGCCAAGCATGGAATGCGTGGCTCTGCAGAGGAGTTGGTGACACTGCAACGACTTGCAGGCAGGCCTGCTGCCACCTCCTCTACTCCTCCTACTCCATCCTCTTCCATAACCTCCTCGGCTGAGTCCTCTTCTGCTGCGTCTTGCTCCACATCAACGGCACCCTCCCAGCTCCCCAGGTACTTTTCCACATCCCGGATATGGCAGTGTCACGCCGTCTTGGGTTTGACTTGCTTGAAAGCAGAGAGTCACACCGGACAAGCACTCCTGTCCGCCCTGAACTCACAGGTGGAAAAGTGGCTGACTGCGCAGCAACTGGATATCGGCAAAGTGGTTTGTGACAACGGAACAAATTTGTTGGCGGCATTGAAGTTGGGCAAGTTGACACATGTGCCGTGCATGGCACATGTGTGTAATCTGATCGTACAATGCTTTGTGCATAAGTACACAGGCTTATAGGACATCCTGAAGCAGGCCAGGAAGGTGTGTGGCCATTTCAGGCGTCACTACACGGCCATGGCACACTTTGCAGATATCCAGGGGCGAAACAACATGCCAGTGAGGCGCTTGATTTGCGACAGCCCGACACGTTGGAATTCAACACTCCTAATGTTCGACCGCCTGCTCCAACAAAAAAAAGCCGTTAATGAATATTTGTATGACCGGGGTGCTAGGACAGCCTCTGGGGAGCTGGGAATTTTTTTGCCACGTTACTGGACGCTCATGCGCAATGCCTGTAGGCTCATGCGTCCTTTTGAGGCGGTGACAAACCTAGTCAGTCGCACCGAAGGCACCATCAGCGACATCATACCATTTGTTTTCTTCCTGGAGCGTGCCCTGTGAAGAGTGCTGGATCAGGCCGTAGATGAGCGTGAAGAGGAAGAGTTGTGGTCACCATTACCACCAGAAACAGCCTCATCAGCATCGCTTGCTGGACCTGCGGCAACGCTGGAAGAGGATTGTGAGGAAGAGGAGTCAGAGGAGGAATGTGGCTTTGAGGAGGAGGAGGAAGACCAACCACAACAGGCATCCCAGGGTGCTCGTTGTCACCTATCTGGTACCCATGGTGTTGTACGTGGCTGGGGGGAAGAACATACCTTCATTGAGATCACTGAGGAGGAGGAACGGGAAATGAGTAGCTCGGCATCCAACCTTGTGCAAATGGGGTCTTTCATGCTGTCGTGCCTGTTGCGGGACCCTCGTATAAAAAGGCTGAAGGAGAACGACCTGTACTGGGTGTCCACGCTACTATACCCCCGGTATAAGCAGAAAGTGGCTGAAATGTTACCAAATTACAACAAGTCGGAAAGGATGCAGCATTTGCAAAATAAATTAAAAAGTATGCTTTACACAGCGTATAAGGGTGATGTCACAGCACAACGGGAATCTAACAGGGGAAGAGGTGAAAGTAATCCTCCTCCTCCCACGACCACGCCGGCAAGGACAGGACGCTTTAAAGACGTGTTGTTGATGGAGGACATGCGGAGCTTTTTAAGTCCTACGCATCACCACAGCCCTTCGGGATCCACCCTCAGAGAACGACTCGACCGACAGGTAGCAGACTACCTCGCCTTAACTGCAGATATCGACACTCTGAGGAGCGATGAACCCCTTGACTACTGGGTGTGCAGGCTTGACCTGTGGCCTGAGCTATCCCAATTTGCGATAGAACTTCTGGCCTGCCCCGCTTCAAGTGTCCTGTCAGAAAGGACCTTCAGTGCAGCAGGAGGTATTGTCACTGAGAAGAGAAGTCGCCTAGGTCAAAAAAGTCTAGATTACCTCACTTTTATTAAGATGAATGAGGGATGGATCCCGAAGGGACTGACAGTGGGCGATACATTCGACTAAAAAAGGCCTGATGAGATAATCTGCCTTGGGCTAAAAATGGTGACCCTATGTAGGAGGAACAGTCCCTAATCTGCTCAGTGTCAATGTGTATCAGGGTCCCTGAGGACAGGTGTCAATCCATATCTGCCAAGTGACCCTATGTAGGGGGAACAGTCCCTATTCTGCTCTGTGTCAGTGTGTATCAGGGTCTTTGAGGAAAGGTGTCAATCCATATCTGCCAAGTGACCTTATGTAGGGGGAACAGTCCCTATTCTCTTCTGAGTCAGTGTGTATCAGGGTCTCTGAGGACAGGTGTCAATCCATATCTGCCAAGTGACCCTATGTAGGGGGAACATTCCCTATTCTGCTCTGTGTCAGTGTGTATCAGGGTCTCTGAGGACAGGTGTCAATCCATATCTGCCAAGTGACCCTATGTAGGGGGAGCAGTCCCTATTCTGCTCTGTGTCAGTGTGTATCAGGGTCCCTGAGGACAGGTGTCAATCCATATCTGCCAAGTTACCCTATGTAGGGGGAACAGTCCCTATTCTGCTGTGTGTCAGTGTGTATCAGGGTCTCTGAGGACAGGTGTCAATCCATATCTGCCAAGTGACCCTATGTAGGGGGAACAGTCCCTATTCTGCTCATTGTCAGTGTGTATCAGGGTCTCTGAGGACAGGTGTCAATCCATATGTCAAGGTGTCAATATGTCATATGTCAAGTGTCAATCTATATCCATTTAGATTTAGGAATGTTAGGTGATTTATGCCCTTTATGTATTAAAACCAGACTCTGCATCAACTGTGTAATTTTCCACGGGAGTTTTGCCATGGATCCCCCTCCGGCATGCCACAGTCCAGGTGTTAGTCCACTTGAAACAACTTTTCCATCACTATTGTGGCCAGAAAGAGTCCCTGTGGGTTTTAAAATTCGCCTGCCCATTGAAGTCTATGGCGGTTCGCCCGGTTCGCGAACATTTGCAGAAGTTCGCGCTTGCGAACCGAAAATGTTATGTTCGCGACATCACTAACGCAGTATTTCTGGCTACCCTCCTAGACCTCGTTCGACTGGGAACATCCCCTTAAGCACCACTTAACATCCCGGATGGTTGGCACCAACCATCGCAGACAGCAACGTGTAAGATGGCGCAGAGCTTCAGTCCAGATAGCAAGCGATGTCAAAACTTATGAGAGCGAAATGCTGGACATTCCAAGAGTCTGGGACCGGTGAGGAGGTGACTCGTGGGACTCAGGCTGCACATTACACCAGGGCAGAATGCATTGTCTGAAGGGCATAGCATAGGCTGACTTCCCTAGTACTGTAGTGTCTTATGCTTTCCTTTTGTCTTACTTTGATTTTTCTTTATTTCTCTCACCCTAGCTGTCTTGGTGGTGCAATTATGTTTGTTCACTTGTGCACAGCAAAAAATAAAGAATTTGAAAATAAATTGTATTTAGTGGGTGTGTGAAACACTTCATTAGTCACGTGATTCAGCTGCCAGTGGTGGGAGAGAATAGGGCAGGAGTAAGCTCCTAGATCACTATCAGTAAAAAAGGATTATGAGGACCAGTTTATAATTCTACTTACTCTGATTATCCACAACATTAAAACCACCTGCCTAATATCGTGTAGGTTCCCATTGTGCTGCCAAAGACAGCCTTGATGCCACGAGGCATGGACTCCACAAGACCTCCATGTCCTGTGGTATCTGGCCCCAAGACGCTAGTAGCATGTCCTTTGAGTCCTGCAAGTTGTGAGGTGAGGCCTCCATGGATTGGATTTATTGTTTCAGCACATCCCACAGATGATCAATCAGATTGATGTCTTTGAATTATATTCTTGGACAATAGCCCTTGAGAATACAATTGTGCTAAGGTTTTGTTGTATTGATCAGATTGCTTTTTTTGATTAGCCGATACATTTATAGGTTTTGCACACGTTTTTGGTATAGTGGTTTACGCATACGCATTTGGTGGATGTGTTTACAATTTTTCACTTTCTTTATCTGGTTATAATATCTGAATGTGTTAATATGTGCACCTTATGCTCATGACGAATATACAATTAGCATTTTATGTACATGGCCAATGTGCTCACATTTACACTCTAATGCCGGTGGAGTACGGTTTTAACAGAGAGCACTATATCTATATTGTGTTTTTTTTTCTATTTTACATTTATGCTCATGCTGTTGGAGAAAGTGTGTAACAGAGGAACATCCTTAAGGTGGGGACTATATCACCATCTGCTAGAAATATTCAGCTTGAGACAAAACCACCCTCCGTGTGCATTTTTGATTTGTTTTAATACTCACATTAAAGTTACAGTATTATACTGCTGCAATCCTTTCCTTTTTTGTTATCGTGCATTCACCATTGAACATCACTGAGGCTACGAATACGCATATGCATCCAAAAGTGTATGTATGTAACTTCAGTAGACACATTTTGTATTATTAGTTCAATTGCAAAACCAGAATGTCTGAATATGCTTCTGAACGCGCAATATTCACTGTTTTATAAATGTCTGTACTTTTTAATTCAAGGATTTACCCTGTATTTTACAACTTGGAGGCAGTAGAAAGAATAGTGCATAACCTAAAAATATTAAATCCCATATATACATAAATTATGCTATTTTAACAGTGTTTTCTGCCTACATAAATTCACTGTGCAGAAACAATACATCTGTACTTTCCAACTCTCCTTTAAACATGCTTAAACTTCATAGAGGTTTCTTGGGGAAAAAACATGGTTTCAGGCAGCTGTAAATTGGATCCTAATAACCTCTTTTATCTCTAGAAACTCCATGTGTCAGTGTTTTGCAATCTGTGTAAGATGCAGATGTAGTGCATATGGATACTGTTAAGGCCACAAGACTTCCATCAGAATGGAAAAGCATATGGACAGCGGTCACGTAGGTCAAATTGAATTTGGATGTATGACACTAAATGAACCCGTACAGGCTAGAGTAAACAAAAATGGAACTGTAATTAATGGTGTATTTCCTGTCAGAGTTAGTATTAGTAATGGGATATTCAAATAACCACAACAATTTATTGCATAGGTCTCCTTCCCCCCTGCACAGAGTTACATTTAACTCCAGTCATTTGTAAAGTTACTTTCTTCTCTAACTTGATTGGCAGAAAATATATAGTTCAGAAAACCCTGGATTTTGTCATGATAAAAAAAGTTTCGACTGCATTAGCAATGCTCATATGTACTAAAGCGAAATGCGGGTGGAATATGGTTGGTCTGAGCGTATCTGCAGCAATTGTCTGCATGAATTTGGTGGCGAGACTAAAATCAGTCCTTTTTCATATGAATGCTATACAAAGTAAAGGATTTGGAAGATTCACAAAGCACCAGTTTTAATAAAATTCAGGACAATCACAAATTATCATTCAATTGCTTTCATGCTAGCAGTGATTGGTAAAATAGTTGATGGTGAAAGATTTAATTATGTGGCGGCTGGCCAGAGCTTGCTAGCAAGCCACTGCATTAAAACAGTTAAGAAAAAAAAATAAAAAATCCTGTAGTGGTCAGTAAGAGTTCCATATTACTATAATGAAACTATTTTATAGCCCTATGCCCTACCTGCCATTTGGCTCCTAGATATGTTACACTAGACCCATTGATGTCCCTCCTCCTGTACAGGTTGAAGAAGTGAAGGCCATTCTTGATTCACGTATTTCTAGGGGTCACCTTCAGTATCTGGTTGACTAGAAGGGGTATGGTCCCAAAGAACGTTCTTGGGTTAGTTCCTCTGATATTCTTGCTCCTCGTCTTCTCAAGTCATTCTATGCCCGCTTTCCTTCTTGCCCTGGTTTTTACCGCCCTGTGGGCGGTTCTCGAAGTGGGGTCATGTCACAGTACCTTGTGTGATATTGGAGAGCTCCATGAAGGAGAGAGGGACCCTTCCCATGGTCCCTATTATCTCACTAGCTTTTCCGACGCAGTCTGCTGTGGCTCTGCCCCTTTCTATGATGCACGCGTACGCGCTGACGTCATGACATCATTGACGTCACCGCCCTCCAAAACGTTCAAACTGAAACGTTTTGGGGGCGTGACTATAGATTAAAGGTATAGGATATAAAAAGGGCACTTGCCCTTTTTTGGTTTCTGTTTACAACTCCCAAGAGTCCTTTATATTCTGTGTCTTTTCTGGTGTTTTGAGCTCGCTTCCTTCTAACTATTCTCTGTTCTGTTCTCCTATGACTCGGCTATCGTTTTTTTCGCTCCCTGAGTTCTGTCTTCCCTGCCTCGGCTTGTCCCTGACCATACTTTACCTAACAACGTATGACCCGGCCATTCTAAGGACGGGTAAATGTTGCCTAAACTATTATCATATATACACTTTGTGTTGGGTCACTGAGTATCGTTACAGTTAGGGTGGCTCCCGTGTCTCGGAGACCTTGGGCTGGCTTTCCGTTCAGCTGGACAGACTGGCGATGGTGCTGCCTGTTATCAGTAGCGGCTTGCACCGGGTCAGCTTTGTGAAAGGTACCCCATTGCTCTTCGGTAGAATCGGACCTGGGTACAAATGGGGCAGCCTCTGTGTGATAGTAGTGGGCTGCTGCCTGCCCTGGAGGCGGTGGCCCTGGTTGGATCCACAAAGCTTGGTTTCTTCCCTGGGTACAATCCCTCTGGTAGTGTCTGAACGGTTTGCACAAATGGCACTGTATTGCGCTGCGTTGGGGATGTGCCCTCCTCGTTGCTGTACTGGCAGCATTGGCGGTCCAGGGTATGGGCATTGGCGACTAGGTTGTTGCTGCCTGCGAGCGTCCTGATATTCATCAGCTTGGCGGGCTGCTTTGGTTAGGGTTATGGGCTTCGGTCTCTTACCCACTTTTGTACCTCTGGATTCAGTCCATTGTAAAATTGCTCCCACGGGATTAGCTACGTGACTTCTTCCCCGGTTTTAGCTTGGCTCGCTTGGAACTAGGCTAGGGCTGCGTGCGGCATGCCCATTCAGTGTGGGAATCTTTCTCTTGCTTCTTCATCTCCCGAAAGCGTCTCCTGTAGGCTTCGGGTGTAATGGCAAATCTCGCCATGATCACTTCATTCACCCGAACATGGTCTGTACTTTCTTCATCTGGGACGGCTCTGTTTGCTTCAGCTGCTCTGCCCGACAGTTTACCAGCCAAGATGCGCACCCAATCTTCTGGTGGTACTTTATACAAGCGGCACTGCCGCTCAAAGTCTTGCATGAACCCATCTATATCTTCCTTCGTTTCTACAAACTTTTTAAACGCATCATGGGGAATCTTTGTCTTTACCTCCGGTGTCTGTGGGGTAGCTGACAATCTTTCCAGGGCACACTGTTCGATTTACGGAAGTTGGAAGTTGGTTGCACGTTTGCCACTGACCCTGGAAGAGTGTGAAAGCTGGCCTCCTGCCCACCGACTATGGGCCAGGTCAGTGACAGTAAAGACCCATATTTTATTCCCCCTGGTACGGCACTTTCCATTCATGTGCATAGAACCGAATGCTAGCTCCCTGGCGTCCGTTCGCATGGACCAAAACCGCGAATAGACTTCAGGGGGACTTAGCCGCGAATGCCCTGGAACTATTTTTGGCATGAAGACTTCGCGGTTCCTGGTCGGTCCCCAGCGGCACTTGGCCGCGATTCTATGGAACTTTTTGGCATGGGATCATGCGTGCGTTCGGTGAAATGAGGACTTCCAGGAAATTCCTGAACCCCTCACCCGATTTGGGTGATTTTTGAATATGTTGGTTACCAAGATCAGGGCTATCATGGGATGTAACTTTTGTGGGAATTTTGTATGTTTAACCCCTTAAGGACACATGACATGTCTGACATGTCATGATTCCCTTTTATTCCAGAAGTTTGGTCCTTAAGGGGTTAAAGGTATTTTTGGGGTTTCTTAAAAATGTGTGTTTTTTGTACCTGGAGACAAGGCCGTCTATAATATTAATAGGACCCTAGGCAAAGCATTTTCTTGGGTGCCCTGGAGCTTGCATCCCACACACCCCCCCCCCCCACACACACACACACAATCACACCTTTCAGACACTGACAGACAGACATGCTGACACACACAGACACATACACTGACAGACATACGGACGGACACACAGACACTGACAGACAGACATGCACACTGACAGACAGACAAACATGCACACACACACACATGTTTCCTACCTTGCCTGGCTCAGCCCCGCTCCTCTCTGCCTCCTTGCTGTCTCTCACTCAGCTCTCTGTGGGAGGAAGTGACAGCCGCAAATCACTTCCTTCCATAGAGAACAGAGAGCAGTGCGCCGCCCAGTCGGCTACAGGAAAGCAAGAGGCCCGGTCGCGCTGTTAAAGGGCCAGAGTGCGCAACCGGGCCCCTGCTTACAAATACCCACCGGGTGGCCCTTAGTGAATGGGCCACCCGGTGGGCCTCATTAGTGTGCCATGGGCCCAAGCACGGGGGGAGGAAATAGTTAAGGGCAGCGGGGCCCACGGGGCAGCTGCCTTGGGCCCCCAAGGAGTACCTGGACCTGGGGCAGCTGCCCCGTTTGCCCCGTGTTAACCCCTTAAGGACACATGACATGTCTGACACGTCATAATTCCCTTTTATTCCAGAAGTTTGGTCCTTAAGGGGTTAAAGACGACCCTGCCTGGAGATAATTGAGTTTAATACAGTGCTTGACTCAATTATCTCCCAGGCACAGGGGAGGGATTATCTTGTTTTGTATGGGAGTGTCCTAGATCTAAGAGCCAATGTAATCGTGTGTATGTTTTTTACTGTAGTCTACTCTCAGGTCCAGGGGGGAGTGCCCCTTGCATTAGGACCTGCATATAAGGCCAGTTGTGGCTGCCACAAAAGAGATTAGTTTTACCCTTCATGAAGTCTAGGCTCATGTTTGGGGGATGAGAGATATATTCACTCTGGGGATTGCTATAATCACAATACTACCTTGGCTTACAACGATTGCTCTTGTAAGAGCAGCCTGCTTTGCTTTCTGGACTAGAAGAGGTCTACCTCAAGAAGCTAGATCCTGGTCTTGGGTCCAGGATAGGTGGAGGACAGCAAAACCCCAACCAAGCTGCGGCGGTTTGTGGGGTTTATGGTGGTTATGGTGTCCGGCACGGTACTTATGGTACTCAAGGATTACTAGGAAGCAGCGATTGAGGGAGGCACCCTGACGGGGTGTCAGCCGGTCTGTCACAACGACCATGTACCGCTTCCTGCTGTACCAGTGCCCAGTTATACGAATGGCGGCCACACAGGAAAAACACTTGCACTAATGATCAATTTGTAGTTAACAGCCAGGGTGGTCGTGATTAGGAGGTGCGAACAAGGGGACCACACAGAGTTGGTTCGGTAAATGAACAGGGGGTACACGGACAGCCGAACAACCAGGACGTGTATTAGGAGATCCATTCAGCTACATATATATATATATATATATATATATATATATATATATATATATATATATATATAAATAAAAACATTTAAAATCTGGCACTCAGCCCCAAAACAAGTATAATAATGTAGCTCAGTAGACCAGCGTTCAATGTATAACAATCCGAGAAATGATGAGAGCACTCAATGGATTTGATGACAAAATCAATTAAGTGTATTCAAATTCACATAAATAAATCTATATATAAATATATACCAATGCAAAAAGGAACGCACTCACTGGATTCCAAAATGTCAAATCGTGTTTAAAGTTTGCAAAAAAAAAAATCTAAGTTTTGACCTTGCAGTCTTTATCATATATATTTAAGAAAGAAGTAAAAAGAAAGTAAAAGAAAAAAAAAGACAAAAAAAAAAAAGAAAAAAAAAAAAAAAAAAAAAGAAAGAAGTAGCCTTGCACTCCTACTTACATTTTCTGTGACCTGGCGCTCGATAGCGTTAGTTCATTCTAGTATACCTATCCGTATGCACATTAGCAGCACTTTAACAATTTTGTAGCACTTTAAGAATTGTATAAACATATGATTGGCACTATCTACATGCACTTTTCTTGGTGTAATTTTGCAAAAAGTCAATTTAAACTTTTGCTCACATATAATGGATATGTTTTTAATAATGAATAAGTATTAAGTTCACGATTAAGCACTTTACAGAGTTTTTAAAGATATTTTGTTATTTATTGGCATTTTATTTTATATGGCAGTGCATGAGTTATATTTGCCATAGATTCCCTATTGCATTGTAACATGTGCTAAAATAGTTGGTCCATGCCTTGCGCCACAAAATCGATGTTCCACTGCACGTTGCTGGCGTCATCTGTTCTCCATGGAGATGGACGCTGATACAGAGTGAGTTTCATGTGTGTGGTGATAGCCGATCGTGTTCCGGACAAACGCGTGGTGCAGCTCTTGGAGACGGGCTCGTTAATGAGAGGACATTCTATTTTTAACTATATCACACATGCGCTCCCATTTCCGGTGGACGCCAGCCTCCTGCACAGATGCTCGGTGAGTAACTGATTAGGGTCCTATATATATTGGGTGGTTTGTAATGTATTTCCTGGCCATATCCATGGCAGCGAAACCTCCCGGTCTCTTTAGCTGCCATCTAGGATGACGTTCGGTCCGCGCAACTGCACGGAAGTCCTGATTCGCCAGGAAGAGAGTATGGAAGATTAGACATGTGCAATTCGTTTCCGTCTGAATTTTGGCAACTCAGACATTCGGATGCTTCCAAATGTCCGAATTGCAGAATTTCCGAAGTGCCGAACCAAACCGAATTGCCGAAATGCCGAATTTCAGAAATGCTGAAGTGCTTTGGATTTCTGAAAAGTGGCAAAAGAGGAGAGGAAGGGAAAAATTAAGGGAATGATGACAAATCTAACCCTAACCCTACCCGTAACCCTACTCCTAACCCTAGCCCTAAGCCTACCCCTAACCCTACACCAAACCCTTACCCCTGACCATAACCCTACCATTGACTCTAACCCTATCCCTAACCCTACCCCAACCTTCCTCTAACCCTACCCCTAACCAGGGCCGGTGCACTAGGCAAAGATCCATTTTGCCGCCCCCCTCATGTCACTCACTCACTCACTGGCAGACACACATACACTCACTGACAGACACACACACGCACATACAGGGAGTGCAGAATTATTAGGCAAATTAGTATTTTGACCACATCATCCTCTTTATGCATGTTGTCTTACTCCAAGCTGTGTAGGCTCGAAAGCCTACTACCAAATAAGCATATTAGGTGATGTGCATCTCTGTAATGAGAAGGGGTGTGGTCTAATGACCAACACCCTATATCAGGTGTGCATAATTATTAGGCAACTTCCTTTCCTTTGGCAAAATGGGTCAAAAGAAGGACTTGACAGGCTCAGAAAAGTCAAAAATAGTGAGATATCTTGCAGAGGGATGCAGCACTCTTAAAATTGCAAAGCTTCTGAAGCGTGATCATCGAACAATCAAGCGTTTCATTCAAAATAGTCAACAGGGTCGCAAGAAGCGTGTGGAGAAACCAAGGCGCAAAATAACTGCACATGAACTGAGAAAAGTCAAGCACACTTGCAACCAGTTTGTCCATATTTCAGAGCTGCAACATCACTGGAGTGCCCAGAAGCACAAGGTGTGCAATACTCAGAGACATGGCCAAGGTAAGAAAGGCTGAAAGACGACCACCACTGAACAAGACACACAAGCTGAAACGTCTGGGCCAAGAAATATCTCAAGACTGATTTTTCTAAGGTTTTATGGACTGATGAAATGAGAGTGAGTCTTGATGGGCCAGATGGATGGATTGGTAAAGGGCAGAGAGCTCCAGTCCGACTCAGACGCCAGCAAGGTGGAGGTGGAGTACTGGTTTGGGCTGGTATCATCAAAGATGAGCTTGTGGGGCCTTTTCAGGTTGAGGATGGAGTCAAGCTCAACTCCCAGTCCTACTGCCAGCTTCTGGAAGACACCTTCTTCAAGCAGTGGTACAGGAAGAAGTCTGCATCCTTCAAGAAAAACATGATTTTCATGCAGGACAATGCTCCATCACACGCGTCCAAGTACTCCACAGCGTGGCTGGCAAGTAAGGGTATAAAAGAAGAAAATCTAATGACATGGCCTCCTTGTTCACCTGATCTGAACCCCATTGAGAACCTGTGGTCCATCATCAAATGTGAGATTTACAAGGAGGGAAAACAGTACACCTCTCTGAACAGTGTCTGGGAGGCTGTGGTTGCTGCTGCACGCAATGTTGATGGTGAACAGATCAAAACACTGACAGAATCCATGGATGGCAGGCTTTTGAGTGTCCTTGCAAAGAAAGGTGGCCATATTGGTCACTGATTTGTTTTTGTTATGTTTTTGAATGTCAGAAATGTATATTTGTGAATGTTAAGATGTTATATTGGTTTCACTGGTAAAAATAAATAATTGAAATGGGTATATATTTGTTTTTTGTTAAGTTGCCTAATATTTATGCACGTTAATAGTCACCTGCACACACAGATATCCCCCTAAAATAGCTATAACTAAAAACAAACTAAAAACTACTTCCAAAAATATTCAGCTTTGATATTAAGTTTTTTGGGTTCATTGAGAACATGGTTGTTGTTCAATAATAAAATTAATCCTCAAAAATACAACTTGCCTAATAATTCTGCACTCCCTGTACACACACACTCATTGACACACACTCACTGACACACACACACACACACACAGAAACTCACTGACACTGACAGACAGACATACACACACAGACACTGACAGACAGACACTCACTCACTAATAGACTTACACTCACTCAATGACAGACACACACTCAAACACACACTCACTGACATACATACACTCACTCACTGTCCCGAATTTTGGAAGTGCCGAACCAAATTTTTTGCCCACGCACATCCCTATGGAAGATCCCAACCTTGGAGAGAGGGACAGTCTTCTATCAGAGGAGGAAAGTCCAGAGGCTCTTCATTCAACAAAAATACAAGAACTTTATGACAGGTTTGTCTCTCAACCAGGCAGGGTAGGGCCACGCCTACTCCTATTCCAAAAGACATGAGAAAAATGTGCTAGATATCACCAGAATAGGATATCTGCTGGAATTCAACAATACCCCACCTGGTTGCAGTTTCCAGATGACAAAATGGCCAGGGGACAGAGCAAAAAAGAGATGCTCTACTGGAATTCAGCACATCTCTTCAGAAAGAAGGGGTTATTATAGAAGATCCAAGGGCAGAAAGAACACACAGGTTTTATTCTCATCTGTTCCAAACCAGAAAATTCTCAGGAGCATGGAGATCCATCTTAGACCTCCACAGACTCAACATGCTATTGAATATAAGAAGATTGAAGATGGAATTAGGCCATCATAAAGGCAGTCTTTCCAGGGCAATGGTTGATGTCTATAGATCTACAGGAAGCCTATTTCCATGTGCCAATCGCTCCTTATCATCAAAGGTACAAATCGAAAAGAAAAAGAAAAGAGTCGAGCCTAAAGATGAAATACCTATGGGTAGAGATGCAAGAAAAAATAGGCGTAACCTCTAAACAGTGAATTACAATTGGCAAATAAAGAGAGGGGCTCTGGACACACACCAGACACATTACAAGTGCCGGTCTCTTTACTAACCGCCACAAGGAATGGCTTAAACCGACACAATGGTCCTATTCAGTGCAGTTACATAGGAGACTAAATCTTCTTTCGGATATATCCCCTTCTCTCTACAATACTTTGACAGCACCTTATTTAATTTATTTTATTTGATATAAAATAAAAATAAAGGGGTGTGTTAGCTCAGAGCAGATTTTTGTAAGGGGTGCCCTCGAAGGCACTAGTGATTCATTACTAGCATAGACCTCAGTTCCAGGGGGTTGCCGATTTAGAGCAGGAGCTTTGTTTGTTCTTAGGTTACTTTTGCAGGCACAAGTGGTTTATCCACTAACTTTCTCTTGCTGCACAGCACTGCAAACTATCTACATGGGTTTAAATAATCTATATACAGTTTGTGTGTCATCTAACAAAACTTACAATTAGCCCTCATGATTATATAGCAGTAATTCACTGCATTAACAGTTAGCACCTTGCTGTATTAACCATTGCCGTTTGTTGTACATATATATACAGTCTGTGTGTCATTTAAATACTTATAATTAGTCCTCATGATCATATAGTAGTAAGTCACAGCATGAACAGTTAGCACCTTGCTGTATTAACCCTGCATAACCATTGCTGTCTTCTGCACATATACAGGTGATACTCAAAAAATTAGAATATCGTGCAAAAGTTCATTTATTTCAGTAATGCAACGTAAAAGGGAAAACTAATATATGAGATAGACGCATTACATGCAAAGCAAGATAGTTCAAGCCGTGATTTGTCATAAGTGCGATGATTATGGTTTACAGCTCATGAAAAACCCAAATCCACAATCTCAGTAAATTAGAATATTACATGCAATCAATAAAACAAGGAGAGTACATAGAACAATATCAGACCTCTGAAAAGTATAAGCATGCATATGGACTCAGTACGTGGTTTGGGCCCCTTTTGCAGCAATTACTGCCTCAATGTGGTGTGGCATGGAAGCTATCAGCCTGAGGCACTGCTGAGGTGTTATGGAAGACCAGGATGCTTCAATAGCGGCCTTCAGCTCTTCTGCTTTGTTCGGTCTCTTTGTCATCTTTCTCTTGGCAATGCTCCATAGATTCTCTATGGGGTTCAGGTCAGGTGAGTTTGCTGGCCAATCAAGCACAGTAATCCCACGGTCATTGAACCAGGCTTTGGTGTTTTTGGCAGTGTGGGCAGGTGCCAAGTCTTGCTGGAAAATGAAGTCAGATTCCCCATAAAGCTCGTCTGCGGAAGGAAGCATGAAGTGCTCCAAAATCTCTTGGTAGACAGCTGCGTTGATCCTGGACTTAATGAAGCACAGTGGACCAACACCAGCAGATGACATGGCTCCCCAAACATCTGCATCTTGCAGTGTGTGCCTCTCCATTTTTCCTCCAGACTCTGGGTCCTTGGTTTCCAAATGAGATGCAAAAGTTGATTCATCAGAAAAGAGGACTTTGGACCACTGAGCAACAGACCAGGTCTGTTTTTCTTTAGCCCAGGTAAGACACTGTGATCCTAGAATATTGCACCTCACAATATTCTAATTTACTGAGATTGTGGATTTGGGGTTTTCATAAGCTGTAAGCCATAATCATCACACTTATGACAAATCACAGCCTGAACTATCTTTTGCACGATATTCTAATTTTACGAGTATCACCTGTATGTATACAGTCTGTGTGTCATCTAACAATACTTATAATCAGTCCTCATTATTATATAGCAGTAATTCACTGCTTTAACAGCTAGCACCTTGCTGTATTAACCCTGCATAACCATTGCTGTTTGTTGTACATATGTGCAGAACTACAGAACGATCTGCAACTGTTCCGTGTGAATACATATTTTTTGTATCATCTAGTGATACCTACCAGTAGACTCTACTACAATTTAGCAGTAATTGACAGTATAAACATTGTAGCAGTTGTCTGCAGAAACTTCCTACAGCTATCACCATCTCTCTGCTGCTATCATGTTTAAATCAGTAACTTACTGCCTAAACACATTACTGTTTCCCACTTTAGCTCCTTTTGCATATACTTGCTGTTTTCCCACCCCCCCCCCCCCTTTCTCCTCTTCCTTATAAATGTATTGGCTACTTTATGCCTTTTGGGAGAGTTAGTGGCAGTAATTAGCCATTAAGTGTTAAGCTGATTCTTCTCCTATAGTGTTTTTTTTTTATTTTTTATTCTTTATTTTCATAGCAAAAAGAAGTGCATATTTGTGACAATGTATAGGCTTACGCAGAAGCCGCGGCATTAGCGCATATTTGTGACAATGTATAGGCTTATAACCTTATAACCGTGCCAATATAGATCTGTGGAGGTGATCTGCGTGCGGAATTGTTTTAATGGTGTGGTGTACCACCTGAAAAGTGTTTTAAATAATTGTTCCTGGTGGGTGACACAAATTGATGATCGGCTCCTATATTGTTTTTATATATATTTTTCTCACTACTTATCTCTATCTTTAGTTTTAAATTACCCAATAAAAGTAAAATTTTATATTCCCAATACTATTCACTATGCAGGTAGATATGCATTTCCTTTGTTTTTTGTTCTTTTTTTGCCAATTGTCATCATCAAAGGTATCTCAGATTTGCAGTGGAAGGAGGTCACTTCCAGTTCAGAGCACTTTCCTTTTGCCTTGTTACAGCCCCTCGTACATGTTCCAAGATCCTAGTTGTCCTGATTGCAGAGTTGAGGAAGAACGGCACTGCCACATTTCACTATCTGGATCATATATTGTTTCTGTCAGAAGACAAGTATACCCTCATACAATATGGGCAGATTTGCATCCAGTTCCTACAACAGCACGGCTCGAAGATCAATACAGCCAAAAGTCACCTAGCTCCTTTCCAGTCTATGTTTACCTGGGCAAATCCAAAAATAGAGAGAGATCCAGAAACAAGGTTCTATAGATGTATCATATAGGTGAAAAGCTGCCACTCAAATAGGCACACCCCAAAAAAGCCTATGAAACAAGAAACAAGAAAAAAGGGGAGAGTGCAAAACCCCCCTAGTGAGGGCACTAATCACTACTGACAAGTGTGCAGATATATTGTAAAATTCCAAAATTTATTATACATTAAAAATAAGAGGCAAGGGGGCGGGGCCGGGCCGCCGAGCTGAGCGGTCGCAGGACAGCTCGGCTCCTGCAAATGGAGAAACTAATAGCCTGTAAATCATGATTTTTGGGAACATTTGCCGACTAATAACTGAGACCCTCGACGGAACCGGGCTGCCTGAGCTGAGGAGAGGCTTGCTCTCAAAGTTTTAGTCCCTCGGAGGATGGGGCCCGCTGCAACAGGCGGTGAGTGAAGCGGACGGCCGCCGCAACACTATCCCGCCCGACAGAGCCCGACAGGCGTGGAATATCTGCGGACCCGGTCCTGTTCCCCCCCCTCTGGACCGGGGGGGTGATCCAAACCAAACCAAGCTAAGCCAAACTACGCTAAGCACTTCACTGTGTGTGCGCAGATATGCATACCCGAAACCTGTACACAAGATGGCGGAGACCATGTGCGCAGGACTCGCAGCCGTGAACACAGGGCGACCAGCAGCCACAGTCCGACCTTGCACACGGGAAAACACCAAGCACAGGTCTACTCGCCCGGAGACACCCCTGACAACTGGCAACCTTTCCACCACCACACACGTGGATACCACTGCCGAGAGGCCCGCTCACCCTTCATCTGAGCTGGGCGCTCACTGAGAGGGTTCTCCCCTCCACAGCCTGCCATACACCCAGGGAGATGCTTTGGATCCGGCGAAACCCTGGGCCCACGGTCCTGGTGATGGGTCCAATGGCAAA
This sequence comes from Pelobates fuscus, assembly GCF_036172605.1. Lineage (NCBI taxonomy): Eukaryota > Metazoa > Chordata > Amphibia > Anura > Pelobatidae > Pelobates > Pelobates fuscus. Next base: position 311,568,070 of record NC_086317.1, on the reverse strand, counting down.
AGGGCACGAGCACCTATTAAGGCCTCAGGCCGAAGTCAAGCGGCCCTCGAACGCAGAGAAGCCAGAGCAGGGACTCCGACGCTACAACCCACGCTCGCAGAGTCCGCTAAGGGAACCGAACACAGTGATGGTCTGTGGTGACCTAACCCTATACACCCGTCATGCCTGCGCGTGTTGGGCCTGGAGTGAACGCCAAACAGCAGGGCTGCATCTGAGGTACATCTATAATGAACTGCACCCTTACGAACAAACAACTTGCTAGCACTGGGTATGGCCTAAACGCCAAGCGGGCCCATCAACACGCAGCCCAACCTGAACAACAGGACTTTGAAAAAATTATAACTAAAGGATGAACCATGCGCTGTCCGGTACAACTATGCTACACCTTGATAAATTACAGTCAACACTAACATGCCGACTATGGGAGTTCGGTGGACTTTCGGAGACACACTGGAGACTGACCTGCCTTCTCAACGCACCCATACAACATCAGTGGACGTTAACTTGCTTTATGTACGCTGGCATGTTTAGATTGGTGAGCTTACCGCTTACAAACAAGTTTCCTTTAATAGGCTATTCATAATGGTCTCAGCCAGCTATGTTCGTAATGCGATGCCTACTATACACAGTTGTCCAGCATTTAGCACCCAGCTACTGAATCACCAGGAGACTACCCCCTCGTAGGTAATGCCTATAACCATGTTGAACTGGCCTACACTGTATTGTCCTAGCATATATTCTGTGAGTCAGTGTAGCTCCTACACGGGTAATTCACTACTGCGCTAGGCCGTACCCAACTATGCTACATCACGGGGTCCTAGATACAGAGCCCAACCCTATGTCCGGGGCTTGTCCCCCCCACGCCAGGCTCCACATACCGCTCATGCTTACGGGACACCTTAACTGACCTGTTTGGTAGACAGGCTTTTACAGCTGCTCAAGCCATGTCCCACACCACACTATTGCTCACCCCTCTTAAATTTCAAGACGTACATGATCCCTGTCCATTACGATAGTATGAAGCAGACGCTCATCACACAAACCCACACAAAAGCTATATCTAGCCTGTATAACCCAACGCGAATAGCAACCCCTAGCACCCATATTTGCTTATCTAGCCTGACAACACTATGTTTCTCAAAGCATAAAAAGCCTGTATATTAATTGTTTGTTTAATCTATGCATGTCGACCTCCGATAGGCACCTCTCGTTTTAGCAACCTGACTTAGACATGTTTGTTTACCCTGTTCACTGTATACTTTCAATCTGTACAGGATTATCGTTTGCCACATACAGATTCCACGCGACTCTTAGGGCTGAAAATACTTGCGGCTCCTAGTGAGATAGTGGTGGTGAAGTGAAAGGTCTCTGTACTGCTGTATTGAATGTCTCAAGCTTGTCTCAAGACATTGTATTGAATGTCTCAAGCCGCAAGTATTTTCAGCCCTAAGAGTCGCGACCTAGGGCTGTTTGCTACATCTCTGTATTTGTGAGCTTAGTGGTTGGTGCCGGGTTTTTCCCTGGTCTTATAATTGCACTGTTTAAATATTGCCTCTTATTTTTCTTATTTTTAATGTATAATAAATTTTTGAATTTTACAATATATCTGCACACTTGTCAGTAGTGATTAGCGCCCTCACTAGGGGGGTTTTGCACCCTCCCCTTTTTTCTTATTTTATGTTTACCTGGGAGCTCAATTCAACACAGCTCTAGGTACAGTTCAGCCTTCACAAGAAAGAGGAGAAAGACTTATCATGAAGGTAAAAAGAGATGCTGAAAGTCAGAATCACCACAGCGGAGAAAGTCATGAGCCTACTGGGATCCATGTCATCTACCATAGGCCTGACGATGGGCACAGTGGAGAATGAGAACATTCCAGAAAAACTTCCTTACCCAATTCAGAGCTGGAAATCTACTTCAGCCCATAAGGATTCCCACAGAGGTCCACCTATGCTTGAGATGATGGCTATGCAGAAGATCCCTCTTTTTAGGGTTCCCGTCTGGAAACATTCCCTGGACTGTGGTTACGACAGACGCCAATCACTGGGGTTGGGAGCCTACCTCTGAAGCAATTTCATTCAGGTTTTCATTGCAATCAAGACCCACTCTAATCTCCTGGAGCTACTGGCTGTATTCAGAGCACTAAACAATTTCAGCATCTACTTCAACACAAGTGTGTGAAAATAAGAACAGACAATGCTATTGTGGTGGCGTATATCAATCACCAAGGAGGAACTCGGAGTTGCAAAATTATGAGATTGATGGATCCCCTGATCTTGTGTCTTTGGCACAGAAGAACCTTTCAGGTCTAGTGGCGGTTCACCTTGCAGGAGTACAGAACACAGTGGCAGACTTTCTAAGCAGAGTGGAGTGGAGACCAGAGAGAGTGGAGCCTCTCGGACAAGGTCTTTGAAAAGATTGTAAAGAAATGGACCTTCCTCAGGTAAAGAGCACGGCAACTCGCAGCAACAGGGGTTCTTTTTGAGAGGGCACGATTCCCAGGCCCTGTAAAGGGATGCCCTATCATGCAAGTGGCTGTTCATGAAGGGCTATGCATTTCCTACCACTCCTCTCCTGTTCCCACTTCTGAGAAGGATTCATCAGGAACGAGTATCCATGATCCTAATAGCTCCATTCTGGCCTCGCAGACCATGGTTCCCACTTCTTCTGAGCCTATGTCAAGAACCTCCTTGGGATCTTCCATAATCCCATCGCTACTACATCAGGGTTCCATATTACACCCAGATCCGGCTTCCCTCAACATGAAGGCCTGGAGATTGAAAGGGAAAGGCTTCTAGGAAAAGGTTTCTCTACAGCAGTTATGGACACCCTCTTGCAGGTAAGAAAACATTCCACTTCCACTACATACTACAGGGTTTGGGATGCTTTTTCCTTTTAGGCTAAACCCAAGCAATTGGATATACAAAATCCTGCTACAAAGGAAATCCTAGAGTTCCTACAAATAGGTCTCCATAAGGGCTTGAGCTACAACACCTTGACAGTACAGGTCTCCGCTCTTACCAACCACAAATGGGCCTTTGACTCTGATGTATCCAGATTTCTTGCTGCAGTGCTAAAGATTAACTCTTTGGTCAAAACTTTTTCCCCTCCATGGGATTTACCTCTGGTATTGAAGGCCATGAAGGTATCTCCCTTCGAACTTTGGATTCTATCTCTCCACATCTACTTACCATTGAAACAGTTTTGCTGGTGGCTTTTGCATCAGGGAGAAGAGTATCAGAGCTCAATGCATTATCTGTTAAAGAGCCTTTCACTGATTTCACACAGGGTGATTCTGAGAACCATCCTTGGATTTCATCCCAAGGTTACAACTTCCTTCAATATTAATGAAGAGGTCATTCTTCCAGATCTAAAACAAGGAGAACAGGATGAGAATGAAGGTTCTTCTCCTCTGAACTTGATGTTTAAGGCGATCTAGCGTTTGTCAGATGATCTTTTCATCATTCCAAATGGGGCGAGAAAAGGGTCTCCAAACCTCAAAAGAAGCCATCAGTAGATGGATTGTCTCTGCCATCATTCAAGCTTACCAGACTGAAGGAGTTCCTGTACCAGATGGATTAAAAGCGCATTCCACCAGGTCCCTTTCATCCTCTTGGGCAACAACAGCCAAAGTCTCCCCAGAATTAATTTGCAGAGCAGCGACTTGGTCTTCGGTTTCCAACTGGATGTTAGAGCTGGACAGTTGGATAAATTTGGCAAAGGTGTCCTTTCAGTATCTAATTAATAATAAGGGACGGAATAAAGAAAGAAGGGACAGAATAAAGAGAGAAGGGACTGAATAAAGAGGGACTGAATAAAGAGGGACTGAATAAAGAGAGAAGGGGCAGAATAAAGAGAGAGACAGAATAAAGAGAGAAGAGACAGAGTAAAGAGAGAAGAGACGGAATAAAGAGACAGAATAAAGAGATGAAATGAAAAGTATGCCGTTTGCAATAAATTTTGCATAAAATAGTTTATTTGCATTCAATTTTAATGGTTCAAATAATGTTAGGTAAAATGATTGGCCCTCTTGCATGTTCACTTCATCAAATCTGGCCCTGTTTGAAAAAAGTTTGGACACCCCTGACTTATACCCTAATTTTAATTAGTATTTACTGTCTAATTAGGGATAAGAAGGATCTACCCATTGTTGTGCTGCCATGGCCTATGACCAGGAAAATAAAATTATGGTAAGTATGAATACAATTTCCTCTCTAAATATATGCCCTCTCATATACTCTCCTCTGTTTATTAGCTTTTTTGGCTATTCTCAACTAATCTGCACCTTTTAAGTGTTAAACTATCAGATTACTCAGTATTGCTTCAGACCTAAGGAAGAGAGGAAAACTCTCGAAAGCTTGTCTTATACAATAATATTGTTATATATATATATATATAGATATATATATATATATGTGTATATATATATATATATATATATAGATATATCCCACCATAACCTATTTGGATTTTGCTTCCCAAGCACTACCAAGCCTCATTAAGCAAGCCAGTAACCAATCTCATGCTGATGATTTGCATTATCAACGAAACAGTTGTCCATGAGTGGTTCACTGGTTTTGCATCTTTTCCTAAATTGTGTTCCAAGCAGTTGTATACTGCAAACACAGATTAAAAGGAATCCCTGTTTAAAATGGAATGAGGCAAAATGTGATTCTTTGTTAAACTAATTTGCATATGCCCACCCAGAATCCTTTGCGGTTGTAACATCACTGCAGATTTGGGATTTTCTGTGGGAAAAGCAAGTCTTATGGCTTGACTGGTGTGCAGATTTTTGTTTAACATTGTATTAACTATCCACAGACTTCAGGTGGAAGGGGTTTTCAATCACAATTTTCCCCAACCATAACCTATTTGGATATATATATATATATATATATATATATATATATATATATATATAGATATAGATAGATAGATAGATAGATTGATTGGTATGTGCATGGGCAAAAACATTGGTTCGGTTCGGCACTTCGGCCATTCAGGAATTTGGCAATTTGTCAATTCGGGACTTCGGCATTTCAGTTTAGTTCGGCACTTCAGCAATTCGGGACTTCGGCAATTCAGCACTTCGGGACTTGTGCAATTCGGGACTTGTGCAATTCACTAACCCTAATCCCTAAACCTACTCCTACCACTAACCCTACCCCCAACCCTACCTCTAACCCTACCCTAACCCTACCCCAACCCCTAGCATTACCCCAAACCCTAACCACCACAACCACTTACACATTTAGGGTTAGGGTTAGGGTTAGGCTTGGGGTTGTGGGTAGGTAGGGTTGGGGTTGTGGCTAGGGTTAGGTTTAGGGTTAGATTCCTGTCTTTATTCCCATAATTTTCCCTCCCTCTCTTGATTTGCCACTTTTCAGAAATCCGAAGCACTTCGGTATTTTGGTTTGGTTCGGCATTTCCAAAACTCAGCACTTTGGAAATACAGCAATTCGGACATTCCGAAGTATCCGAATTTCCGAATTGCTGAAATTTTTCCGAATTTGCATTCGGAACGAAACGAATTGCACATGTCTAATATATATATAACCAAAACCATCAGTTTTTCTAGGCTTCTTGTAGCTTTCGTTAGTGGCAATGCCAACTCTCATCCTCATTCACAGAGGTCATTCGCCCAACCCCCCAAACAATAGCAAGAGACTTGCTCACTTGTATAGTTATGGCCTCACTCGTCATGGCCATGCTATATTATGCCTTGTACATTCCACTGAGAGGCCAACACCCCGCCACATTGTTTAGTGTCCCTCCTGTCCCACAACCCAATTCATAGATAGCTCCTCTAATGCAACTTAGCATCTAGCATGGCCTCACCAATCACCATTCTAGGTAGTTTTTGCCACTTGCCATTAGTTAGTTCACAAGTTCATGTGGGGAGGGAGGTCCTATTTTCAAAAAAATTAAGTCAATTCCCTTTTATCTTAGCACATCTGCTTCAGAGCAGAGTGATGAACTCCCTGGCACCCACAGAGTGATGAACTCCCCCCCCCCCCCCCCCCCCACACTAGCCTTGACATTAATAAGGCTCTGTTCAAAGGCTTAGGAGCTCTGATATCTCACAAGAAACCTGAGTACCAGGTTAACTTTCTTAGGCATCATTCTGGAATCGGCCACCTTGAAAGCCAGTCTTCCTGGGGGGGAAAAATTAAGCAAATGCTGGACTGCATTGATTTCGTAGAGAGCTTCACGATCTATTGGGCTCTCTGAATTTTGCTATGCACATTATCCCTCAGGGTCAGACATTTATTTTCCACTTGCTCTGTCTTCAACCAGAGCTCCCTGACAAGGACTCTAGTGCTTCCCTTGATGTTAGTGCGACAGCTGACCTCCTGATATGGCAAAATTTCTCCACACTCGCCTATAGTGTGGAAAAATGCTGCTTCCTCTTTGGCAATATTTGGGGATTTTTGGGTTCAAAGCTCATGGCCTCCAGAAACCAAGGCGCTGCCAGGCAGGACACTTCAGCTTTATTTGACATATATCCCATTGTGGCAGCTACGTTTGTGAGGGGTCACTTGTGGAAAGGCAAATCAATAAATTGTTATTCTGATAATTTCGCAGCTTGTAACATCATCAACAAAGGTTGTTCCCGGTCCCTTAAAATTATGAGACTTGTCAGAAAATTTGCATGGTCAGCTACACACACCACATCTCACATCTAGGGGGTTTACAACTAATCCCCTGTTGTCCTCTCACGTTTTAAATTTTAGACCTTTTCCAAAATGCCCCACCCTCCTCTCCCCCCTCAAAAAAGCATTGGGCATGACTAGGAAGTTCAGTATTCTCCCACTAAAATTATAAACAGTTTTCTATTAGGTATGTATATACAGGGCCAGTGCTACCTTAAGGTGGCAGAGGTGGCCACCTTAGGGCGCACCACCCTGGGGGGCGCCATGTCTGTGTGACCTTCAGGAGGGGATCAAACAGCATTTGCCAGTCACTCCATGTCGCGTCAGGGTCAGATTAACATGTCAGGTGCCTGTAGGCACAAAATTCAAAGGTGCTCCCCTCTTACCAATTCCAAAGTAAGGCAGATACAGTAAGTAGAATTAATTTATGAACTGGCCTAAAAACATTAATATTTGCCAATGTATAAATGCATGGGCATATTTCTGCTATGCTTGTGATTTATTGTGTGAATATTATAATATATATGAGTATAGTGAGTGTACGCAGCCGTGTACATGCAGAGTTAAGATAACAGAAGTGGTTAGGGTAAAGGGGGTTTAAGGTTTTGAGAGGGGTTAACATGAATTAGATGACATGGGGTCTAATGTTAATAAGAGAGAGGGTTAAAGTTTGTGGTAACTTGTGATACAAAGGCTGTTTAGGATTATTGGGTTTAGGGCTAGAGTTAGGTTAAATTTAATATTGGGTACATGAGGTGTTTGGGTTTTAAGAGTAGTTAAACATAGGATTAAAGTCAAGTTTTTTTTTCAAGTTTAGGCATTAAGTGCTCGAGTTTGAAAGGTTATTTGCAAAGTACTCATCATCTTATGTCTTCTGTAGACCAGTCAGTCTCCTATGATTGATTATATTAGAGCTACACTGTTATACAGTGTGTATCAGATATAGGGTTGGGGAAGTAAGAGACAAAGTGGCTCGTGCAAGAAAGATATACACAAAGGAGCTGGAGAAAATAAACTACACACAAAGGGGCTGCGGGAGGTAAGAGACACACAAAGGGGCTTTAGGGGAAATAAACTTACAAAGGGGCTGGAGAAAGACACACAAAAGGACCGGTGTGAGTAAGAGACACAGACAGGGGCTGGTGGGGAAGTAAGAGACAAACAAAGGAGATGTAAGGCACACAAAAGGGGTAATACGATATGCTAAAAGGGGTAAGAAATTCAAAAGAGGTGTCCAGAGACACACAAGTAAAAACACATTTAGAGGGGCAAAATTAATCTTTGCCTGTGTAGCCCAAAATCCTTGGAGATCTGTTTTATAATGAAGTAATGGAGCTCTACGATGAACCTTAAGCAATATTGTCAAATAGTTTGCAGTGCGTAACTGGCAAGGTAGCTCTTAGCAAGTCAATGTTTGAGCCAAACTCCCCGGCCTCCTTTTTGCTCTTTTCATAGTTTGTGTTTATGAAATCCTTGTGTAAGCATATCTGGCTGGAGAGAGGAAAGTAAGGGTTTCAGGCAAGACAAGATTTCAGTATAGTACAGTGGGTATAGACCCGGGAGTTACTAAAGTCAATAGATATGTATATCGAACATTGGGCTTAATAAAATGGCAAACAGTATATTCCATTGGGGAAAATATACAGCAGTGTTTCCAGTTTAATCCTAACTGTGTCCTCAACCTTCTCCAGGTAGAACAGGTAGCACACGTCTTAGGAGGTGCCCAGGTGAGTGTGCAGCATGGTAGATAGATGCATGTCTGTGTTATATGTTTGATCTATAGACAAGAGTCCTTTAGTAACAATATCAATGATTAAAAGAATTTGTTCAGCATTTTGGCATCTGTGCGTATGCGGAGAGAAGGAAGTAAAGGAGTTTAGGGAAGACGTTAAATAAACAGGTCCTGCCCAGGTAAGATAAAAGGAAAATTTTATCAGCATCATAATTTTCCTTCAGCAATGACTGGTTAATTTTCCTAAAACATAGCAACCTGGCACATATTGCAAACTCTAGAGTTTATGAGTCAAATTCCAAAGAAACCTGGAAAAGGTGAGACAGAAGGAGAAAAATAACTTGTATGTACCAAGAATAAACCTACACAAGGGTATCATGCACAAGCAAGGAATTATAATTTACATCAGATTGCAAGAAAAAAAAAATCATTCTTATTTATTTACTCTGTATATATTGTGCCTGTTAGCAAGTAAACCTCATGAGGGAGTCATGTCCCAAAATTGGTTATGTCTGTTTTGTGGTATCTATAATTTAAGCCTCTGTCTTTTAAACTGGGAGATGAAATGTAGTGACTGGTATTCCCTCAACATTCTTTAAAAAAAAAAAAACAAGAGTAAAATTAGATTACAATAGAATGAAAATATCTTTGAAGGTTACTGACTAAGCACATACCAAATAAGAAAAGAATAAAATGAAAAAAATAAATGGCTTTAATAATGGTAAATGTAAAGGGTCACTCAGGATATTCCAAGCACCATGGCTACCTTAGTGATCCAAAATGGTCATGGTGCCTTGAGTAGGTATGTGCAGCATTTCGCTTTGAAATATTAAACACACTGGACTTAACTCATCTGCTTCCGGAGGTGTTATTCAACCTATGCCTGCGTCATTGCGGCGTCATTAGCCAGTCCAAAACAAATATACCGTAAGGGCTAATGTCAATTCTGTGCATATTTCTATGCACAGAATAGTATTCATTTGCTGAAATCAGTCAGCCGATGCTCTAGGCCAGTGATGGCGAACCTTTTTGAGCCCGAGTGCCCAAACCGCAATACATGGCAACTTTTTTTTCCTTAAAGTGCCAACACGGCAATTGCGTGTGGGGGGGGGGTGGGGTGCGTGTGTGTGTGGGGGGGGTGTTGTATGTGAGGGGTGCTGTGTAAGTGTGTATGAGGGGTGCTGTGTAAGTGTGTATGAGGGGTGCTGTGTAAGTGTGTATGAGGGGTGCTGTGTAAGTGTGTGAGGGGTGCTGTGTAAGTGTGTGAGGGGTGCTGTGTAAGTGTGTGAGGGGTGTTGTGTAAGTGTGTGAGGGGTGTTGTGTAAGTGTGTGAGGGGTGTTGTGTAAGTGTGTGAGGGGTGTTGTGTATGTGTGTGTGTGTGAGGGGTGTTGTGTGTGTGTGTGTGTGAGGGGTGTTGTGTGTGTGAGGGGTGTTGTGTGTGAGGGGTGTTGTGTGTGAGGGGTGTTGTGTGTGTGTGTGTGTGAGGGGTGTTGTGTGTGTGAGGGGTGTTGTGTGTGAGGGGGGTGCTGTGTGTGTGTGTGAGGGGGGTGCTGTGCGTGCTGTGTGTTTGGGGGGGTGCTGTGTGGTGTGTAAGTGCTGTGTAAGTGTGGGGGGGGTGCTGTGTGTGTGTTTGGGGGGGTGCTGTGTGTGTGTGTTTGGGGGGGTGCTGTGTGTGTGTGTTTGGGGGGGGTGCTGTGTGTGTGTGTTTGCGGGGGGCGCTGTGTGTGTGTGTGTTTGGGGGGGGCGCTGTGTGTGTTTGGGGGGGGTGCTGTGTGTGTGTTTGGGGGGGGTGCTGTGTGTGTGTGGGGGGGGTGCTGTGTGTGGGGGGGGTGCTGTGTGTGTGTGTGTGGGGGGGGTGCTGTGTGTGTGTGTGGGGGGGGGTGCTGTGTGTGTGTGTGTGTGGGGGGGGGGGGGTGCTGTGTGTGTTTGAGGGGGTGCTGTGTGTATGTGAGGGGGTGCTGTGCGTGGGGTAGGGGTGCTGTATGTGTGTGTGAGGGGGGTGCTGTGCGTGGGGTAGGGGTGCTGTATGTGTGTGTGAGACGGGTGCTGTGCTGTGTGGGAGGTAGGGGTACTGCTGGCGGGGTATGGGTACTGCTGTGGGGGGTATGGGTACTGTGTGTGGGGGGTAGGGGTGCTGTGGGGGGGTAGGGGTGCTGTGTGTGGGTAGGGGTGCTGTGTGTGGGGGGTAGGGGTACTGCTGGGAAGTAGGGGTACTGCTGAGGGGTAGGGGTACTGTGTGGGGGGGTAGGGGTACTGTGTGGGGTGGTAGGGGTACTGTGTGGGGTGGTAGGGGTACTGTGTGGGGTGGTAGGGGTACTGTGTGGGGTGGTAGGGGTACTGTGTGGAGGGGTAGGGGTACTGTGTGGAGGGGTAGGGGTACTGTGTGGAGGGGTAGGGGTACTGTGTGGAGGGGTAGGGGTACTGTGTGGGGGTAGGGGTACTGCTGGGGGGTATAGGGGTGCTGTGTGTGGGTAGGGGTACTGTGTGTGGGGGGTAGGAGTACTGCTGGGGGTGGTAGGGGTACTGCTGGGGGGTAGGGGTACTGCTGGGGGGGGGTAGGAGTACTGCTGAGGGGGGGTAGGGGTGCTGGGGGGGTAGGGGTACTGTTGTGGGGGAGGAGAGGTACTGCTGGGATGGTAGGGGTACTTCTGGGGGGGTGGGGTGGTGCTGTGGGGGGTAGGGGTGGTGCTGTGGGGGGTAGGGGTGGTGCTGGGGAGATAGGGGTGGTGCTGTGGGGGGTAAAGGTACTTCTGGGGGGGTAGGGTGCTGCTGGGGGTGGTAGGGGTACTGCTGATGGTGGTAGGGGTACTGCTGGGGGGTAGGGGTGCTGGGGGGTAGGGGTACTGTTGTGGGGGAGGAGGGGTACTGTTGTGGGGGAGGAGGGGTACTGTTGTGGGGGAGGAGGGGTACTGCTGGGGTGGTAGGGGTACTTCTGGGGGGGGTAGGGTGGTGCTGTGGGGGGTAGGGGTGGTGCTGGGGAGATAGTGGTGGTGCTGTGGGGGTAAGGGTACTGCTGGGGGGGTGGGGGGGTGCTGTGGGGGTAGGGGTGGTGCTGGGGAGATAGGGGTGGTGCTGTGGGGGGTAAGGGTACTTCTGGGCGGGTAGGGTGCTGCTGGGGGGTGCTGTGGGGGGTAGGAGTGGTGCGGGGGAGATAGGGGTGGTGCTGTGGGGGGTAAGGGTACTTCTGGGGGGGTAGGGGTGGTGCTGGGGAGATAGGGGTGGTGCTGGGGGGTAAGGGTACTTCTGGAGGGGTGGTGCTGGGGGGTGCTGTGGGGGGTAAGGGTACTTCTGGGGGGGTGCTGTGGGGGGTAAGGGTACTTCTGGGGGGTGGGGTGGTGCTGTGGGGGCTAGGGGTGGTGCTGGGGAGATAGGGGGGTAAGGGTACTTCTGGGGGGGTAGGGGTGCTGTGTGTCAGTATCCCCCCCTCCCTCCTTCTTACCTTTAATGAAGTGGGGGGGGGGGACACACAGCCATCCCTGGTGGTCCGGTGGTGGCAGGCAGTGCTTCCGGTTCGGGAGGCAGGGGAGGGATCTGTGATGCTGAACCCTCTGTCTTCCCGCGCGATGCTGTGTGGAGCGTTGCCATGGTAACGCTCGGCAACGCTCCACACAGCATCGCGCGGGAGGACAGGGATCAGCATCACAGATCCCTCCCCTGGCTCCCGAACCGGAAGCAGAGTAGGCGCCTGCCGTTTCGGGCAGGCAGGTGCCTACTCTGCAGTGATGGCGGACCTGTGGCCGCGTGCCCACAGAAAGGGCCCGGCGTGCCACCTGTGGCACGCGTGCCATAGGTTCGCCATCACTGCTCTAGGCCAATGAATGGCTGGTGGAATAGACTTCCTGCTTCTGCAAAGCGGTTTGCTCCATTCCTAGGAGCAAGTGGTTATCTTGAAGTAACCACTTAAGCAATCAGCACTAACTTTTGGCTCTGAGAGTCTCTTGGAACTGCTTTGATGAGGAATGAACTACTTATCCCATGTATAGATGCTGAGTAGAAGTTTATGGGATGAGATTTGATCTCATAGACTACATCTTGTGTGGAGAGCTCATTCTGGCGTAGGATGGGTCTACTGGCATCTGAAAGCAGACCCCTTTAACACTGATTTAAAAGTGAGTGTCTAAAATATCTTTTTTTACTCTTAGAGTTTTTTTTTTACTTATTTTTTTATACCAATTGGTATATTCATGCTTTCTATGTATATTCTGTCTAAAATCAATAGCTAAAGTGTTAATGAAAGCCGGCCAATTGTGGAAATATATAAATTTAATGATGGGTTAGACAGGTCAATGCTTTATAATAAAACAGTAGTTGAACATGCTTATATACCCCTTGGCCCTCACCAATGGATGAGAGATGGGGCTCGAAAATTGAGGGTAACACTAAATTTTCCCCCAATCTCTCCACACAAGGGCTGCATATAAGGGCAACTGTAATATTTGCAGTGTGCATCCCACTGTCCCCCTAGAATCCCCAACACATATGCGGTGGGCAGGGGCTTTTTAATAAAACAGGGGTAGTGGACATGCCTTTGTAAATGGTGTGTTACAGTGACACTGTCACAAATTATATAATTGGATGCACATTTCTCTCAGTATTACAGGAGACTTGGGGATAGCGATTAAATTGTACCTAATTCAGACCTGTGACTTTTCAAGAGACTACTTGGGATACCAGTTCCTGTCAGCCTTCCCCTAGTATGCACTTTTTAAATGGTTTGGCTACTTACATTGGGCACTAGTAATGTACCGAACTGTTCGCTGGCGAATAGTTCCTGGTGAACATAGCGTGTTCGCGTTCGCCACAGCGGGCGAACACATGCGCGGTTCGATCCGCCCCCTATTCGTCATCATTGACTAAACTTTGACCCTGTGCCTCACAGTCAGCAGACACATTCCAGCCAATCAGCAGCAGACCCACCCTTCCAGACCCTCCCACCTCCTGTACAGCATCCATTTTAGATTCATTCTAAAACTGCATTCTTAGATAGAGGAGGGACAGTGTAGCTGCTGCTCATTTGATAGGGAAATGTATAGCTAGGCTAGTGTATTCAGTGTCCACTACAGTCCTGAAGGACTCATCTGATCTCTGCTGTAAGGACAGCACCCCAAAAAGCAATTTTTAGGGCGAGAACATCAGTCTGCTTTTTTTTTTGTGTAATCTAATTGCAGTTGCCTGCCTGCCTGCCAGCTTCTGTGTCAGGCTCACAGTGGATACTGTGCCCACTTGCCCAGTGCCACCACTCATATCTGGTGTCACAATAGCTTGCATTTAAAAATTATTTTTTTTTCACTGTAATAGATTAATTAGCAGTTAGTTGTCTGCAAGCGTCTGTGTGTCAGGCCAACAGCGTGTACTCTGCCAGTGCACCATGCCACTCATATCTGGTGGCACAATAGCGTGCATTTAAACACCCCAAAACTTTTTTTTTCACTGTAATAGATTGAATAGCAGTTAGTTGTCTGCAAGCGTCTGTGTGTCAGGCTCACAGTGGATACTGTGCCCACTTGCCCAGTGCCACCACTCATATCTGGTGTCACAATAGCTCGCATTTAAAAAAAGTTTTTCACTGTAATAGATTAATTAGCAGTTAGTTATTATTATTATTATTATTGCCATTTATATAGCGCCAACAGATTCTGTAGCGCTTTACAATATTATGAGAGGGGATTTAACTATAAATAGGACAATTACAAATAAGCTTACAGGAACAATAGGTTGAAGAGGACCCTGCTCAATCGAGCTTACATTCTATAGGAGGTGGGGTGTAAAATACATTAGGACATGAATTTGCAATCAAATAAGGTGGACTGCCCTTTAGGAGAGGGCAAGAGACAGGTATGTGAGGTAGGGGTTAGTCTTGGAGGCCATAAGCTTTCCTAAAGAGATGGGTTTTAAGGCACTTCTTAAAAGATGCAAGACTAGGGGAGAGTCTGATGGCGGTAGGCAGGCTATTCCATAGGAAGGGAGCCGCCCGCGAGAAGTCCTGCAAGCGCGAGTTGGCCATACGGGTGCGGACAACGGACAGGAGGTGGTCACGGGCAGAGCGGAGAGACCGAGAAGGGACATACCTATGGATCTGTGAGGAGATATAAGAGGGGCTAGAGTTGTTCAGTGCTTTATAGGTGTGAGTTAGTACCTTGAATTGACTCCTGTAGCATACAGGAAGCCAATGTAAGGACTGGCAGAGGGGTGAGGTGTGAGAGAAACGACTAGAGAGGAAAATCAGTCTAGCAGCAGCAGCGTTCATTACGGACTGTAGGGGTGCAGTACGGCTTTTGGGAAGACCAATCAGGAGAGGGTTACAATAATCCATGCGGGAAATTACTAGAGCATGGACAAGCTCCTTGGTAGTATCTGGTGCAAGAAAGGGACGGATGCGGGCTATGTTTTTAAGATGGAATCTACAGGATTTGGCAACATGCTGGATGTGAGGCTCAAAGGTGAGACCAGAGTCAAGTATGACGCCAAGACAGCGCGCTTGCAACGATGGACTGATGTTGGTACCACAAACTTGAAGGGAGAGCGAAAGTGGAGGATCAGTATTAGAAGGAGGAAAGACAAGGAGCTCAGTTTTTGAGAGATTGAGTTTCAGAAAGCGGGAGGACATCCAGTCAGAGATGGAAGAAAGGCAAGCAGTGACACGTTGCAGGACGGCAGGGGAGAGGTCCGGGGAGGAGAGATATAGCTGGGTGTCATCAGCGTACAGGTGGTAGTGGAATCCAAAAGAGGTAATAAGTTTGCCAAGAGAGGCAGTATAAAGAGAAAATAGAAGGGGACCAAGGACGGAGCCTTGGGGGACTCCAACCGAGACAGGGCAAGGGGAGGAGGTATCATTAGAAAAAGAGACACTGAATGAGCGTTGGGAGAGATAAGAGGAAAACCACGAGAGGACAGAGTCACAGAGACCAAGCGATTGAAGAGTTTGAAGAAGGAGAGCATGATCAATGGTGTCAAAGGCCGCTAAGAGGTCAAGAAGAATTAGTATGGAGTAGTGGCCTTTGGATTTAGCTGCGATTAGGTCGTTAGTAACTTTGATAAGGGCAGTCTCTGTAGAGTGGAGAGGGCGGAAGCCAGATTGAAGGGGGTCAGGGAGAGAGTTGGAATTGAGGAAATGAGACACACGGGTAAAGACAAGTCTTTCCAGAAGTTTTGAGGAAAAAGGGAGCAGGGATATGGGACGGTAGTTAGAGAGGGTGGATGAGTCGAGGGATGTTTTTTTTAGTATAGGTACTACAGTGGCATGTTTAAGGTCAGCAGGGACGATGCCAGAAGAGAGCGAGCAGTTGAAGATGTGTGTTAGAGAAGGCACGAGACAAGTGGAGAGAGATCTGATAAGGTGAGATGGGACAGGATCGAGCGGGCAAGTGGTGGGGCGAGAGGAGCAAAGAAGAGCAGTCACCTCTTGGTCAGTAGCTGGGGAGAATGTCTGAAGGGTAGGAAAGGCATGATCTATGTGTGATTGAGAAACAGAAAGGCAAGGAGGGGAGAATTCTTTCCTTAGCTGTTCAATCTTGACAGTGAAGTAACATGCAAAGTTATCAGCAGTAAGGTTAGTTTTGGGGGTGGCCACAGCAGGGCGAAGAAGAGAATTAAAGGTGTCAATTTCATCCACATGCATTGTTAGCATGTTTCTGCTTGGGTATCCTCTCTAGCTCAGCAGCTGAGCTGTGTACATACACTGGTAGGGTAGTCTTTTACTGGAGTAGGGGGGTGGCAAAGGAGGCAGACTTATAGTGAAACATTTTTCAAAACAATTATTTGTGAGCCTACCGAAAGCATTAAATTTGCTTTAGTGCCTGGAGTGTTCCTTTAAGATTAAGGGTTACTGTTTGGGACTTTGCATCATGAGCACCGAGGATACGTTTTGCAGGATTATTGTGTGAATGAGTTAAGGTTAGTTTTATATATACACTGGGAGAGCACGTAACGGAAAACCACAAATGTGAATTTAAATGGGTATTTTCCCTTCTTTACTTTCCCTGCAGTCTTTTTCCAAAACACAGGGCTTATTGCAACAATAAAATGCCATGACTTAAGTTACATATTTAAGCAGAAGTTCATGATATGTATAGTTCCGCAGTTCCATTGATCACAAAAGATAAATTGAACTGCTTCCCATGCGAATAGCAGTCACCCTTTGTCACCGCAGCTTTAGAAGCCGCCATGCTTTTTCGTGACTCCAGCTCTAAAGAAAATTCTCAAAGACGCTTTTAGAGGGAGTGACTCTGGTGTCTATAGCAAGCATGTCATACTCGCACCCCACAATAGACAGCTTTGCGACCCGGCGAGCCGCAAGTACATGCTTAGTGTTAAAGCAGAGAAGGCACCTGCTTTCTCCACATTGCAGGTGCCTACTCTGCTAAAATTTACCCAGCTGTTAGGAGAGGTCGCTGGAGGAGCTCAGTCTTCCTGCTCCTCACTGCTCCCTTGCCTGCGCCGTCTGTAGTGATGCCGGGTGCCGGAATATGATGTCATATTCCGGCACCCAGCATCACTAATCTGCGAGCGTGAGGGAGCAGTGAGCAACAGGAAGGAAATCTCCAGATAGTAGATCCCCACTGGACCCCAGGGATAAATACAATTATGTGAGTGTGTGCAAGAATGTGTAAATTTGTGTGTGTGTGTGTGTGTCTGTCAGTGAGTGTGTGTCTGTCAGTGTGTGTCTGCCAGTTAGTGTGTGTCTGTCCATCAGTGAGTGTGTGTCTGTCAGTGAGTGTGTGTGTGTCTTTCTGTGTGTGTCAGTGAGTGAGTGAGTCTGCGTGTGCGTGTCTGTGTGTGTGTGTCTGTCAGTGAGGGAGTGTGTGTGTGTCAGTGAGTGAGTGTGTGCCTGCCTGTGTGTCAGTGAGTGTGTGTGTGTGTGTGTGTCTGTCAGTGAGTATATGTTTGTCTGTGTGTGTCAGTGAGTGTGTGTCTGTCTGTGTGTGTCTGTGTCAGTGAGTGTGTGTGTGTCTGTCAGTGAGTGTGTCTGTGTGTCTGTCAGTGAGTGTGTGTGTGTGTCAGTCAGTGTTGGGATAGCCACGGCTGGACAGTGGAGGACCTGGAGGTGCACGGAGGCATGCAATGCCATGTTCCAATGTGACGTTGACGTGCTCCACCTTCACAGGGTTTCAAGAAGTAGCAGGAGCATCTGCTTTTGCACAGGCTGCGAACTGCGCCATTTGGGGTATACCAGAGGCCGGACTCCAGAGTCGCATACTGGCAGCGGCAATGTGAGTGGAGTCTGCTTGTTGGCTAGAGGGCGTTGGGATTGAGTAGAGATGGGACTGGGATTTGGTATATGGGGGGTACTAGGATTTAATAGAGAGGGACTGGGCTTTAGTAGAGGGGGCTGCTGTGGTTTAGTAGAGGGGGATGCTGTTTTTTTGTTTGCTTTATACTGTACTTTTCAAAATAAATTTTCTATGAAAATTTAAGTTGTTTTTTTTTCGCCCCTCATAAACTTAAACCTTGTTTATTTGGCCTGTGCTAGACTTTGAGTTTGACATGCTTGGCCTATAGCTTTAGCACTGTAAGAACAGTCACACTATTGTAAACTATATAACTGGGGAAAAAAAGACAAAGGCTGCAGGTTGATGGGACTATGGATCAAACTATTATTTAATATAAAACCAAACAATCCTGCAGAACATTAATACAAAAAGCTCACTTGTATCGTGCATATTACACAAATATTTCAGTGAGGGCAATGATAATGTTTATATTGGGGAGGAATGCATAAACTTGGTTAATCCTGGGGCAGCAAAAAGTCTAAATCCATCACCACACTTCTTGAAATCACATTATAGCAGGTACTGAAATACTTTACAGTCAAACCTTGCTTCATAAATCCATCTAAATCCCATAAGACATTGTGATACTAACAATTTTAATGTTTCTATAAAGTTACATTATACATTATTTTCTCGATAAATTTTACAAACATTCTAAAGGCACAGATAATTTACTTACAAGTAAAGTAAGGGTAAATTATGTTTTCTTTGTTTGAAATATAAATATCATTGCTGCTCGTCCTTGTCTAAAAGGCATTGCTAATCTTCCTGTCTATGTTTTATCTGGCTGCTCTGCAGCAATGTCACGAGGACCATAAAAATCACTCACCAAAGGAAATTGAAACAGCATGAGCAAGGACAACTAGCAGGATTTTTGATCGGCATATAAATACTAAGAAGCACTACACATGGCTATAAAGGCAGAAATATATGTGACAAGAGCATATACAGTCTTTCACCACTAAATGGCAGTGTGAGTGTACTGCTGTCCATAGGCCTATGCAGGGATATAGATGGATGGAGTGGAGGGAGGTCATCGGACAATTCAAATAAACAACACATTTGCAGATATGCTGGATTTTCAAATGTAGGATATTTGCTTTTTTTTTTTTTAAAGAAGTGCACGGAGAAATCACCCCTTTAACATATTATTTTGGAACCATACATATATTATTTACTTAGTATATATAACTTTTGTAAACTGAATTACTCATCTTCCTTGACCCATTCTTTAATCTTTTACCCATTCTTTCATCTGTTACCGTTGATTACATTATTATTTCTCCAGCTATCCAACTGATACTGAAAGTTGTGTGCATTAAAAAAAAGGGTTGTGATGCTTGAAAAATTGGTGTATATTTCTGCTGATCTGCCCTTCATGAATATTTGGTTAATGATTACCACTTAGTACATTTTTTTTTGTGCCAGGGTTAAAACTGTGGCTTTGAAAATAAAAAGGGTTTTTTTTTTTTTTGTAGGTGCAAGTGTTCCCTAGGACAAAGGTTAAAGGGAAACTATAGTGCTAGGAAAATAAAATTGTTTTCCTAGCACTATAGCTCCCTATTGTTCCCCACTCTCTTGTGGCTCCCCGGTGCTGCTGAAGGGGTTAAAAACCCCTTCATCACTTACCTGATTCCCGTGCTGATCCCTCGGCGCTGGTTCAAGCTCCTCCTCCACCGACATCAGGCAGTGTGAGGGACCTAATGCGCATGCTCGCATTAGGGCTTTCCCCATAGGAAAGCATTGTATAATGCTTTCTAATGTGGTTTTGGGTGACACTGGATGTTCTCATGCATAGCGTGAGGACGACTAGCGTCATTTAGGCAACCAAAAGTCACCTAAACACCCACTAGATGTGGAGTTAACCCTCCAAGGTAATTATTGCAGTTTATCAAAAAGTGCAATGATTACAATTGGAGGGTTAAGGGGCCTGGGAAACTGCACCCAGACCACATCAATGAGCTAAAGGGGTCTGGGTGCCTATAGTGTCTCTTTAAGGTTGCTAAGATAGACTGGAGAATTGTAAATTAGTCAAAATGTGTTTAGAAAATTAAACTTCACGTACTTTGATACTAGACTCTGTTATGATTAAAATCGAGGTAAACATGACTTTACATTAAATGATAAAGGATAAACTTCATCTATAGAATACGAATATATAACAAGCCATTGATCTTTCCTTTGTTTTCTTGTATGGTAAGCTCATCTGATTTAAGTTTTTAAGTTTTGTTTATGCTTCAGCCTGATTGATTTCATGGACATTAGCAGTCTGTGAGTTACTGGCCAACTATAATTATTTTCACTGGTGAAAGGATCAGCTGTTTAGAAAGACTTGACCTTTTAAAATAAGCTCTCTGTTTGTCCTACACTAGTTTTAAACTTGCCCAGACATAGGTACATGAGAGCCCAGATACCTGAACTCCTTACTTAACTTCACATTTATTCACCCGCTATAATGACACCTAAATATGTCTGCATCGTCTGCATAGATATGTCAACCTCTGCTTGGGATTCAGGTATTGGTGGCTAGAAACGGATGCAAGGAAGGGTAATAAGTCAGAGCAGTCAGTCCTGTGAATACATGTTACTGACAGAAAATGTCATCGTAGCAGAGGTCTTGAAAAGACGAACTGATTATACGCTAATTGAACACTATTCTTGAGCCTCTATCATCACAAAAAAGAATGCTTTTCGAATTGTTCTGACTTGATCCTTGAGAATACACATTTAACAATAATAGCTTCAGTAAACCTATTATGTGCCATTGATTTATGGTAATATAGCCAACGCATAATAACGTTGGTATGCAGATTCACAGTTGTTTCCACAATTGCACTGCGTGTTTATGGACCTTAATGTTGAACAATTGTATGTGTTATGTTGAGTTCTTTAACCCTGACATATATATATATATATAGTAAATTAAAAATAAATCCGGTGTTACTTAGTGTGTCTTTATTGTTTATAGTTATGTAAATAAAGGAACATGTGTACAGGTTATACCTGAAACTTGCATTTATCCCAGATCCTCAATGCCATCACACTGACAGCTACACTCACTCACAGTAAGGTGGACAGCCCCAGAACACAAGGCAAGCAAGGCATTTGTCTGGGAGCTTGGAGTGCCATTTTATGGTGCCCCCCCCCCCCCCCCTGAAAGTGCCGCCCTATGCTAAATGCCTTGTTTGCCTTGTGGTAAATACATCCCTGGCTGCACCAGGTCTGGGACACTTGGAAAGAATGGTGGTATTTCTCCAGCAGATTGTTGTAAACTCTGTGCAAACGTTTATAACATTATTTATCTTTGGCAGATAGTTCAAATCTCTTCTGTCTTCTAATCCATGTGTATTCTGCAAAGTTATCTCACGTTCTCATTATTCCAAAAAAGGTTAATTATCTCCCATCAGATTATCAATGTTGACAATTTGACAAAACCTGGTAGTTTGATTAACTTAATCACCTTCCTTTATTTAGCACAATAGACAGAAACTCACGTATTTTAAACCATATTCAGACTTTATTTCGTACAGTATTTAGTTGTCTCCTGATGTATATTCGTCATGAAAAGACCCACTCCATTGCTGTTCTGCAGTCCTTTTATAATCCTGATAGAACGTAAGATCCTAAACATTTTTGAGAGCTGCCAAATGTGACCATTTTTCTGCACACTCTTCCTATTAGGGGCTTTAGGATGGAAAGTGCAGGAAGTTGTGTGGAAACAGCAGGAGTTTCTATCCGTGAAATAGAATTTCCTGGGTTCAGTCCTGCAACACAGCTGTTCTTTGTTTTATTACACCAAGAATATGTTTTATCCTTCCAAACTGGAACATGCAGAAGTTATGGTCAGTCAGTTTTTTTGATTAAAATAACAAAACTTCCAGTATATGTCATTCCCCTACACATACGCACCCTGATTCCTCTCCTGCAACTGTCATTAAAAAACATACTAAGTCTTCAGTGAATATTATTGTTATTCCCGTTTCTCTTCCTCATTGACTGGATCATGAAGACATCCACCAGCGAATGCAGAAATGGAATCCAGTGGAACTTGTGCAGTCAACTGGATGACTTGGACTTTCCCGACGACCTTGCATTTCTCTACCACAGCCAACAGCAGATGCAAGAGAATATCAGTGTGTTGGAAGCTACATCAGCACAGGTTGGACTCAGCATCCACAAGGAGAAGACCAAGATCCTTAAGATCCTTAAGACCAACTACAGCAACATCAACGCAATCACCCGGAATAAAAGTCCCCTTGAAGAAGTACAGTTCTTCAGTTACCTGGGCAGCATCATCGACCAACAAGGTGGAACAGATGCAGATGTCAAGGCAAGGATCGGCAAAGCAAGAGTCACCTTCATCTAGCTCAAGAACAGCTGGGCTTCCAGAGAGCTAAGCTTGACCACCAAGATCCGACTGTTCAACTCCAATGTGAATTCAGTACTGCTGTACGGGGCTGAAACCTGGAGGACAACTAAAACCCACCAACAGAATAATTTAGACATTCATCAACAGCTGTCTCAGAAGGATTCTCCACATTTGCTGGCCAGACACCATCAGTAACACCAACCTACGGGAAAGGACCTGCCATTTTTCAGCAGAGTCAGAAATCTCGAAGAGAAGATCGGGCTGGATAGGGCAGGCTCTTAGGTGGAACCCTCAAGGAAAGAGGAAGAGAAGCTGTCCAAATAACACCTGGCGACGCGACCTCGAGGCAGGCATCACAAGGATGGGCTACACCTGGAGTCAACTAGAAAGAATGACCCAGGACAAAAGTCTCTGGAGATCTACCATTGGCGGCCCATACCCCGTGAGGGGTGGAGGGCATAAAGCACTTCATGCCAATAATATCCAATAGGAAGCTCAACTGAGCATTCCAAAGCACAAGCTGATATCAATTCTTGCAAAAAAATTGTCAGCCTAAACAGTTTACAAGGTGGGGCATAATTGCTATGCCCCATTTTGTCAGTGACAATATATGTCTCTTACTTGCCCCCAGCCCCATTTGTATGTAAGTGTCCCTTTTCCAAACTCCTCTGTGTGTTGTTGTCCCCTTACCCAGCCAATCTGTGTGTGCGTCATTGTCCCCTTCCCCACCCCCTCTCTGTGTCATTGTCTCCAGCTCCTCTGTGTTTATCATTGTCCACTTCCCCAGCCCCTTTATGTATGTCATTGTCTACTTCTCCAGCTGCGTTGTGTGTAATTGTCACCTTCTCCAACCCTTCTGTGTGTCACTGTCCCCTTACGCAGCTCTTCTATGTCACTGCCAACTTCTCCAGCCCCTCTATGTGTCACTGTCCCCTTCTTAGCCCTCAGTGTGTGCAATTGTCTCCTTTTGCAGCTTCTCTGTGTGCCATTGTCCCTTTCTCCAGTCCCTCTGTGTGTCCCTGTTCCTTTTTCCCAGCCCCTCAGTGTGTCATTGTCCCTTTCTCAGCCTCTCACTGTGTCATTGTCCTCTTACCCATCCCATCTGTGTTTCTACCCCCCACCCCTCTGAGTTTCTCTTTAACCCCTTCCCTAGCCCCGATGTGTGTCTTTCTTTGACCCAGCACCTCTGTGTGACTCTTTCCTCACAACCCCCAGTTATCTAATAGTCTCCTTCACCAGCCCATCTGTGTTTTTCTTGTTCCTCTTCCTCAGCCCCTCTGTTTGTTTCTTTCTCATCCTCCCCTCATTCCCCCAGCCCTTCCCCCCCTCTGTGTTTCTTTATCCCCCCCAGCACCTCCACATGTCTCATTTTTCCCTAGGCCCATCTGTTTGTCTCTCTCCTTCCAGCCTCTACATGTGTCTCATTCACCCCCAGCTCCTCCATGTATCTCTTTCTTCCCCAGTCCCTCCTTGTGTCTCATTTACTTTCCAGCCACTTCATGTGTTTCATTCCACCCCAAGCTCCTCTATTTGTCTAATTTCCTCCACCCCCACCCCCCATGCCTGTTGACCTCCAAATTGCGTGGCAGAGCAGAGTGTGGCAGAGCGGACCATGGATGAGGATCTTCAATTTCCTCTCCTGGACTGGTCAGACAGGAACCTGCTCAAGCACTGTAGAGGATACTGGCATGGGAGTAAAGAGTCCTGATAGTGTGCAAGCCTAATGTGCAGTGCACATTTTTTTTTTTTTAAAAGCTTGCACTTGCAAACAAAGTATCCACTAATGGTAATCCTGCATGGGTACCTGTTGCGGGGCACTTAGAGCATTTGGCACCCGGCAGATCCTGTGTTTTTTTTTTATGTTTTCAAGAATATGTATTTCCCAAATTTGTAAACTATATGTTAGAAAGTGAGTCCCCTCAAGGCCCCATTAGAGACTACAATGGAATCTAATGGGCCCTTGAGAGGGGTCTCTCAAACTTTGGCTCCCATTCACAATATAGTAATATAACATCTCTCTGATTATCAGCCCAAGTTGGCTCTTCTCACCTTAATTACTGTGGCTGGCAGGCTGCTACAGCTGACAGGCTGGCTGCAATGGCCGGTTGGCTGTCGTGGCTTGCTAGCTGGTGTGTCAGGGTATTTATATCGGCAGACATTTTGTGCTATGATAGAAATTAAAGTGTATATGGCCTAAATCATTCTGAACAGAGCAGACTCCATTTTGGATTTCAAGCTAACAAAAGACACAAGATTTCTATCCCTTCTCTAAAACTAACCACTTTGCCAGAGCTAAGGAATGCTTAGTATATACAAACCAAATTTATAAGAAATGAGAACGGGGGATGGACAGACTGTCTAAATGCTAATGGAATATAATTAATTCTAAACCCAGACATTTATGACAGAGAAGATAAATAATTTAATTTTACTTTCGATATAGTGTAAGATCCCATTGTAAATTTAGAGGTCATACTTAGTTTACGAACTGTCATATTAGAAATTTTATAACAGAATTGCCAGACACATAGTCTGAAGAAAGCCCAAAGAAACTCTTTGAACTGACAGAAAACTTAAATTATAAATAACCATAAAGATAAGCTAAAGGACGTCAAAATAGCAACCAGGAAAAGTTAACTCTTTCCTGGATAGGAATGTTTAGTGGGACGAGACTGCCCTCTATAGACCAAATACTTAAATTGCTATCTGGAAGGTAACCACACCTCCAGTTTTCTATTGGTCTATCACCTAGTGAATTTCCCCTTTAAAAAGTTAAGACAAAGGGAAGAGAGAGGTATGCAGGAAGCAAAGGAGGAAGGAGAAGGGGCCTCAGATTCGGCTATGCAGAGAAATCCATAACAGATATCCACTCCAGGGCACTCAGAATTTCTTACACACCAATCACACATCCATTCGGTTCCTGAGACTACCTACTCATATTATGAGAAAATCTACCTAACTGGTAATTATACTGATTTAATTTAATTAATCTAAATTAATAAAAAAATTCTAATAGCATGATATATGACTGGATAAATCACGATCAGATTTCGATATTTAGAAATCTTAGTTACTAAAGAATATATAATTAAGCATTCTATTCTGCAGATGGAAAGGAATAATTATATATATTAATGTGACATATCACATGTTAGCATATCGTGATATTTATCCAGGTGTATTGATTTGCTCTAAAATAAGATAAAATATCTGTTTAGGCAAGTTAAAATTCTGCTTAGAGAACATGGTAGATTACTCTTATTGGATGGTTCCAGGAAATGACTAATGAGCTGGTTTAAATGTTATTTTATTTAAAATTACATGAGAATAGGTCTTAATTACCTAGGAGGTCTAGCCAGCATTGAAAGGGTTATTCTAACTGTCAGCTAAAGTTTTATGGCCTTAAGCTGCAAGCTCTGTGTGTGTAAGTTTCACTTTCGTTTCTCTGTGA
This sequence comes from Pelobates fuscus, assembly GCF_036172605.1. Classification (NCBI taxonomy): domain Eukaryota; kingdom Metazoa; phylum Chordata; class Amphibia; order Anura; family Pelobatidae; genus Pelobates; species Pelobates fuscus. The sequence goes on along the minus strand of NC_086317.1, from coordinate 311,542,595 downwards.
AGTACCGCCATAAATCTTCTCTTGACAGCTAATGTTGCAGATTCAATACTGTGTTAGCCATTGGAATGTATTGTCCATATTGTATTGCATACTATGTTATACTAAATATTAATTGATTATTATCACGCATGTTACCTAAGATTATTATTTAATTTGTCACAATAAATTGTATCTATTTTTATAACAAATTGTGATTTTTATTTATATGGAATACATTACACTTACACGATAACAATCTTTGGGATCTGAGAATTGAAATAGTGGTCAATTCTAAACTGTTTACTATTATTATCCCATAAATATCCCCACAGGTGTGGCTGGCTAGCAGGTCGCTGCAGCTGGCAGGCTGGCTGCTGTGGATGGCTGGCAGGTTGGCTAGCTGTCAGGCTGCTATGGCTGGCTGACCTCTCTCTTTGCCTAGCAGGCATCTGTTTTTCCCCAAATCCAATTGTGTGTCTCTTCCCCCACAGCCCTTCTGTTTGCCCCCCCCAGCCCCTTTGTGCCTCTGTTTCTCCCCAACCCGTTTGTTTGTCTATATTTTCCCCCCAGCCCTGCTATGTATCTCTTTGTCCCCACCATCATGTATTCATCCACACATAAAAATGTGGTTAATGGCATTTACCGTCCTGACAGGAAAAGTTGTGCAGAGCAGCATTACCGTCCTGACAGGAAAAGTTGTGCCGAGCAGCAATCATGCACATGGAAAGCTGGTAATTGCTTTTGGGGTCAAAGGCCGGTTATGCCCAATCAGATCCACAGGAGGGTTTGTGCTGAGCAGCAATCATGCAGGTGGAAACCTGGTAATTGCTTTTTGGGTCAAAGGCCGGTTACAGCCAATCGAATCCACAGGAGGGATATTTAAACCCAATTCTCCTTTTGCTCATTGCTCTGTCGTGGTTTCATCCCGATGGTAATCCGAGAGTGCGTTCCTGATCTTGATTTTCAGGTATTTGACTTTGGCTTTGTTTTGACTTCCCTGTATTCTGGTATCCTTGACTTTTGGCTATCCCTCATCGTTGTGTCTGATTCTGTGTTCCTGACCTCAGCAAGTATTTTGACTATTCTTGGATATGTTAAGTCCGGCCATTCTAAAGTGCAGTTATACGTTATACTTAGTCCTAGGTGTGACACAGTTCTGCATACTGGATCAACTTGTAATCCTGACACCCCCTCAGTCCCTCTGTGTATCTCTTTGTGCCCCCTCAGCTTCTCTGTGTGATTTTCCCCCCAGCCTCACTGTGTGCACTTCTTTGCCCCCTCATGTGCCTTTCTTTTGTCTGCTCCCCCCCTCCTGTTCCCTTCTTTAGCCCCCTTCCTATGCATTCATTAGCCCACTTTCTGCCAGTGATCTCTAACCCCCCTCCCCATCTTTCCCTTACTAAGTCCCCACCCCTCCTGTGTCCTCTTAAGCCCCCTCTTACCTTCTGTGTCATTCTTTTGCCTATCTCCCCATCTGTGTCCTATTTAGCCCCCTTTCCTCCTGTACATTTCTTTGCCCCCTTCTCTCCTGTGCCTTTATTTTTTGTCCCTCCTCTCCTGTGCCTTTCTTTATCTCCTCCTCTTTTGTGCCCTTATTTGGCCCCTCCCCTCCTGTGCCTCCCCTGCTGTGCATTCACCTTCTGTGCACTCTTTTGCCCCCTCCCCATGTCCTCTTTAAACCCCTTCACCTTATTCACCTTCTGAGCCCTTATTTGAAACCCCTTCACCTTCTGAGCCCTCTTTTTACCCCTTCAATTTCTGAGCCCTTATTTTCACCCCTCCGCTCCTGTGCCCTCTTTAGCCCCCTTCCCTTTTGCACCCTCTTTAGCCCCCTCCACTTCTGTGACCCCTTTTGCCCACTCTTTTTTAGCTCCCCTCCCATTCTGTTCCCCTCCTTTTGCCCCCCTTTCCTATCTGTTCCCCAACCCTGTGCTGTGCCTGCTGCAGGCGGAAGGGCAAGCATGTCATGGGGCAATGTATTTAAGTGGTGGGAAGGGGCAGTGTGTTAAATTGGGGGGAGGGTAGTGTATTAAATTAGAATGGTGGGAGTGGGGGCAGTGTATTTAATTAGAGTGGAGGGAGGAGGGGCAGTGTATTAGATTGGGTAGGGTGCAGTGTATTAGAGTGGAGGGAGGGGGGCAGTGTATATGATTTGGGGGTGTGACAAAACGCCTTTTGTCCCTGGATGGTTAGGTAACAAGGGGCCCTTTTTCCATGGCTGTTGGAGGAGCCTGAGTGTCAGCCTCCTGCCTCATGACTATGGCCCTGGATTGTATGGCCCTTTAAAAACCTTATTTGGGCTAATGGATTTTTATTATGTTGCTGCTGGCCCTTTAAGAACTATGGGGAAGGATTGGTACTTTTTATATGGCACTTCGGATGCCGCCGAAGTTTGCCGAAGCCGAAGCCGTCGAAGTCGTCGAAGTGGCCGCCATTCGACAAAGGAACACGTGGCGGCGGCCATTTTAATTTAGTCGAACGTGGTCAGCTGTGTAAGCTAAAGAATCTATGGAACTAAAATCGGCTGCGCAAGTATACGAACACAGCTGACCCTTACCGTCACCGCCACTTCGACACTTCGGTAAAAGTCGAAGTACGTTCGACAATTCGAACAGCCGGTTGCAATGTGCTATTTGCACGAACGGACCGTTCGTGAATTCGAAGGGGACTTAGACGTTTTTCTGTAGGAAATTGACAGACCGCACAGCCCAAATCTATGGAACTGTTTTGGGCAGGGAAATGTGCTTGCAATCGGTCATAAAGGACTTCAACTTAACTTTTTATGTACTGGGGGGATTTGTCTGATTTTTGGTTATGTCTGTATTTAAAGTATGCTGATTCCGATTATGATGCATATTTTTAAAGTTATAGTATATGTATAAAAAGTGTATTTTTTCTGCCTGTGATAAATTACATTAACCCTCAGTGCTCAGTAATTATATCACAGGCAGAGGGGAGGGATTGTATGTGTTTGTGCTGGGTGTGCCTTCTGTTTTACTGTACGTGATTGGTTACATGTTGTCCCTCCCTGTGGGATGTCCCCTTGCATGGGGACTTGCCTAAAAGTCTGTGTGTGTTAATTAAAGGCAGATCATCTTGGACCTTCATGAAGTTTCGGCTCATGTTTGGGGGATTGGAGAACTACACTCTGGGGATTGCTATAATCACTATACTCCCCAGGGTATAATCACTAAGCTCTGCTAAGAGCTGGTTCTTGTTCCTGCTCTGGAATTGGAGAGGTTGACCTACTGGAGCTGGTATTGGGTCCAGAGTGGGTGGAGACGGCGAGACCCCAACCAAGCTGCAGTGGTTCGTGTGGTCTGCATTGGTTATAGTGTCTGGCGGAGTGCTTGGAGTCCTCGGGAAGCACTAGGAGCATCCATCAACGGAAGGCATGCGGTCGGGGTGCCAGGTGATCCGTTACATTGGTGGCAAGCGGTGGGATGGCGTCCTAGTGCGAGGAGAAGCAGCTCGGAGACAGCAGTAGCATTTGGAATTACAATTGAGGGCAACGCTAATATCCGTACAGCGACCCTGTTCACAGCAGCATGGAGTATGGGAGCCCCTACGCAGCGACCCTATACGTGGAAGAGTTCCAGTGGAGATTGCAAGGCACACTGAAAAAATATGGTCGTGTGTCAGACGAGGTGGAACTGAGTTATAGAGAGACTATAATGCAAGAGCTCTGGCAGGGGTCCCTGGAGGTCGCACAGCTTCGGCGGAGAAAGAAGCTTCCAAATAAAGCACAGCGCTGGCAGCAACAAGTGGCCCAGCTGATGGGAATCCTGGGAGAACAACCCTTGACGGAGTCGGTAAGATACCTTGAGTTCCTAGTTCAGAGAGAGGTGATACGGGATGACTCGTACCGGGCGCTGTGGTGGTACGCAGTCCAGCGAGACACTTGGGTGACAGAGGAGGTCCAGCACGAGGGGGAGGGATACTATGGCCCCGGCCTGTTGCTCAAGGCCATGCAGGAAGATGATGACTTTGGGAGTCCAGAGGTGTCACGGTTCTGGGCTATTTATCGGTACCGGAAAAAGATGCTGCCCTTTCCTTCAGCTGTTGAGTTGGGACAAGACCTCGCTTACCAAGTTACTCGGGAGTGGGCATTGGAGCAGGACTACCAACGCTTCCTTAGCTCCATTCGGCCCCAACCTCCCCAGCGGCAGTGTGAGTCCCAGGGAGCTGAAGGTGCTGTCCTTCCTCCCCAGCGGCAGTGTGAGTACCAGGGAACTGAAGGTGCCATGCTTCCTTCCCAGCGGCAGTGTGAGTTACAGGGAGCTGAAGGTGTCGTCCTTCCTCCCCAGCAGCCGTGTGTGTCACAGGGAGCCGAAGGTGCCGTCCTTCCTCCCCAGCGGCAGAGTGAGTTACAGGGAGCTGAAGGTGCCATCCTTCCTCCCCAGCGGCAGTGTTTATTACAGGGAGCTGAAGGGGTCATCCTTCCTCCCCAGCGGCAGTGTGTATTACAGGGAGCTGAAGGTGCCATCCTTCCTCCCCAGCGGCAGTGTGAAGTGCAGGGAGTGGAGAGCAGCGGCAGTGTACCTTGCAGGGAGAGGAGAGTAGCATCCTCTCTCCCCAGCGGCAGGGTGAGCTACAGGGATGCTGGCCGGTCAGCCCTGATCCCCAGCGGCAGTGTGAAGTGCAGGGAGTGGAGAGCATAGTCTCCCCCTCCCCAGCGGCAGTGTACCTTGCAGGGAGAGGAGAGCAGCATACTCCCTCCCCAGCAGCAGGGTGAGCTACAGGGATGCTGGGCGGTCGGCTCAGATCCCCAGCGGCAGTGTGAAATGCAGGGAGTAGAGGAGCCGGCTACCCTCTCCCCAGCAGCTGAAAGTGTTCCAGGGGGAGGAGTCAGTGACCACCTCTCCTCAGCGGCAGCTTATTTTACAAAGTCGAGACCCTATTCTCCCAGATGGGGCAGATGAGGCAGTCGGTCTCGGCCCCCAGCAGCAGGACAATATATTAAAAGGGGAGACAGTCGGTTCCCCCCTCCACCAGCAGAGAGAGAGTCAGGGAGGGGAGCTTGTCACCTCCTCTCCCCAGGGACAGAAAGTGTGTAAGGGAGAGGATCTTGTTATCACCTCTCCCCAGCGGCAGCCTAGCCCACCAAGTGGAGATGATAAACCCCACACCCGTGCAGATGGGACCGTGGTCTCTGCACCCGACCTACAGGGATACTGGATGGCCTGTCCAGATCCCAAACTACCCTTACAGGATTACCAGGAGGAGGAGGTAAGAGATGTCTCCCCTCCCCAGCCAAGTTGCGTCCAGGTTACCCCAGCAGAAGCGCTGGCATCGGGGCAGAGTGCAGTTGGCATCTGCCCCCCAAGTCCCCACAGCGTGTTGCCCAGTACCACCAGAGGAACCACCAGGTGCAGTAAATGTGTGTTGTGGGTGGGCTACTCATATACTTGTTCACTGTGGGTGGGTTTATCGACTAACTCAGGCACTGACCGACGGGTCAGGTACCTGGTTAGTCTCCCCCCAAAAGGGGAGATATGTGACAAAACGCCTTTTGTCCCTGGATGGTTAGGTGACAAGCGGCCCTTTTTCCATGGCTGTTGGAGGAGCCTGAGTGCCAGCCTCCTGCCTCATGACTATGGCCCTGTATTGTATGGCCCTTTACAAACCTTATTTGGGCTAATGGATTTTTATTATGTTGCTGCTGGCCCTTTAAGAACTATGGGGAAGGATTGGTACTTTTTATATGGCACTTTGGATGCCGCCGAAGTGCCGAAGTTTGCCGAAGCCGTCGAAGTCGTGGAAGTGGCCGCCATTCGACAAAGGAACACGTGGCGTCGGCCATTTTAATTTAGTCGAACGCGGTCAGCGGTGTAAGCTAAAGAATCTATGGAACTAAAATCGGCTGCACATATATACGAACACCGCTGACCCTTACCGTCACCGCCACTTCGACACTTCGGTAAAAGTCGAAGTACATTCGACAATTCGAACAGCCGGTTGCAATGTGCTAATTGCACGAACGGACCGTTCATGCATACGAAGGGGACGTTTTTCTGTAGGAAATTGGCCGACCGCACAGCCCAAATCTATGCAACTGTTTTGGGCAGGGAAATGTGCTTGCGGTCGGTCATAAAGGACTTCCACTTAACTTTTTATGTACTGGGGGGATTTGTCTGATTTTTGGTTATGTCTGTATTTAAAGTATGCTGATTCCGATTATGATGCATATTTTTAAAGTTATAGTATATGTATAAAAAGTGTATTTTTTCTGCCTGTGATAAATTACATTAACCCATTGTGTTCAGTAATTATATCACAGGCAGAGGGGAGGGATTGTATGTGTTTGTGCTGGGTGTGCCTTCTGTTTTACTGTACGTGATTGGTTACATGTTGTCCCTCCCTGTGGGATGTACCCTTGCATGGGGACTTGCCTAAAAGTCTGTGTGTGTTAATTAAAGGCAGATCATCTTGGACCTTCATGAAGTTTCGGCTCATGTTTGGGGATTGGAGAACTACACTCTGGGGATTGCTTTAATCACTATACTCCCCAGGGTATAATCACTAAGCTCTGCTAAGAGCTGGTTCTTGTTCCTGCTCTCTGGAATTGGAGAGGTTGACCGTGAGCGTGAGGACATCCAGTGTCAGTTAGGTACTTTTTTTATACAGTACTTTTCAAAATACACCTACGTTTCTATGAAAACTGAAGTTTTTGTTTTTTTGTGGCCCACATAAACTTAAACCTTGTTTTTTTGGCCCGTATTAGCCTTTGAGTTTGACATGCTTGGTGTAGGGGAACAGAGGCTCATCTACTGCGGTTTGCCTGCTCAGCCACGCTACATGCAGTGACCGGCAGGAGGGGAGCACAATACACAGCGGTCAACCGATCTGCTCAGTCACCCGGGCATCCCCCCAATAAGTGGTTTGTTTGCCCACCCCTTCTTCACAGTACACCAGTGCCCCCTCTCCGGCCATGCACAGAGAGTGGGTGCATGGCAGGCCACATTCCTAGGCTGGGCAAGTTGAAAACCCTTACACTGCCTCACCACAGCAGCACTGCAAATATTACTTATGGGCTTATTTCCATAATATTACATTGTGATTATTTTCCTTTAAAGCTATTTTGGCCTTCCTTTTTTTAATACCCCGTTGATTACTGACAATTAAAAATGTTGTGCATACCTCCCAAGTGTCCTTGTTCAGGAGGGACAGTCCCTATTTTGAGCACAAATCCATCTGTCCCTCTTTTCCATCCTAATGTACCTCTTTTCTAGAAGTTTCATATTGCCGGTGTGTCTGAGTGTATAACAGAGCTCCACAGCACTGTAATTTGCTTTTAAACTACAATAAATGTGTTTAGAAATCCATTTGTGTAATCAAGATATATTGTTTTAGTTATGAATTACATTTTAGTCACATACATTATTATTATTTAGGTAATTAGGTAATTCACCTAAAATTTATTAAAACAGCTCCCCCTGTGGCCACACAACCAATCACACACTTTGTTCATTTCAAATGTTGGGGGGGGGGTAGGGGTACTGCTGGGGGGGTAGGGGTGCTGTGGGGGGTAGGGGTACTGCGGGGGGTAGGGGTGCTGTGGGTGGTAGGGGTACTGCTGGGGGGGTAGGGGTAATGCTGTGGGGGTAGGGGTACTGCTGGGGGGTAGGGGTACTGCTGTGGGGGGTAGGGGTACTGTTGTAGGTGGTAGGGGTACTGCTGGGGGTAGGGGTACTGCTGAGGGGTAGGGGTACTGTGTGTGGGGGGGTAGGGGTACTGCTGTGGGGGTAGGGGTACTGCTGAGGGGTAGGGGTACTGTGTGTGGGGGTAGGGGTACTACTGGGGGGTAGGGGTGCTGTGGGGGTAGGGGACTGCTGGGGGGTAGGGGTACTGCTGTGGGGGTAGGGGTACTGCTGGGGGGTACGGGTACTGTGTGTGGGGGGTAGGGGTACTGCTGGGGGGTAGGGGTGTTGTGGGGGGGTAGGGGTACTGCTGGGGGGTATGGGTACTGCTGTGGGGGGTAGGGGTGCTGTGGGGGGTAGGGGTACTGCTGTGGGGGGTAGGGGTGCTGTGGCGGTAGGGGTACTGCTGGGGGTTAGGGGTACTGTGTGTGGGGGGTAGGGGTACTGCAGGGGGTAGAGGTTCTGGGGGTTAGGGGTACTGCTGTGGGGGGGTAGGGGTACTTCTGGGGGGGTAGGGGTGCTGTGTGTCAGTATCCCCCCTCCCTCCCTCCTTCTTACCTTTAATGAAGTGGGGGGGGAGGACACAGCCATCCCTGGTGGTCCGGTGGTGGTAAGCACTGCAGGGGGAGGGATCTGTGATGCAGCTCCCCTGTCCTCCCGTGCGATGCTGTGTGGAGCGTTGCCAAGGTAACGCTCGGCAATGCTCCACACAGCATTGTGCGGGAGAACAGGGGAGCTGCTTCACAGATCCCTCCCCCTGCCTCCCGACACGGAAGCAGAGTAGGCGCCTGCCGTTTCAGGCAGGCAGGTGCCTACTCTGCATTGATGGCAAACCTGTGGCCGCGTGCCCACAGAGAGGGCCCGGCGTGCCACCTGTGGCACGCGTGCCATAGGTTCACCATCACTGCCCTAGACCAATCGGCTGTTTTCATAAGGTCCTCCAGACGTGCACCTGCAGTCATCATCGAGGAGGCCGAGGCCCCCCAGACCGAATGGGCAACAAAGACCGCGGTATCAATACCCGCCTGGGTCAATAACCATTTCACCCAGCGTGATAATGTGGTGCTAGAGACCAGGCGGAAAGGAGGACGAAAGGATAAGAATAGCTGTGGGGATACAGCTGAACGGTGAAGTTTGGTGCGATTTTCGTATTCACGTAGGCAATCCACTGGGCACAATGCTGGAGAGGTAGGGAAACTCGGATAGGACACCGATTTGATAGAGGTCTTCGTCCATCGACTGATGTTGAACGTTACCCCGTCCGGGGTGTATGACCTGGCGTCGAAAGTCCAGAGCTCTGACATCCGAGACCCTCTTGCATGATACAAGGCAGAGCAGGCAAACCAACTTGGCAGACAGTTGTTTCAAGGAGAGTGCTGGGTTAGCGGGCCAGGATGAGATGAAGGACAACACAACGGAGACATCCCAGGTCGTGGAGTAACGAGGCCTGGGTGGTCGGGAGAATCGAGAGCTTTTGAGGAGTCGGCATACTAAGTGGTGTTGTCCCGCAGGGCATCCGTCAAAGCCTTGATGAATCGCAGAGATGGCCTACCGATAGAGATTGATAGTCCTGTAAGCCTTCCCCGCCTCAAAAAGGGAAGTCAGGAATTGCAGGACCATGGTTACAGGGGCCGAAACGGGATCTGCGTCCCTAGCCAGGCACCAGCCAGCCCAAGCTCGCCAAGCTGACCCATATGCCCGTCTAGTTCCGGGAGCCCATGCTTCCGCCAACAGGCGTCTAGTCGCGGCCGAAACTCCTTGGATCTCCCAGGGTCCCCGGAGATCCGCCAAGCCAGGAGTGGAAGGGAGCCGTCCAGCCGGAGTGGGTGACCTCGTCCCATCGGATCCAGCAGTAAGTCATAGAACGACGGCAGTAGTCGGGGATAGTCCATCGCCATCTCGAGTATTTGAGGGAACCATGACTGCGTTTCCCAGAAGGGGGTCACCATAACCAACTCTGCCCGGTGTCTGCGGGTCTGCAGGAGCGAGCGCGGGATCATGAAAAACGGGGGGAAAGCATATAGGGGGCCCCCGCTCCATTCTTGCAGGAAGGCGTCCACCGCCTCCGCTATCGGGTCTGGCCTCCAGCTGGAAAAGCGAGACAGTTGGGTGTTGAGTCGGGAAGCAAAGAGGTCGATAGTGAAGGGACCTCAAAGAGATGATAAACCCCCAGTCCACCTGAACGTTGTGTAGACCAGGTAAGTATTCCGCGTGGACCATCAGGTTCCGTTCTAGGCAGAATTCCCAAAAGTCTTTCACCAAGGTGGCCAACACTGCCGACTGCGTACCTCCCAGGGGGTTGACATACCTCACTGCTGAGATGTAGTCCATGCGGAGATGGATGCAAGTCAAGGCTCGGTCCTTCGCGAAGCTGCGGATGGCGAAGGAACCCGCTAGGAGTTCCAGCGCATTGATGTGTAGCCGGGACTCAGCTGCCAACCAACGGCCGCCCGTTGAAATTCCTTCGCAATGGGCCCCCCAGCCGTGGAGGCTTGCATCTGAGTCGATCTGAACTCTGGTAGGGAGCCGAAGATCTCTTTGCCATTCCATGCGGACAGGTGGATAATCCACCATCGCAGTTCGTCCTTCGTTTCGCTGTCCAGCGACACCAGGTCTGCGTAGGATGCACCGGCTCTCAGGTGTGCAATCTTCAGGCGTTGCCGTGCACGGTAGTGGAGCAGGCCCGGAATACCGCCTGTATCGATGAGGCCAGGAGGCCGATTAGCCGTGCAAGCTGTCGCAAGGTGAGCTGGGGTCGATTGAGGGCTCTGCGTAGCTCTTTGCGGATGGAACGGATCTTGGATTTTGGCAGGCTCAGAGTCGCCTCTCCCGAGTCCACAAGGAATCCTAGGAATTCCATGCGAGTGGTGGGGGTTAGGCATGACTTTTCCCAGTTGATAACGAAACCCAAGCGGGAAAGGAGGCTTATGGCCAGTCGGAGGTGGGTAAGGAGAGTGGAGCGATCTTGGGCTATGAGGAGGACGTCGTCTAGGTATACGATTAGACGAACTCCCCGACTGCGTAACCAGGCCATCACAGGATGTAGTAGCTTTGTGAAGCACCACGGTGCTGAGGAGAGGCCGAAAGGTAAACCGCCAAGTCTCGTGTTGCCAATGAAAGCGTAGGAAAGCGTAGGAGGCGTAGGAGGTACGCGTCCATGAAATCTAGCTTTACTAGCCAGTCTCCGTGAAGGAGAAGATCCCGTAACAGGTGAATACCTTCCATCTTGAAATGACGGTACCGGACTATGGCATTGAGGGGGCGCAGATTTATGACGGGTCTCAATTGACCTCCTTTCTTTTACACTAGGAAAATGGCCTCGGAAGCCTCTGGATCGCCACGGGCGTCCGCGAGATGGGAAGAAGGGGGGACGGGTGTTAGTCTCCTGGTACTGTGTTCGCTGTTGAAAGGAGCCTCGTCCCGTGCCACAGGATTGGAAATAATTACGGCCGGACAGACGGCTCCTGGATCTGCCGGCCCTGGTGGAGACCCGCCCCTGGAAAACTCGCCTCATGGAGGCTTGTGCATTATCCAGGACAGTAAATGCCCCAACAAAACACCCCAAATCTTTGATAAAGGAGTCGCCGAAGAGAAGACCTTGGGCGTCCTTACCGGCTTCTGTGAGGGCGAGATTGGCCAGTTTTGGTTCTATATTAAATAAGATGGCTTTACGCCGTTCAATCGAGAGGGAGGTGTTAACGCTCCTGGCAATACAGATTGCTCTCTGGACCCAACCACGTAGGTCTTCAGGGTCAACGATGCGGTTCTCCGCTCTGGCGTCTTCCGCCAAATCTTATAATTTTGCCAATGGCCCGAATATATCCAGGTGTTTATCCTGGCAGGATTTTAAGGCAGATTCAAGCCCCTTACGGGGGTTCCAGCCTAGTTTTGTAAGAAATTGAGTCATCTTGGGGTCTACCTCGGGAGGGTCGCAAACTTTATTAGGCACCACAGGCCTTGGACACTCCGCCCTCAATTTGTTGCGGGCCGCTTTGCTAAGTGGGCGTCGCACCCAATTCTCCAGATACGTAGCAACGTGGTCGGCCGGGAGCCACTTTGCAGATCTCGGATGGTGTAAGTCATCCGGGTTGAAGAGTGGAACGCCTTGATGGATCCACACAGGTGGACTCCGCAGTTGTGGAGTGCCTAGTCCCTGGCTCGACTCCGGACTTCTCTGCCTGAGCAAAGCCTGTATCAGCGGCATCCATCTCAGAGTCGCTGTCTGACTTAATCTTAGCCTCCTCACTTGACCCAATTTCTGAGTTGGAGTCGCTCTCTACCTGTGCTCTGGCACATTTCCATAGCCGCGCTCGTTCTGCCTGGTGCGGAAAGGCTCTTTTGCGTGGATGTGACATGCTTTCTGGGGCGACCGTAGGTACGACAGTCATGGTGTTTCTGGAGGCAGAGGGATGTTTAGACTTATGGGTAGCCTTCTTGGGTATTTCTCCCTGTGGGTCCACAGGAGGACGCGACAGAGGCATCGTGGAGCCAGAGTAGTGCTCGTCCAAAGGACATGGCAGGAGGGCCTGAGAAATGGTGTGGGAAAGGGTAGATGACATGGACCCCATGGCTGCCATAATGGCGTCTGTCACCGAGCGCTGTAGCGCTAAGAACTGCGCCCCATCAGAGTGGGTAGTTCTATCTGAGCGAGCGGGTGAATTACCCGAGGTGACAGGGGCTTCACCCCTACTGAGTGGGGTATCAGACTCCCCAGAGGGAGGGGAACCAGAAGTTAGTCTGGGTTTAGGTATGATATAACACAGCAGGTTGTTAGGGATAACAATAAATTAATCCCAATAAGCTGTCAAGAATAGTATGGGTTAGTCACCCAAACAGGTAGCAACAAAGCAAAAAACTATCTCACCAGGGCCCAGACCAGTGGCACACTCTGACAGAGGGTAGGGAAGAAGACAGGAAGTCAGAAAATGGCCGCCAGTAATCTCGCAAGATTCGCAGCAAAAAATTTGAACTTTGGTAGTAATAGAAGAAACCGAACGTTCGGCAGGTAAAAGAGACGAATTTGTGGGTACAATAGGTAAGTATAGGAAAAAACGTAAAAAATGGCGAATGGGCCGTTCGCGAAAATTAAGCGAATGCGGCAAACCACTGAATAGCCCTATCTGACGAATGGTGAGCGGTATGTGTGCGCTACGAATCAGCCGAATGGGCTTAATTCGTATGTGCACACAGACGAAAACCGGGGAAAAACGTGCGCAAAATGGCGTTGAGGGTTTCAAGGAAAAGAGAATTAGAAGGAATTAGAAGGTAAATGGAGGCAATAAGCAACAGAACATAACAGGGGAGGTCTGGACCCTGGAAACAGTAAGAAAATAACAAGTATGCAACAAGGAATTCTAATTAAAACAGAATAAGCAATAGATAAGGTGGTATAGAAACATAATACCAGTAATTAATAAAATTAAATAAAATAAATAAAATGAAGCTATATAGTACAATAGCAACTAGAATAATAAATATTAATAATAATAAAATCAATAAGGAATGATAGTATTAAACAAATGTCAATAGGAAATAATATGACAAAAGTTATATGTACTTATCTTTGTGTTGGAGCAGCAAATAAAGAGGGAAATGGAAGGGAAGTGCTGCCTATCATACTGGGACCTGAGCGGGGAGGGGCCTATGTTAATGTATGTTCATTATTTTTTCATTCTGTTTATATTCTTTGCTGCTATTTGTGGACGGTAAAGAAAGGGTTATGCAATATGAGCCTCCGTGTCTTGTTATAAAATCTTGTTTCTGATCTACTCTCTCCTCACCCTAGTTTAGATAGGAGTAACAGTAACAATGCTTTTTCATTTTGTTGGTCAGTTTAATTTTCCAGCTGTTAACATTCCTAATGTTGTAATGGCACACTTCACTGTCATTGTTCAGTTTAAAGTGAGGCATTTACGTTCCTTTTTGTCATCCATACACGTGTCTAGTCTATAGCCTATGCGTGAGCACTCTTGACACTGCATCAACTACACTCTTTTGACCAACGCTCTTTAGATGCTCATTCAAACGATCACTCAACATTTTTAACTCTCTGCGATGATGCCTGCTAAAACGGTGATGCCCATGCAAACGTAAATCACATTTGGTCAGTTTTAAAAGGAAAGAGTTAAAATTACCCCCTATTCTTAACCCCTTAAGGACACATGACATGTGTGACATGTCATGATTCCCTTTTATTCCAGAAGTTTGGTCCTTAAGGGGTTAAACACATTATATAGATATTGCAAAAAAAGTTACATCTTTCCTTTTTTTTTTTTTTTTACTGTTTACACTGTCTTCCATTTTTACATCCAACAGGGGCACTATAGTATTAGGAATACATACAAGTTTGTATTCCTAAAGCTATAGTCAGAGGCGAAACTAGAAACACCAGACCCTCCATGTGTCCCATTCCCCTCCAGCCCCTCCTTGTGTCTCATTATTATAGAGATTACCCATTAGCCCTTCTCAGACCCCCAGCCCCTCCATGTGACTCATCTCACATTAGGCCCACCATTTGTTTAATTTCTCCCTTCATTTGTCTCTCCCACCCTCCCCAGGTGTCTCTCTCACTCCCAGCCCCTCCATGGGACTCACCTCACTAGCACCTCCATGTGTCTCTCTCAACCCCCAATGTGTCTCTCCCACATCCCCAATCTCCTCCTGTACCTGCTCACCTCATTGTTGCGTGGCGGAGCATTTTCTTGTGTACCAGGCCTTAGAACTAAACTACCCTGGAGTGCAGATGACTGGTGATATATGACTGGTGACTGGATATGTTTTGAAACATTTAGAAGACCTGTTTTTTTGTTATTTTTTTTTTTTTGGGGGGGGGGGGAGGGTGGTATGACTGTGCAATCCATGCTATTTATATTTTTGTGAGGATGGTTTGAAGTCAGAAAAAATAGATGAGGCAGCAGGTCAGTATGCTTGTGACTTAAATAGCATCAGTGCTGATGTGCTTGGCTGTAAATGGGGAGTTTCATCCTGGCATGCCGCCATGATAACAATCTGCCTATACATTAAAAGACATTAAAAGACCACTAAATGCACCTGGACTACCTCATCTAAATACCCTTTATATTGCAATTGAGGTGAAGCCTCTGATCCAACTATCGTCTAGGGCACTATAACATTAGGAATGCAGGTTTGTATTCCTAGTACTATAGTGCTACAAAGTTTGTGCGGCAGATCTGATTTTAAAAGATTCACCTGTAACAAAGCTAATAAACTGATCCGTTCTATCTATATGGACTGTATAACAAGCTGTGCAAGTGTTACAACCTCTAAATTAACCCTTTTTGGAACCAGTAGTATCCTTTTTGTCCCCTATAGCATAATTAGGTGCTAATAGGTGTTTGAGGTTTTGATTTTTCCTATAAATAAGCTTAGGATGTTCTGGTAAGGAAGTATTCAATATGGGGTCCTGTAAAAGAATGGGCTAGTGTTTCTGTAAACCCCTCTTTATTCTCCAGTGATCTGAATTATATTGAGTTTTAAAAGCAAAACCAAAAGACTGGATGATTTAGTATTAGGCTTATCCATGGCTCGAGTCCTGCAGGAACGCATGGTAACAGCGTTCCTGCACTTTTTCCAAAGCAGAAACGCCATTCCTGTTACCAGTCCTGCAGGACCTGCCCTCTTACCTGCACACAGGGGCCAGCACACTCTGTGTTTCCTCTCCAGCAGCAGCTCACATTCGCGAGACCCGCAGCTGTCAGAGCGTTGCCATGGGTTACTGTGGCAACGCTCCGCACAGCACGCAGGAGAGTCTCGCGAGAGGTAGACAGACCTGGAGAGGGAACACAGAGGATGCTGAGCCCCTTGTACAGCGGCTGGCTCCTTCCACCGGACCACAAGGCGATCTCCCCCCTTCTGACAAGGTAAGAAGCAGGGAGGGGGGAATAAAATAAAAATATACACACATAAATTTTAAAAAAAAATGCTTCCCCCCCATAAAAACAAAAACACACAGACACACACACATCATCCAGCACGCACACACACACACACACACACCATCCAGCACACACACACACACATACACATCATCCAGCACACACATCATCCAGCACACACACACACACACACACACACACACACTTCATCCAACACACACACATATCATCCATCCAACACACACACACACACACACTTCATCCAACACACACACACACACACAATCTGCACTTACTACAAACACACTACATTCATTATACACACTCTGCACTCATTACAAACACACTACATTCACTATACACACTCTGCACTCATTACAAACACACTACATTCACTATACACACTCTGCACTCATTACAAACATACTACATTCACTATACACACACATCATCCAGCACACACACACACACATCACCCAGCGCACACACACACACACACACTGCATTCATTATACACAATCTGCACTCACCACAAACACACTACATTCACTATACACACTCTGCACTCATTACAAACATACTACATTCACTATACACACACACACACACATCATCCAGCACACACACACACACATCATCCAGCACACACACACACACTTCATCCAGCACACACACACACACAAGCACACACTTCATCCAGCTCACACACACACATCATCCAGCACACACTTCATCCAACACACACACACATCATCCAGCACACACACACACATCACCCAGCACACACACACTGCATTCATTATACACAATCGGCACTCACTACAAACACACTACATGCATTATACACACTCTGCACTGATTACAAATACACTACATTCACTATACACACTCTGCACTCACTACACACACTACATTCACTATGCACACTACAATCATTATACACACTCTGCACTCACTACAAACACACTACATTCACTACACACTCTGCATTCATTATACACACTCTGCACTCACTACAAACACACTACATTTACTATACACACACTGCATTCATACACACACTGCATTCATACACACACTGCATTCACTATACACACTCTGCATTTATTATACATACTCTGCACTCACCACAAACACACTACATTCACTACACACACTGCATTCATTATACACACTCTGCACTCACTACAAACACACTACATTCACTGCACACACTGCATTCATTATAAACACTCTGCACTCACTACAAACACTACATTCACTATACACACTCTGCACTCACTACACATACTACATTCACTATACACACTCTGCACTCACTACACACACTACAGTCACTATACACACTCTGCATTCATTATACACACTCTGCACTCACCACAAACACACTACATTCATTACACACACTGCATTCATTATACACACTCTGCACTCACTACAAACACTACATTCATTATACACACTCTGCACTCACTACACACACTACATTCACTATACACCCTGCATTCATTATACACACTCTGCACTCACTACGAACACACTACATTCACTACACACACTTAATTTATTATACACACTCTGCACTCACTACAAACACACTACATTCACTATACACACTCTGCACTCACTGCAAACACACTACATTCATTTTACACACTGCACTCACTACACACACTGCATTCATTATACACACTCTGCACTCACTACAAACACAGTACATTCATTATACACAATACACTCACTACACACACTGCATTCATTGTACACACTCTGCACTCACTACACACACTACATTCACTATACACACTCTGCATTCATTATACACACTCTGCACTCACTACAAACACACTACATTTACTACACACTCTGCATTCATTATACACACTCTGCACTCACTACACACACTACATTCACTATACACACTGCATTTATTATACACACTCTGCACTCACTACGAACACACTACATTCACTACACACACTTCATTTATTATACACACTCTGCACTTACTACAAACACACTACATTCACTATACACACTCTGCACTCACTGCAAACACACTACATTCACTTTACACACTGCATTCATTATACACACTCTGCACTCACTACAAACACAGTACATTCATTATACACTCTGCACTCACTACAAACACACTACATTCAATATACACACTGCACTCACTATATTCACAATACACACTCTACATTCATTATACACACTCTGCACTCACTACAAACATAGTACACACACTGCATTCATTATACACACTCGGCACTCATTACACACACACTACATTCACTATACACACTCTGCACTCATTACAAACACACTACATTCAGTATACACACTGCACTCACTACACACACTACATTAATTATACACACTCTGTACACACTACAAACACACTACATTCATTATGCACACTCTGTGCTCACTACAAACACACTACATTCACTACAAACACACTACATTCATTATACACACTCTGCACTCACTACAAACACACTACATTCATTATACACACTGCACTCACTACACACACTGCATTCATTATACACAATTTGCACTTACTACAAACACTACATTCATTATACACACTCTGCACTCACTACAAACACAGTACATTTATTATACACACTACACTCACTACAAACACACTACATTCATTACACACACCCTGCACTGCGCTATATGCACAGGAGTGTAAAATTATTATTTTTTTTAGTGGGGGGGGGGGGTATTAATCGGTGAGTTCCCACACTTTTTTCCCCAGGACTTGACCCCTGGGCTTATCGATCAAAAAATATTCCTGTCTGTTTGTGTGGTGAATCTGATTTCTCTCTCTAAAGTATTATTTTTGTATCCCTTCTTCAATAATTTGTTTTTAATATGAGATAGTTGTGACTGAAAATCGTAAAGATGTGAGCAATTGAATCTTACACGTGCAAATTGCCCCTTCGTAATTCCACTTAGCCACGGTCGATGGTGAACATTTCCGAGTTAGGTCAAGAAAGTTAATTTCATTTTGGTTCCACACTGGTGTGAACGTCAAGTTATATATTTCTGATTAAGATAATTAACAAAACGCTGAAAAATAGAAAAAGACCCTTTCCAAATAATAATAACGTCATCTATATACCTCCGCCAGAGCACCAGTTTTTCCCTCCAGTCATGACAAGACCAAACAAATAAGTCTTCCCATCACCTCATATAGGTGTTGGCATAACTGGGGGCAAACTTGGTGCCCATGTTAGTGCCCATGAACTGTAAATAAAAATTTCCATTAAAGAAAAAATAGTTGTGTTCTAAAATAAATTTATCTGAGCACAAAATAAAATATTTTACACTTCGAGGTAAACCTATCTTACTTCCGGTTACACTTATGGCCATAAGACCAACAGCCGTGTTAAACGAAGGAAGATTATACCCACGGAACAGATGATCCAGGCAAGGAGAAGTCCAATAGGAAGAAAGAAGACGCCCACTGGACCATCAATGAACTCAGTGATTAGCCCTATTTAAGGAGACTTGAGGGTGGGGGTTGTTAGGCTGCTTTTTTGTGTGGCATTTAATCATTCTGTGATTTGTTTTTACTGTATGGTCCCTGAGGAAGTCCTAATTTTAAGGACAACGCGTAGGACCGACCATATACTAATTTATTTTAAATCATTTTTATGCTGTACCAAATAAAAGCTGCTTTTTTCAACTGACCACCCAAAGTCTTGTATCTTAGTGATGAACGCCCAGAGAAGTGGACAACAGCCTTATTACGCTACTTTCTTGTGAATGCATCTTATTATAGCGCACATAATCAGGGGTTTTCTCTGACACTGGACATCCTCATGCAGAGTCAAACACTGTGCAACGCCAAGAAAGCGCCTCTAGTGGCTGTCTGGTAGACAGCCGTAGGGTAGTCTTAGTACTAGAATGTAAACATAGCAGTTTCTCAAACACTGCAATGATTTACATCGCAGAATTAAAGGGGACATGGAGGGAGATTGCACCCACACAACTTCAGTGAGATGAAGTGTTTTGGGTGCCTATATTGTCCCTATAACAGAGCTAGCTGTGCAGGTATCTTATAATTTCAGTAATTTTCTAGGTCATTACTTTAACTTTCCTGTATAATATTACTTACATCCTTAAATTGGGATAGTGTGTGTCATTTTACAGTATTTATCTGGTCTGCTTTAAATAGGGATATGGTTAGACAGAGACTTGCTCTCCTTCTCTTTATTCTATGACATTATTTGTCGTTAGGCAGTTGTGGTGTTATTTGTAGGTAAGCAGCTGTGTCCTGCGAATTCCACGTGTATTTATGAAGATTTATCCAGCTGCTCCCCCTGCTCCAGGAGGAGTCCCCTGGCCGTATTGCTATGTGGTGAGGCGGGGCTGTGTGTCTGGCTGTGCTGGGGGCGGACTCCGGCTGCCGGGCAGTGTTCAGGGCGGGATTGGGTGGCTGGGTTCTATGACTGGCTCTACTAGTTATGGACGCTTCTTCTGAGCTCTCCCGGCATTTGGTGAGTAACCGTTTGTGTTAGTGTGTTCACTGTGTGTGCCATCCTGGGTGTGAGTGGACACTGTGTGTCATCCTGAGTATGAGTATACACTGTGAGTACTATACTAAGTGTGAGTATATACTGTGGGTCATCCTGAGTATGAGTATACACTGTGTGTACTGTACTAAGTGTGAGTATACAATGTGTGTGCAGTTCTGAGTGTGAATGTACCGTGTGTGCTGACAGTGTGCCGAGTGTGTTAGATTGAGACAAACAGGGGAGCAAAGTGTTGAAAGTTAGTGACAAACTAATGAAGTGTGAGACTGGCCTTGAGTGGACACTCAGGGGGCAGGCTGGCATGCTGGGGCACAATAAGTGTACAGAGAGGCGGGACACTGTCACACCCAGGGCACAGGATGGAATGCTTTACAGCACAAAGGGAAACAGAATGTCAGGAATTACTCGAAGAGGGAAGTGAATCCCGAGCACTCTGAGTAGGACTCCACGCGTGGCAGGACTGGCTCACCATGTGGGTCATATAGTGCCGAGACTGGAGTGCTAATTAATGCGGGGGGAGGTGGGGGAGCAGGGGGTGGTGGTGAGACATTCAGGACTAGGTTGACAATCTATAACATTTTACTTATGAATGTAACGTGCAGGACAGGCCTGTATTCAAATGTTTCCTGTCCTGCTGGGTTGGAACAACACACACTGTGCTTGTGTAGGGATTGGCATAGTGGCAGGAGAAGGATGTGCCCAGGAGCTGTACACACTGTGTAGTAGGGAGGAAGTGGCACAGCGGCAGGAGAGAGAGTTGCCCAGGAGACATACACACTGTGAAGTAGGGGTTAATTGGCACAGTTTTAGGAGAAGGCTATGTCCAGTACGTGGAACAGCATTCGAAGAGGAAAGTGCCCATGAGCTATACACTCTGTGAAGTTGGGGGTAACCATAAGTGGCACAGTGTTAGGAGAGGGCTGTGCCTGACAGTGAGTAAATGGCACAATAAAAGGAGTGGAATGTCTCCATGCAATGTATAAACTGTGCTGTAGGGGAGGAAGTGGCACGGTTTTAGGAGAGCGATATTCCTGTCACATAGCAGAAGTTACAATGTGACATCCAGTATTGAATGATTAGCAGCAGTTGTGATAGCCTACATTAGAGTGTCTTTCAATGGAATTGTGATGCTTAGGAATCGCTTATTTAAAAGGATATACACAATTTGTTTGGTAAAATAATACCAGAGAGGATACAATAAAAAAGATATATAGTATAATGGACAGTGACATAGTCACTCTTAGTAATACACTTGAGTAGTATGATAGTAACTTCTAGGAGAGGCTATAATGTGACATTCAGGGTTAGAGCTCCAATGGAATATATGAAGTAGCATTAACATTAGTTGCTCACAGTGCATTCCGACACTGTATTCTGAGGCCCATGTATCTGTTACAGAAATGTTTCTTATTTCCTGATACAGAATAATGCATTGTCTGCAATGAGCTTTTAATGCCTCAACCAGTGAGACTCAAGCCATATAAAAGACAGTCACACCCAGCATGTACTTTGCAGACAGTGTCCACTCTGTGCTCCCTAGCCTTGGGCCTTTCCTTTTTTCCATTCATTGTGTTTTTCTATGTGTGTTGCAGCCCAATTTGTACATAGCAAAGCACTTACATAACTGGCAAGTAAAAAAAAAATAGGTTGTAGAATGGTGACTGTTCAGTTTAATGTTTTCTTTCTTCAAAAATGAAACGCTGAACTAACCCTGTACCAATCCTTCTTTAATCAAAACCATGTATAATTGTTTTTACAGTCAATTTGAGTTGTTTATATTCAGTTTTTTGTATGTTTTGCGAGAATTGACAATTTTGGTTTTGTATGTAGTATTCATTTACAATTATAGAAATAAATGTCTTTGGCCTTCCTTTTTTTCCCAACAAAATCATGTTACTGAATGATTTTGTTTGAACATGCTGTTTAAATAAATGAATAAAGAAAGCCAAGTTTTGAAGGTTGTAGAGGAAAAGTTCACAGTAATTTGGGATCATAACACCAATGGCTTTCTATACGACTGGGAAAAAAACATTGTTATGAAACATTTTTATTTGCCACAATAATCCATATTTATGTTTCATGGTTGCATGTTCAAAGCAATGGAGTTTTTTTGTAATTCCCAAATAATAATTTCTAATAGTATTTATTTTGCACTATTCTTTTCTTCTGTGACTGTTAAAGTTTTGTAAAGGAGGAGACTATATTTAAAAGAAGAAAAACTACCCCAACAAGAGGATATAGTCTTAAATTAGAGAGACAAAGGTTTAAAAATAATATCAGGAAGTATTACTTTACTGAGAGGATAGTGGCTGCATGGAATAACCTTCCAGCTGAAGTGGTAGAGGTTAACACAGTAAAGGAGTTTAAGCATGCGTGGGATAGGAATAAGGCTATCCTAACTATAAGATAAGGCCAGGGACTAATGAAAGTATTTAGAAAACTGGGCAGACTAGATGGGCCGAATGGTTCTTATCTGCCGTCACATTCTATGTTTCTATGTTTCTCAGGTTTTTTTTTTTGCTAAAGTGAGAATTCAAAGTGAATTTCACATTTCATGCCAGCTTATCTGATATGAAAGCATAGCTGACTTTGAGAGTGTTTCCACAGTACAGTGTCAGTACAGTACAGTACAGTGTCAGTACACAGTACGGTGTCAGTAATACACTATTTATTAAAGGTGATTTTACTGACCTTTTCTCCCAAACTGCTCCGGTCTGGCCGTGACTTGACTCTACCTGGTCCCGAATATTGGGCTGATATCATCAATTTTAATGAAAGCATTGGGAGGGTCTTGTGTATATGCTGCAAAACGCTGCACCATTTAGCATTTCCTCATAGAGATGCCTTGGAACTATGCCATCCTATGAGCAACGTTTAGTGTCTCCACGCAGTGAGTACAACCGAACATAAATTGGATAATTGGTGGAAAAGGTGTATGTACCATTATATTTATGTAAATTAAATCTACTTAATTATAAACACATGTGTTTACTTACTAAATGTCTGGTTGTCCTTTGTTTACGCAATCAGATCCTACCATGTTCAAAGGAACTTTGCATGCTTTCCCCATTTATTGCTGCAATAAACAATGCCATTGTAATTTGTAACATCAGTGGCATTTAGCTTAATTTCCATACATTTCCATACAGATTGTGGGAAGTTTGTTGTCAGTTGTTTTCAGTGCAAAGAATACCATCAGCACAATGGAATTTATATTTAAAACAGTGACGCACAAACTCTGATCAGCCACAACATTTAAAACCACTAACTGTGAAGTGAATAATATTTATTATAGTGTTACAATGACACCTGTCTAGGAGTCTGATATATTAGACAGCAAGTGATCAGTCAGTTCATTAATTTTTCTGTGTTGGAAGCAGGAGAAACGGGCAAGCTAAAAGACCTGAGTGACTTTAATACGGGCCAAATAGTGATGGTTAGAAAAACTGCAAGTCCTGTGGGGTGTTCCTAGCATGCAGTGGTTGGTACCTACCAAAAGTGGTGCATGGAAGTACAACCTGTGAACCGGCACCAGGGTCATGGGTGCCCAAGGCTCATTGATGCACATGGGGAGTGAAGGCTAGCCCGTCTGGTCCCATCACACAAAAGACAACAGCCCAAATTGCTAAAAAAATAAATAAAAATAAATAAATAAACTTAACGCTGGCCTTGAAAGAAAGGCATCAGAAGACACAGTGCATCTTAGTTTGCTGTGTATGTGACTGCGTAGCTGCACACTGGTCAAAGTGCCCATAATGACCCCTGTCCACTGCTGTAAACTCCTTTAATGGGGATGTGAGCATCAGAACTGGACCATGGAGCAATGGAAGAAGGTTGCCTGTTCTGATGATTCACATTTTCTTTAAGGTCGAGTGGATCGCTGGGTAAGAGATGGCATGGCAGCATGATGCTCTATGGGAAGAAGGCAGGTGGGTGGAGGCAGTGTTATGCTCTGGGAAATGTTCTGCTGGGAAACCTTGGGTCCTGGCATTCATGTGGATGCTACTCTGACATGTATTACCTACCTAGAGTTTGCTGCAGACCACGTACAGCCCTTAATGGCAATGGTGTTCCCTGGTGACAGTTCATCAGGATAATGCACCCTGCCACTCTGCACAAATTGTGATAGAATGGTTTGAGGAACAGGACTAAGAGTTCAAGGTTTTGCTTTAGCATCTAAATTCCCAAAATCTCAATTTGATCTCAGCATCTGTGGGATATTCTGGAACAACAAATCTGACACATGGAGGCCCCACCTCACATTTTACACAACTTAAAGGCTCTGCTACTAATGTATTGGTGCAGGACACACTCAGAGATCTTGTGAAGTCCATGCCTCGAACCATCAGAGCTGTTTTGGGAGCACTAGGGGGACCTTTACGATATTAGGCAGGTGGTTTTAATGTTGTGACTGATCAGTGTATCTTAGTCTTGTATTCATTACATTTAAAGGGACACCATAAGCACCAGAACCACTGCAGTATAATTTAGTTGTTCTGGTGCAAAGAGACACTGAATGCAGAATGATTTCCTTCAGCCTGTATAATTACAGATTTTTGTTAAAGGATCACTATAGTGTCAGGAAAAATAAGCGGTTTTCCTGACACTATAGTGCCCCCACCCTCAGGGTCCCCCTCCCGTGACGTTAACCCCTTCAGCAGCTTACCTTACTCCAGCGTCAGGCTCCCTCGTCTGAGGTCAGCGTAGCCAAATGCCAGAAGACAGCCACTAGAGGCTGCATTAACCCCAAATGTAAACATAGCAGTTTCTCTGAAACTGCTATGTTTGCATCTGAAGGGTTAAAACCTGAGGGACCTGGCACCCAGACCACTTCATTGAGCTGAAGTGGTCTGGTTGACTATAGTGTCCCTTTAAATACAAAAATAAAAAACAACAACAGTAGTAAACTTGATATGCCCCACAAGAGGCAAGGAAATCAGGTGGTAAATGTAAAAAGGCCTTTTTAGTTTAAAACAGATATTCAAAATAATGTCCAACACTTTTCTTCCCCTCAGGGACCAAATAATAAAATAGTTAAGTGCAAAGAGAGCCATAACCCACTCTGCTAAGTCCCCCTTTAAATCTCCATTTTCTTCAACCAGTTGGTCCACCTGGGGGTCTATGCACCTCCTTCCTTTGGATTGGTAGCTGGTTTATTTAGCTGATCTTCATCTGCTGCAATCTTCGCAGCTTTTGTTTCAATGGGAGTGCTGTTCATCATTACATTCCTCCTCCCAAAGTTAAGTGTGCATTCCATGTGTTTGCGTATGCGTTCCAATCAATGGTACCTGCTTTCCATATGTGTTCTACCTTAATGGTGGTTCAGGGGAGCATAAAAACGATAACATTCTAAAAAACAAAAAAGAGGGATCAGCAATGAGCCTTACAATAACACTGCACATGTATGTATTTATGGGATGTACGCTCATTGAGCAGGGCCCTCCACCTCTCTGTTCCTGTACGTCCAGTTATCTGATTACAATTACATGAATCACATGTCTGTTAGTCCACCCATTGTACAGCGCTACAGAATCTGATGGCGCTATATAAATAATAAAATAATAATGGGCAAGTTGCGAAAAAATGTTTGGTCCATGTAGTAATATTTATAATGACCTATAAATGCAATTTATAGTAAAGAAAATGTATAATATATGTAAATGCAAGTGAAAATAAAACTAAATAAGAATACAAATAAAAATGGAATGAAAACAGTAAAAAAAAACAAAAAAACGAGGAACATTTTTCTGCTTTTAGCTCTGTTTGTGTTTAGAATGTCTCAGTCTTGAGACACAGAAAGTATGAAATATATGTATTAGTTTCATTTCTAGCCGCTTTCGTTGTGAAGTGGAGTTTGAGTTGGTTATTTAAAATGTGGACTTTAAAAGGCCCCAGGCAGGTAAATAAAGGACTGTTTTAATGATGAGAATGAGAAATACATTTTACTGCTAGTCTCGCTGAAATTTTTCAGTGCAAGCTGTATGCTGCATGCTTTTTTGTTTTTTCCCCGCCATGTGATTAGTGTATGTAAACAGTGCTCTCAAAGTAAATCATAGTTTCCAGAACTATTGCTGCAAATCAAAACAAACCAACGTGCATTCCTTTCGTGACTTAGGCTTTTCCTCCCCAGCTCCTTTGAGTTCTTTTTTTTGTAATGCTTTCTCTTTAAAGTGAACCTGTTATGAAAAAAACAAAACAAAAAAACTTGAAATTTCTCCCATATACATTGATTACACTATATATTATAAAAATACATGGTGTGTATTCAATGTGAAATATAAAAATCTGTTAATTTTCCCTCCGTTCTAGTGCCGTTTTGTGAGTTTTATTCCAATATAAGGTCAAAATAGCCAAACTGCAAAATTAGTTTGAAATTCACTTTGAATTCTCACTTTAGTGAATAACTCTGATGAGGAAAACTACCCCAGGTTAATATTTTGAGGCATATTTGTCCACCTTTGATCTTCTTGTCTCTAGTATATAAAGTACAAACTCCTTTTGAAAACAATAACTGCTTTGTATGTCGAAATAATAAACTCCCAGTTAATTTATATAACATATAGCTGTGTTTACCATGCCTATTCCTTGCTGAGCAGCCATATAAGTCAGAGAGCAATATGTCTAGATGGTGGAGGAACATTGGCATCAGATTGCTTGATCCATCTGGCAATTGGAGGAAATCTAAGGGAAAAGGTGGTGATGAAATGATGACACAGGATTTTACAGCAACAGGAAAAAAGAATTTGCTATGTCAGGTATTCTTACAGTGTAGAGCAATCCAGGGGTATTGTGCAGTATCTTGCTGGGAAAACGGCTCAAAATAGTGTTTTCAGCAACAGCAACAAAAAATATCTATTCCTTCTATAGGGACAATACGCATAGGTTACATTGCTAGAAGGCTCACTGCCCCTCTATAGATCAACCATTGGACTGCTCTTCTCCCTCTGATGAATGAATAGTATATTCTTTTAAAATATTGCGTACGGCATGTGCATGTTTGGAAAGGCCCTGGCATTGGGATAAAATAAGAGCTCCAACTATGTGTATACGTTTTGGCAGCTTGGGAGAATGCTGCACACAGCTCCTTCCATAAAACTGTAAATTGGACTGTTAAAGAAACAATATTTCTTTAGAACATATACATGTATTCCTAACGTTATTGTGCTCTCCTCCCTATTTGGGTTTGAGAGCCCTCATAATGTAATAAAATAAAAAGGAAAAAAAGATTTTAGTTACTTTTTTTCCAGCGCAGAGACTCCCACAAAGTTAATTATATGGCTTCTTGTATAATCCGATGCTTCTCATAGGAAAGTACCGGGGACAAGATGCACAAACTCAGTGAGCGCCGCGCTTGTCCAATCTAATGTTTCCCATAGAGAAGCATTGACTCTAATTCTTCCATATGATCAGCATTTGATGATGTTTTATCAAATGGAACAGATAAAATATATAGTCTCTAAAAGACTATATAACTAGTGTTACGGGCGGGGCCTGACCAGCATGGAAGGCAGACGTGCTACTGCAGAGCTCCTCAGACAATAGGGCGATTTCTGTAGTTTCTGGCTCTAAATAACTCAAACCTGGCAACCCAAATAGGTGTACCTGACCCACAAAGGGGAACTAACCGGACACTGAGGTTTGCAACTAATCTGAGGCCGGCTGGCCGACTGACTTCTGACATGAGGCCTGGCGCTCGTAGAGCGGGAGAGGCGGCCGATCTCCCGGTCCGGCGCCACAAGATTACGGTGCTTAACAAACAGGAGCCCCGTTACTCCCCCCCCTGGACCGTCGGGGGTGATCGCGGTCCACATCAGGAAGGCAAACTGAGACCAGAGAGGGTGCAGTGGGGGACTGCACTGAAAAGCACACAACACGACACGGCTACAAGCATGGCGGATGCCACGCGTCCCCCTAAGCCTACAGACCCACAGCATGGGACCCTACAGAGATTGGATGCAATCTTCGATGATTTCTGGCGCAAGCTGGAGGCCAGACTGCAACTGCTTACCTCATCACAGACAAGCGAGCGACACATGAGCAACCAGCACAGTGCTACCAAAATGGCCGCCATACCGCAACTGAAGCGGAGCAGCTTGGGCCTACCACCACCAGAGCGGAGGGAAGCCTGTGAAACCAGGACGAGAACCAAGCCAGCAGCGCCCACCGAGAGAGCGTTTGAAACTGCAGTCCTGACTGCCCGACACCTTTCTGGGCTGGGAGCCCACCAGGAGTTCACTCCAAGCCGTCCATACACCCGTGGGGACACCCGGGACAGGGAGAACCCGCGGGCCCCCGAGCCAACCACCAAGATTGGGAGGCTCCATGGACACAAGGCGAGGGCTCTCACTAAGCCGGAGGGGCAGGAATCTGGGACGCAGAGGAAACACCCGTACGGAATGGCGAACCCGCCAAAACTCAACATACCCGCCTGTATCCAGCGGCCATTGCACACAGACCCTGATTGGGAGAAACAACACCAACCTGTGGACATTACCTCTGGGCGACTCAGACAAGGCCACTTTGGGGGCCAACACCATACCAGCCGCTGGCGTGGGCTGAGGGATGCACTGAGACTCTTAAGCTAACTCTGGCTAGAGTACTGGGAAGCACACCTTCCGACTAGTTATATTTTCTTAGATTCTATCGCAGCCTATAATCCTGTCTCCTCGCTAGGCAACATCCCCCTGAGATAAGTTAAATTGTACAGACCTAGCCTGACTTAATATACACCGGCCTATTTGTAGCATAAATACCACGTTAGGTCTGATATGCCATGAACCCAACCTGTTTTCACTAAGGGTCTCCCCCCCACACATCACACACCACTCTCCCTCCATTTGGTATCACAGTGGCCCCGACAGTCTCTGCCTCCCCATATCTGCCTAGCATTTTCCAAGCATTTAATACTCAGAAAACTCCATTTGTTTCTTGCATAGCTTAACTGCAACGTATATTCGGAGTTTTCGACACTTTCGCTGATCTAGCATGATTCCAGCTAGTACCTAAATATAAAATTAGTGCACTGTTTTAATGTTCCCCGATGCTCTCAATGTTATGCTATCATTGTTATGAAACTTGAATGTGGATTGCTTTTGGGGTACCACATGCCCGTATGTTACCCTCATATGCACTGCAAAAATAAAAAATTAAAAAAAAAAAAACTAGTGTTACAATATATAAACTTTACATCTCTGTAATACATCATTCATATTTCTATAAACAAGTCATATAAACAGTATACCCAAATGCTAAATGATCTTATTATGCTAGCAAATTCTTACAATGAATTAAATTCCTATAATAAAACATAAATAAACTTAAAATATTGCCACATATATCCATTTTTTCCTCAGAACTATCCATAAAGTTAGTCTACTTTTTTCATTTGATAATATTTAAAGGACCACTCTAGTGCCAGGAAAGCATACTCGTTTTCCTGGCACTAGAGTGCCCTGAGGGTGCCCCCACCCTCAGGGACCCCCTCCCGCCCGGCTCTGGAAAGGGGAAAGGGGTAAAAACTTACCTTTTTCCAGCGCTGGGCGGAGAGATCTCCTCCTGCTCTCCTCCTCCGATCCTCCTCTTCTCCTCCCCGTCGGCTGAATGCGCACGCGCGGCAAGAGCTGCGCGCGCATTCAGCCGGTCACATAGGAAAGCATTCATAATGCTTTCCTATGGACGCTGGCGTGCTCTCACTGTGAAAATCACAGTGAGAAGCACGCAAGCGCCTCTAGCGGCTGTCAATGAGACAGCCACTAGAGGACATAGGGGGAAGGCTTAACCCATTCATAAACATAGCAGTTTCTCTGAAACTGCTATGTTTATGAAAAAATGGGTTAACCCTAGAAGGACCTGGCACCCAGACCACCTCATTAAGCTGAAGTGGTCTGGGTGCCTAGAGTGGTCCTTTAAGAAGACATTATGCCTACTAAAATCCATATATATATTCTTTAGACCAATAGTTTATGGTGAGAGGAAACATAATTCCCATTAAATTGAAACACAAGAAATACATCAACACAGGCATTTACATCAAAAAGACCAAAGAAAAAGAACTAGATTGAAATAAAAAAAAAGGTCATAAAACCGAGTGCATAGACCAGTGGTAGTCAACCTTTTTCTACCTACCACCCACTAATGCATCTTTCTTGATGGAAAAATGTCCTTACCGCCCACCAGTTTTTGCGCAAGTGCAGAATATTTTTTAGAAAGGAGGGTGTTTTAAAAAAATAAAATAAATGTACGTACATTTATTTATCTTTTTATTTCTACTTTATGCATCTTTATAATGTTTTTAACTTTATAAAGTTTAATGAGAAAACAATAAAGTAAATTGAAATTACCCTTAGTGATTAATGAGATCCTTGAGGTTGATGCTGCGAGACTAAATATTTGATATCTGGTTCGTTTTTCGTAAGGAACAAACAAAGGTCTCCTCTTTCGGTGATATTCAGACGAGTTCTCTGTTTGCTCATAATATGATTTCTCATCTGTGTATCAGCTCCCCTCATCTCCCTCCTCAATTCCCCTCCCCACCTTTTTTTCTTCCTTTTTTTCTATTTTTTAACCTTCTATATAGCAATGCCTTGTAGGAAGGCTGAGCTAGGCAGCCCACTTACTATTATTAGCCAACAACAATTCTCTCCTTTTCCTTTTTATTCCCATTCTTTCTCCTTTTTTTACAAGTACTCTACTCCTTCTTTCTCCTATTCTACAAGTACTCTGTTCACAGACAAACAAACACACACACACACACACTTACAGATAAACACACACAAATACACTTACAGACACACACACTCACAGACAAACACTCACACATACACTTACAGGCACACACACACTCACAGAGAAACACATACACACAGACAAACATACACACACTCACACATACACTTACAGACACTCACACATACACTTACAGACAGACACACATACACTTACAGACAGACACACATACATTTACAGACACACACACACACACACTTACAGACACACACACACACATATACTTACAGACACACATACACACATATACTTACAGACACACACATACACACATATACTTACAGACGCACACACATTCACATACACTTACAGACACACACACACACACACACACATACATACACACATACACACACATACACTTACATACATACAAATTATTAATATTAAATGTCCACCCAGCCTCCCTACCTGGAGAGCTGGTGTGGATCTGTCCCTGGAGTCCAGTGGGGCTTTACTTCAGCGGGCGGCAGAGTTCAAATCCAAGGGGGCGAGGGAGCTCTAACTTCTCTGCTCTGCTCCCTCGCAGGCTGTCTACTGATGCCAGGAGATTCCGGCTCCCGCGGCATCAGAAAACATTGAGGGAGCAGAGAGGTTAGAGCTTCCTCACCGCGGCTGATCTTACCACTACCGCATGCCATGCCGGTGCAGGTGGCCTGGCAGGACGGAGCACTTCCCTTCTGACAGTCACTCTGAAATCTTGCGCCCGCATAGCCACTCGCGCCCGCCCGCCCAAAAGGAGAAATCCTCAGAAAAAAAGAATTTAGCCGCT
This sequence comes from Pelobates fuscus, assembly GCF_036172605.1. Taxonomy (NCBI): domain Eukaryota; kingdom Metazoa; phylum Chordata; class Amphibia; order Anura; family Pelobatidae; genus Pelobates; species Pelobates fuscus. The sequence continues at coordinate 311,510,965 of NC_086317.1, read as the reverse complement.
GAAATCAGTACCACCCACCTGAAATGCCCACTAGTGGGCGGTAGGGACCAGTTTGACGACCCATAGTATAGACTAATTATTTACAAAACAACTGATTAAGTCTATGTCGACATTCAGTCCCCGTGGTTTCAAAGTGCGCAGTTAAAGGAACACTATAGTCACCTAAATTACTTTAGCTAAATAAAGCAGTTTTAGTGTATAGATCATTCCCCTGCAATTTCACTGCTCAATTCACTGTCATTTAGGCGTTAAATCACTTTGTTTCTGTTTATGCAGCCCTAGCCACACCTCCCCTGGCTATGATTGACAGAGCCTGCATGAAAAAAAAAACTGGTTTCACTTTCAAACAGATCTAATTTACCTTAAATAATTGTATCTCAATCTCTAAATTGAACTTTAATCACATACAGGAGGCTCTTGCAGGGTCTGGCAAGCTATTAACATAGCAGGGGATAAGAAAATCTTAATTAAACAGAACTTGCAATAAAGAAAGCCTCTTTACAGGAAGTGTTTATGGAAGGCTGTGCAAGTCACATGCAGGGAGGTGTGACTAGGGTTCATAAACAAAGGAATTTAGAGGATTGAGCAGTGAGGCTGCAGGGGCATGTTCTATACACCAAAACTGCTTCATTAAGCTAAAGTTGTTCAGGTGACTATAGTGTCCCTTTACTGGATCCAGAAGGTTTCTCTTTGGGACAATCGTTGGACCCTTCTTCGTACTGTCAATGTATTGTTTGCCTCACGGATACGGCAGCAAATAAACTACAAACTCCGCTACACAAAGATTCCCCAGTAACTGAACTGCGAAAAGTATTAGTTCTTACAAAATTGACTATTGACCAAGCCTTACAGCTATTGCACCCTCTAAATCCTTTTGAATGTTCTATCTATAGTATAATATAATCTATATTATGCTAGCAAAAGTTCAGCATAAGGAAAGTGTAAGCTAACAGAGTGATTGTTTTAGAGCCACTCCTTATATGTGGAATTCCGCTCTGCTATAATGACTTCCATCTGTAATGTTCCCAGCACTGCTATCCAGAACTTAGTGACATAAGAATGTGGGCTGTTACAGGCAGCTCAGCTTCCTTCTCTGTGCTAAGCAAAACTGCACTTCCTTTACTAAAGAAAATCTGCTGGAAATGACCACAAAGGTATGCTTAGTGATGATTAGACGCTATAAAAAGAAGGCACGCATTGAAGATTCCCGTGCATGTCTTCACAGGTAGCCATATGGTCGGAAACCATTGTAGCTTGTAAAAATGTGAACTTTTAGCCACATAATAGGATTCCTTTGTACTGCATGCAAACATTGAACTAAAAATTGGGACATAAACACAAAACATTCAAAAATCCAAAAGTCACTGAAAATACACGCAAATTTTACTCCTCTGATTCATTTGTGAATTACAGATTTTATATCTTAATTTGGATGTTTTCCTCTTAGTACATACTATTCCATGCTGCGGTGTAATATACGTTTTTCTTATTAAACTAAATACACCATGGAAACTGAAAACTCTATCCTCCTTTCATGTGTTAATTGCTATAAAAAGTCTATATTAATTTTACACACACAAAGGGTTAAAGGGACAACTAGCTGGAGCTGGTCATTGTATGTGAATTTTGGAGATAACATTTAAAAAAAAAAAAAGAAAAAAAAAGAGATTAACCCCTTAAAGACGGAGGCAATTGTCCAAGCTCTGAACCAAAACAAAACCTAGAAATTGAGCTATATGACTGTTCAACCATATTTTATATCTTTTATATTGAGTGCATCCACATTTATTAAATACCATTTTATTCAGGAAAAATAGGGCTTTTCGTTTAACATAAAATATTAATTTATAAAACATAGTTTAAAATGGCTCAAAACTGTGAGAAATTAAGAAATGTTATTTTCCAAGTCCTGCATGACATTTTAACTGTGAATATCATAATACTGTTAGCTTTAACTGCAATAAAACACTGATATCACAGTCATTATATGTTTTACTGCTCGAATACAATCATTTGTGTTCAGCGATATCTCATGAGTACAACAGTACCCCCTATGTACATGTTTATGGGGTTTAGGAAGTTACAAGGTCAAATACAAGCCTTGTAAAATATATTCCCTGGAATTTATGCCTGGCTTGTCAGGCAGGTCTCCCAATATATAATTAATACAATAATAAAATTATATATAAATAATATAGTATATATAAGTATTTGAGAGAGAGTTCAGAGAAGGGCTACTAAACTGGTTCCTGGATTGCAGGATAAAACTTACCAGGAAAGGTTAAAGGATCTTAACATGTATAGCTTGGAGGAAAGACGAGACAGGGGGGATATGATAGAAACATTTAAATACATAAAGGGAATCAACACAGTAAAGGAGGAGACTATATTTAAAAGAAGAAAAACTACCACAACAAGTGGACATAGTCTTAAAGGGACACTATAGTCACCAGAACATCTACAGCTTATTGAATTTGTTCTGGTGAGTAGAATCATTACCTTCAGGCTTTTTGCAGTAAATACTGTATTTTCAGAGACATGGCTACATGGTGGTTTTAACCATATAGGGTCAGGAATACATGTGTTACTGACCCTATAGTGCTCCTTTAAATTAGAGGGGCAAAGGTTTAAAAATAATATCAGGAAGTATTACTGAGAGGGTAGTGGGTGCATGGAATATCCTTCCAGGTAAAGTGGTAGAGGTTAACACAGTGAAGGAATGTAAGCATGTGTGGGATGGGCATTAGGCTGTCCTAGATATAAGATAAGGCCAGGGACTAATAAAAAGTATTCTGAAAATTGGGCAGACTAGATGGGCCAAATGGTTCTTATCTGCCATCACATTCTATGTTTCTATAAGTACACTTAGACTGAAATTATATATAATTTTATTCTTTCATTTTAAGTGTAATTTAATATTATTAACTATTTATACATAATTATATTTATATTCATATCAATATACACTTAAAGGGACACTATAGTCACCTGAACAACTACAGCTTAATGTAGTTGTTCAGGTATGATCTATAGCTCCCTGCAGGCAATCTGATGTAAACACTGTATTTTCAGAGAAAATACAGTGTTTACATTGATTGATAGGAATACCTCCAGTGGCCGTCACTCAGACGGCCACTAGAGGGACTTCCTATCACGCAGGGCCCTAAAAAGGCCCTGGACACGTCAGACGTATTAAAATACGTCTGACTTGTTCAGGAGAGAGAAGGCACTGTGTGCGCGCCTTCTCTCTCCAGCCTGTCAGCGGAGGAGGGGGGCGGGCAAAGACCGCAAGCTGAGCTGTCACTCAGCTCAGCTCACAGGCGCGCACACCGTGCGCATGCGCGGTAGTGCGCTCAGGACTTCAGAGGGCGGCATGAATGCCGCCCTCTGAAGTATGTGCGCATGTGTGGCGAAGCCGCGCATGCGCACAAGGGAGCAATGACGCTTCCAAATGGAAGCGTCTGATTGCTCCCTGCTCGCGCCCGCCTATTTCGTCATTTTGACGAAATAGGGGGCGCGGCTTCACGAGGCTCCCGGCGCTGGAACCAGGTAAGTAAACTTGCCTCCCTGGAGAGTCCCTTTAAAATGAAAAAATAAATAAATATATATATCATTCTAAATATGTTTTATATATATATATAAGTTCATTCTAAGTGTATAATATTTATCATTATATTGTTTTATTAATTATATATTGGCGGATCTGCCTGACCACCCCGGCCAAATGACTTGGATTGGCTGCCGGAGGACTGGCTGCGTTGTCTAGCAGGTTCCCCTGATCGAGATCACCGTGGAGGGTAAGTATTTATTTCAGCGAGAGGAAGGACCCTTTGTTAGGGCGTGCTATGACACCCTAATGGCGTTCAAGTCCTCCTTTTGTAGGACGGCACAGCATGGCTTTATGTCGGGAATGAGTTAAAAGAATCTAGTCATTGTGCCCCTTTTTATATAAATATGCAAAAAGCGGAAAACCCGGAGTCTAATTTTGGATATTCTCCTTGTGAAATAAAGTTTGTAGAGACTAGGATATGAAAAATTTGTTGGCCAATCTTAGCTCTTCTATTACATCAGTACCTGGTGTTGTGCATATCCAGTAAATCCTTTATTATGTAGTATTATTATCATTTATAGAGTGCTAACAAATTCTGTGGCACTGTACAATAGGTGGACTAACAGAGAAGTATTTGTAACAAGACAAGAACGCACAGGAAAGAGCTAACATTCTGGGGATATATGACTTTCTGTATAAATCTATACAGCAGTGGAATGTAGCGTGTTATAATGAATAATCAGCATAATAAACCTATTAACTTGCACAAGTAGACTTTCGTAGTTTTTTTTTGTGAATTGCCAAACACCTGTCTTCAACTGAGTGTCTGCAGTGGACTAACTAATTATTTACTGCTTTATTTTTTTCTATAGTTGTTAGATTACTTAAATGAAAATGAAATAAGGATGCATTGATACAGCACGGGTGGCTAGAGTGTCCCTTTAATTGGGACAGGTGGGAGTCAAGGAGAATGAAAGGTAGAGCAATGTTATACTCAAAATGGTCACATGGACAGATTAAGTTTGGCAATCTGAGATTATCATATTTAATAATCTGCAGCAATTGATATAACAAAGTGATTCTAAGATTGTTTGATTTGAAGACAAAATACATTGTGAAGGAACCAAAAGATTATGAAATAAACAGTCCTTCTGCTCAGAATTGGAGACTCATGAAAAATTGCAAGGGTGAATGAGTGTTGGGACAAATGGAATGACATGTTGTTGGGATGTGTTTTTAAAAAAAATAGATTTTTTGATATGTTTACATGCAACTTCCATCTCTTCAGTCTTGCTTCCCTTTTGTAGTATGCACTAATCTTTCACAATCCTAACACATTAAAAGAGAACTCTGTGTACCACAACCATTAGAGCTCATTGCACTGGTTATGATGCATAGAGTGATTGTGTGCTGCCTCATTTTTCAGTTATAAACTGTTTTGGAGCAATTTGGCAAAACCCTAAGCTCTTTGGCACTCGTAAAGCCCAGCCCATTTGCAACTGCTCAGATAATGCATTGTCCTTATGGAGCTGTCTAACTTTGGACCTCCTACAACGTTCTCGGCTGTTGTCGCTGGACAGATGTACCCTCTGCGTTATCCATGCAGCCGCAAATGGCCTGGGCATTGCAGTTTATACCTAAACCATTTAACAGAAAGACTCACAGCACTATAGCCACTAGCGAGCTGAAGTGGTCATGGTATTGACAATGCCTCTGTACTGGTGAACTGAATTATCTGTTGCTACTTGAAGTGGTAGAATAGATGAAGTATTGTATGTTGCAAAGCAATGTTTTTTCACTCCTCTAGCCAGTTAAGGTTTCACACAGGGTGATGAAAATGTGCATGCATTCTATATTTAGCATTGTTTAAACTAGTGGAATGGTTCACTGACATAAGTATATTGTCACATAACCCTGAGACGAGTTTGTCATTGTATTCAGCCTGTGGAATGCTATCACTCGGTTCCTGTAAGAAGGTTAGCCAGGCACAGATTTAGAGATGTTTGAAAAAGAATGCTTGACACAGCTACAGCTGGAATGTATGTCAACCGGGTGCGTGTTTGTCTAAGTTTTAACTGTCTTTATTGTACTGTATACACTGTCATTAATGCCGTGGTTATTTGATAGCCTCGTCTTGGTGTAGTGTTTGTTTCAGGTTAAGTGGCACAGCAAAATATAGCCATCACATATCCCTTTCACATCAGCAATACATTCCTCTGGCTTTCCTCCCCCCATCTTTAATTTCTATTTCCTGCCTATGAGTCACAGTTTGTATAGATTTGAAACAGGTATAGAAGTTGGGACATTGTTGAGTAGATAGAGTGCAGAACTAGCTGACTGTAGTTTGACAAATCCCAGAACGCGAAAAACCATGGCTTATAACAATGTTGTACTGCATGCCTAACCTTTTTTAGTATTTTATATATAAGTGTATGGACATATTTCTTCTCTGTCTCCTAAACTAAAATCTGGTGATCATCTACAATACATCTTCTCCGTATTAGTTTAACCCCTTAAGGACCAAACTTCTGAAATAAAAGGGAATCATGACATGTCACACATGTCATGTGTCCTTAAGGGGTTAAACATTAAAGAAAGAAATCACATGCAATGCTCACCACTAGTGCATGGGTTTGTTAAAGAGTTACTCCAAGCATCATCACTAATATAGCCCACTGTAGTGGTTATGATGCATGGTGTACCCTAGCCCTATTTCCTGACAATGGAGCATTTTGCAATGGTTTGCCCTGTTACGTAGGTCCTTTCAGGTACAGAAGATCCACTTCTCCTGGCTGTGATTACATCCAGCTTCTGCAATGCTGCTGAAACCGGATGTTGATTCCGTCTCCATTCATTGGCTGAGAGAGTCAGCTGACTTAGCCAAGGCTAATGACGCCGCAATTATGCTGCTAGAGGTGGAGTTACACCTCTGACAGCAGATTGGTTAAACAATGTATGTGCAGCGTTTTATAGTGAAACGCTGCACATACTCCACACACCATGACCACTTCAAATCAGTGAGTGTTGTGAGAAACATATCATTCAGTGTTGTACAATGGGTAAACGAAACAAGTTGGAGAAATCTGAAGAAGAAGTGACGAGGACCCTGCTATAATTATTTTACCGACTAATATAAGCTGATATAATTTTACATTATCACAGTGGTGGACATAAGTGTAAGAATATAAGGATATGTGCCACGGTCATAAAATCACCCAAATTATGCTCAGTTATGCTTCTGAGTAAACCAATATGCCCAATGTATTACATAGACACTATTTTGTGAAGTTACAGTGCTGTATAAGAGACATGACAATTTTAGTTTTTTAACGTGAATTTTCATAGATTGTTTTGATGGGTCCATGTCCCATTTTGGAGTATGTTTGTAGTGGTAATACGCATTTGTTTTGACACACACAGTGAGTTTGTACTGTATATTTTGCAAAGCCTATGTATGCTACAGCTCTATAATACTTCATATGTTGCTCAGCTATGTCGTCTGAGTACAACAATACCCCATATGTAGTTTTGCCAGGTACATGTGGACGTTGAAGGGGCACATTTGAGACACTGCCATTCCAGTTTTTTTTTCAAACTTCAAATTTTTGCGCAGAGTTCATGTCCTATTTTGGAGTATGTTAGCAGGTTCCTTATTTCAAATACCCAACTAAGGCATACCATTTCTTAAAGAAGACACCCCAGGGTATTTCAAATGGCATATTTTGAACCTTAGCATGGGATAATTTTATCCATAGCTTGTACCAAGTGTAGTGGTAATAAGCTTTTTTTCTGTCTTTTTTTTTTTTTTATAAATCTTTATGTTTGATATGCATAGATATAACATACTTTCCTTCAATGCCCCGACAGCAAGGTAAAATAATGATCATAACAGTTACAGGGCATTAAAAAATTCTGCGCATATATATATATATATATATATATATTTAAATTAATTTATTTTTTTCCAGGTATATGAAGGGGCATATTTGAGACACAGGCTGGGTCCATGTCACACTTTGCAGTTTTTTTTTTAGCAGGTTGCTTAACTACCCCACAAAGGCATACCATTTCTCAAAGCAGACACCCCAGGGTGTTTCAAGAGGCATATTTTGAAACTTAGCGTGGGATAATGTTGTTACTAGCTTATACCCCCCCACCCCCCCATCCCCCGTTTTTTACTTTTAAAACGTAAAAAAAAAAACCTGTTTTTAAAACTTTTAAAAACTGTTTTCTGAACTTTTAAAAACTTTGTTTTTGTACTTAAAAAAAAAAGCAGATCTGAACCGATCCGTCTCCCTGCACTTCACACTGAACACAAAAGTGCAGCACATGTATAAAAAATGATCAGAAGAGAGGGTCAGCGCTTATATGTCACAGGAAATATAGCTTAGTAGGATATAGGCAGCACACCTGTAAGGAGAAGGGTCCCCTCTAGTCCCCTCAGGCTAAGTATAGTAAGAGAGAGAGAGAGAAGAGAAAAGGGTGCGCCTAAAAACAGATAGTGTAAATAATACTTATATTTATATATGGAAGTCCAAGTAATTCAGCAATAGTCCAAAATTTAAGGTAATCCACGACAGTAGGAAGGAATCTTTGTGGGATAGCAGGTAGGGCGTATCTTCACGGTTGAAGACTGATTATCTAGTGGTACATGTAAGGGAGAAGCAGAAGAGAGAGAAAACTCCAATGATACAGTATATAAGTATACTAGATACTAGGATATTATAAAGGAACTACTCACAATATCCAGAGCTGAAATCCAGCTCTGGTTTGAAGTGCATGAAGTGGAATAATCCCGACTCAAGGATATGTAGAGTTTCTCTGGTTTTCGGGTGTATACTTCGGCAGAATAGTCCAGCTCGAAATGAAGAAAATAAAATATAGTGCTCCCTGTATCTCTATTTAAAATGATAAAAGAAGTATAAAATATACTCACGGTATATTGAGCAGGCTCACTGCTCGATGTGTAGCGTATGCGTGGTGGTACAATCCCCACCTAAGGATGCTTAATGCTTCTTATAGATAAAACAATAACGTCAGATCAGGATATAAAAATAACGTAAATAATAGAGTAAAATATAAATAAATAAACAAAAATAGATAAAATAATAGTGAAAAGGGAATATGGCAACAATTTTGAATATACCGGTAGCCAAAATTCCTTTATTAATCACAGAAATATATAAAAAGTTTCTAGATGAGTTTTGCCTCAACAGGCTTCCTCAAGTAGAAACTGATAAAATAATAGGACCTGACAGACATTGTTTATATAGGGAACATACAATTGCAATAAAAATTAGAATTTCCCGCCAAAATGACGTCATCACTGTCACAGTGGGGGAATGCATATAACTATACATTAAAAAAAAAGCTATAGAGTCCATAAACCTTTAGAGCATAGGGTTAGAGGGTTATCTTTAATGTTAAAAATTAAAAACATAAGTTAGGAACGATTAAAATAAAATAAGAAGTTGGCTGTCAGAGCGATCACATGTGCAGGGTCCGCGCAGTTGGCTGCTTCCTATCTGCATCGGACACTGAGGCCGACTGCAGCAGCATTAACCCTACAATTGCCACGATTGTGGCGACCTCGAGTTATTCTTAGTTAATGACCAAAATTAAGGACATGCATGATGTAAAATTTCCATCTTGCATCGCAAAGCGGTTAGGTTGCATGATATTTAAGCTAACGCATTAATATCTCTTCAGCATAGGTCCATGAAACATTTTTTGGGTATGAACTCTCCCAGAAGAGTTTTATGTTTTCAAAGCTGAAAGCCAAGTTTCATATTGGATAGTGAATCATTTTAATAAGATTTATTAAATAACTATGTATGCTTTTGTTTCTTGCAGGTTTACCAATCTAATCTTGGAATGAGATCTCCTCAGAGCCCAATCCGTGATCCTAGAGATGGATTTAAAGTAAGTTTGAGTCTAATGTACTTGTATGTTTTACATAACTAACATTGTGAAAAAGTGATTGCCCCCTGTATAACCTTTTACACTGCTGCACATTTCTACATTTAATTTGGTGGTGTGAACTTAGTCATATTTGTTTGCATAATAGAACCTTGAGGTATTTGCTTTATTTGAGATGTTTTGTTTGCGAGTGGTAGACCATATAATGTATGAAATAAAAAAACGAAACACCACCTTTGACCATTCTAGATATCACTTACATAACTCCCCAAATGAAAGCAACAACCGCTTCCCCAATAGACCAAATAAAAGGGCACACATATCTAATTGACGCATAATAGATTAACGGGGACGACAAAACGCTAAACATTGGCAGCGCAGGCTCCGAACACAAAGCATAACTAACGGATAAGGCAGGATCGCAAATTGAGAACGAACACTAGTTTCGGAGATAGATGCTCTGTGCCCCTTGGAGAGGTACGGAATGAGGGACATGGAAAAGGTTCGGCTACCAAGCCAAAAGAACCAGGGGATCAAATTACAGCTTTGATCCTCGAGCTAGTCTAGAACCTTAACACGATGTAAATAGTATCCTCAAACTGATGATATGTTGGAGACCTGCGTGTCCCAAAATGCAAATCTTCCTAACGTATGTTTTGACTGTTTGAACAACTTCTCAATAAAAACAGATTTACAAAAAAAAAAGAAAGACAAAAACGAAAATATTGGGATTTTTATAAATCACCTATAATTCCAATTAGCTAAACACACCCCTCAGATTGAGGGAAAGAAAAATAGGTAAAACCTTCAAAATATATCAAGTTTACCACCTGGAAAACAAGTGATCCAATCATTCCCTTATCGCTCTCAGTGAAGTGAAAGTCCATGGATCTTACTATTTCCCCCCCCCCCCCCTAACTTCTAGTATCCAGGTGCCAGCAGTAATAGAAAAAAAAATATCTTTCTGTATTTTCTCCTTGCTTTCTAAGTCAACAGCCAATGCATACAAAGCAAATAGGTTTTTTTTCCTACTCTTCTTTGTGGAGTGTGCATTCGAGGAATCCATCCTTTTAGGCTTGTCTGTCTGCCTCACAATGTTAATCACAAAGTTATTAACCCAATTTCTAAACTTTCTGACTATGGGACATGCTTCAGATCAGTGGAAAACAGTGGCATTTCAGGAAGCTTTTAAACTGAGGATTACCCTCTTAACCCCTTAAGGACACATGACATATGTGACATGTCATGATTCCCTTTTATTCCAGAAGTTTGGACCTTAAGGGGTTAAACTTGTGACGAATAGTAGGCAAAATAGTACATCTTTATGGATATTTCTTGATATATAGATAAATGGTAATATCTTACCCCTTATCATCTAATGCTCAGTCAATCGGTGTCATCAAACTGTGGATGAAATTGATTCCTAAAGAGGAGTTAGAACTTCATTATCAATTCTGAAGATTAGAGACTGGGTTGCAGGTGCTTTGGGGATCCCTGGTTTTTGTCAAACTGCTGAAATTGTTTGATTCCGAACTGGATGGCGGCACCTGCTGCCCAAGAACACAGCACCATAACCACTACAACTGTGTGATGCGTAGACTGCCCCAATAAATAATATTAATCCAATGTTTTCTTGCAGCATGGTGATGCTCGTTCCTTACCACTTTCCGGTCATGTTGGCTTTGATAGTTTACCAGACCAGCTAGTCAATAAATCTGTTAATCAGGGATTTTGTTTCAACATCCTTTGCATTGGTAAGTATTTGTGTAAACTTGTGTCAAATATTTGTGGTTATGTTTTTTTAAAGGTGACTGTGAATCTCAGAATAAAAATTGTTTTTTGTATTGTGTGGGTTTTTTTGCTTTTGTTTTTTGTTTCAAAGGCAATTCATTTTGGCTAATATTGAATTTCAGAATATCCACACACCATTTTTATAACCCTTACAAAACTGTGAATAGTCTATGTTCTTAAAGACAAACATACAAAGTTAAGTTCTGCGCTCAAACACACACTACTCCTGGGCGATAGCAATGACTATAGTACACATCAGCCCAAAACGTACGATAAAAAAAAAAAAAGGGTATTTTTCCAAACCCCTACACAGGGCCGGATTAACATAGGGGCTGATGGAGCTGCAGTTCCAGGCCCAGGCCCAGGCCCATGGAATAGGCCCATTAAAAAAAAATATATATATGTATATATATTTTTTTTAAAGTTTTTTTTTTTTTTTTACACTTTACTCTTAGGTTTGCCACCTGACTTGTATTTTACTGGCACAGCTGGTATTTGAGACTGCCTGGCCGTGCCGGTATTGCAGTAATACCAGCAATACAAATAAAGATATTTTTCTCAGTATAAACAGAGATTATTCTGCAATACCAGCACCAACCAGTAGGTGTCATTGTGTGTGTGTGGAGAGAGGCAGGGATAGGAAGTTACAGTATATCCCTCCCTGCCTCTCTCTACTCACTGATCCGCGGGGGAGCAGCTACACAGCACAGAGAGTCCAGACAGCAGCTCACAGCCTGCAGAGACAGTCTACAGCTCAGGGAAGTGAGGGATGGGGGGAAAAGCAGCAGGGAGACATGGGGACACTGAGAGACATGGGGATGTTGAGACACATGGGGACGGTGTCAGAAATAGGGACATTGGGAGACACATTGGGACGCAGTGTCTCCATGTCTCCCCGTGTCCCCATGTCTCCCAGCCAGTGTCCCTAGTGTCTCAGTGTCCCCATGTCTCCCAGTGTCTGTGTCCCCATGTCTCTCAGTGTCCTTATTGTCCCCATGTCTCCCAGTGTCCCCAAATGTCTGTCCCCGTGTCTCCCAGTGTCCCCATGTCTATGTCCACAAGTGCCCCCATGTCTCCCAGTGTCCCTATGCCTCCCAGTGTCCCCTAGTCTCCCAGTGTCTGTGTCCCCATGTCTCCCAGTGTCCCCATGTCTGTATCCACAAGTGCCCCCATGTCGCCAAGTGTCTCAGTGCCCCCATGTCTCCCAGTGTCCCCGGGTCTCTCAGTGTCCCTATGTCTCCCAGTGTCTCAGTGCCCCCATGTCTCCCAGTGTCCCCAAGTGTCTCAGTGTCCCTGGGTCTTACTGTGTGTCTCTCAATGTCCCCTAGTATCCTAGCGACACAGGACACACTGAGGCATGGGGACACTGGGAGAAATGGGGACACTGAGACACTGGGCGACATGGGGACCGGGCGACATGGGGACACTGACACTGTGGTACATAAAGACACTGATGCCAGGCTGGGCTTCCAATTCTTTGGACAGACATACCCCCTTTTTTGGGCATGTTCGCCCCTTTTGGCAGTTCTGGTCACGTGATTCACGTCAGTGGCCCACCCTATTACCCCGCCCATTGACTTCCCGCTTCACTGGACACTGCTGTTAGGGGGGTATGAATTTACTTGAAGCATGAAAGCATAAATTAGAGAGAGATTAGCATAGAGCATGTGTTTTCTTATAGCTGCATCATTTGAGTTTCCCTCCAGCACCATCTCCATCAGATACATGACGCTTGAGAGGTATGACTGTGTTAGTGTTTTTGGTCGATAAGATTCTGTAATTAGGCCCCATCATAATGGTCAGCACCAGGCCCACTGGGCTCTTAATCTGACCCTGCCCCTACAAACTTATTAACCCCTAATAGAGAACACATGGGGTGGGCGGCAGCTCTGTAACATGGCTGCTAGCACCTGCTAGGGAGTACAGGAACAGAGCAACCAATATTACTCTGTTCAGACCGAAGCATGTTGGTAATAAAGCCAGTATGTCAGCATCATGAAGAGCTTACTGATGCACAGCTTCCTGTGGCTGTCTCACACCACGGTACATCACAAATGAGACCTTCCACAGTAAGAACTCCCTAATAGAAGAGGCAGGGTGATTGACATAAGTAAAGTGGGAAAGGTTGACTAATGACCTATGGGTGTTTGGGTAGTGACATGGTGGCAAGGCATTAACATGCTAACAGAAGTGCCATACAAATACAGGTCTGCACTCATACACTGATACTCCACAAAAGTACATTCCTGTATTCACACAGGCATGCTGTACAAATACATGGCTGTGCTATCTCATAAACACTGGGTTTTAACATATATACAGTGACACTTTCACAAATTCACCCCTGAATTCATGCACACATCTTTGCTTTCACACACACACTGGCATGCCACACATGCATCCCTGCATTTTCTGACACTGCAAACAAATTAACCCTGGGGTTCACACACGTAGACATACACTTACACACTACACAAATGCAGTAACAATCCAAAAAAATTCACCCCTACATTTACACACATACAGACACTCTACACGTTTCCCAAACCAGTCCTCAAGACCCACCAACAGTCCAGGTTTTGTTAGTATCTCCATTGGAATAAAACAGGGAAATACATAAATCCTGGACTGTTGGTGGGCCATGAGGACTGGTTTGGGAACCACTGCTCTACACCCATGCATTCACACACTGTCACCGGAAATACCGGAAATATGTTTACGCATGTTTAAAGTGGCAAGTTAACTTTAGGGATGGCCAGTATTTTAGGACTTGAATTCTGAACCATGGATCAAATATCTTGCTCATGGATCTTTGTAATTAATCAACAGCTCTATTTGGGAATACAGGTATCTATGTATAACCAGAAATAGGTCAGGAAATAGGAAGAAGATTGTGTTCTGTGTTTTATTTTTTATTTTATTTTTTATTTATTTCTACTTTAAAATGGAGCCAACTGCAGGGAGTGGCCATTGCATAACAAATTTCCGACACCTCAAAATAGCTTGTCCTTGTTGTAGATCTATTTGTCTGAACATTCTAGTAAACTGGATTCATAGCCACCAAGCCATTGATTAAACATTTACATGTCATCCTGATGTTTCTTTTGGTTTTCTGTTTATGTAGGTGAAACCGGCATTGGAAAATCTACATTAATTAACACACTGTTCAACACTAACTTTGAAGAATTTGAATCCACACATTTTGAGCCTTCTGTCAAGCTGAACGCACAGACATATGACCTCCAAGAAAGCAATGTGTCTTTGAAATTAACAATTGTAAACACAGTAGGATTTGGAGACCAGATAAACAAAGAAGACAGGTTTGTTATCATTGTTTGATCACAATGGTTTTGTGTTTTCTATTTTTTTTCCCGTTTCTTCTAATGTGTCGTAGATCTTCTTAATAACGCGTGAAATTCACACTATGACTCTCATTCTAGCTGAACATATTTTGATTTATTAAAGTGAATACTGTTTGCTTAGAACTGTATCTAGAAATCATGGCAGGTTTTCTTTTTTAACTTATGCCAAAAAAGGCACACGAAAGGTATGCTATTCTGCATAAAACTAGCAAGTCATCTTTGTGAATACATAGAGCAATATTCACTAAGCAATGAACTGTAATACATTGAAAACTGAATTGCAAAATTCAGGCTAAAATAGCCAAGCTATAACCATAGCATGGATATTTATTTTTTCCATAACAGCTGTGTTTACCTAAATTCACAACAATACATACATTTTCTCTACAGCACTCACCTATTGCCCGTACCGCTACAAGTAAGCACCACATCAGTTTCACACCCTCAGACAACTGTGCCAGTTGCTATAACCCAGCAACTTTTTTAATGATATCATTAAGACACACCAACGCTATCATGTTATCCTGTCATTGCCAACACCAATACACATTTTGGGAGCATGGCTATCTGGGAAACGCCGGGCCAGACCTACCAATAATTGAGCTGTACATCTGTTAAATGCCCTGCTCTCAATTTGGTTATTCAAGAGCGTGTTTTTTCTATACCTCCTGGCTTTTGATCTTGGCTTGTCTCCACTACTCTGTTCTATGTATCCTTGACCTTGGCTTGGTTTATCGATTTAGTGTGTCTCCATTGCCCTTGACATTGGCATGCTATTTGACATTTCTATAGTCTATATTTTGCATGTTAAGCCCAGCCACTCTAAGGTCCTGTAATACCACTATCTACTGTTTTTCCTGTACTTGTGTGACCTTATTCTTTGTGTTAGGTTACCTATACTGACAGTAACATATTACTATAAGGAGAAAAAACTCTATAAAGTTTGATCAAGTATAACCTTTCATACATCCCTGTTATGATTGTCAATCCAATAGAATACCAACCCCTCCCAAAGATTCTGAAATAAGCGTGCATAAAAAAAAAAAACAGGAAAAGAAGTTGTTATTTAAAACCATTTTATTAAAACAATCTCTTTCAGCTACATGCCCATTGTGGACTACATTGACACACAGTTTGAGGCCTACCTACAAGAAGAGTTGAAAATCAAACGTTTGTTATACAGATACCACGATACCCGCATACACGCTTGTCTCTACTTTGTCGCTCCAACCGGCCATTCATTAAAGTCCCTTGATTTGATAACCATGAAAAAGCTTGACAGCAAGGTAACATTTAATCCATTTCGTTTTCTAGATCCTTGAGTAATTCTTGAAACACGATTTTGTTGAGCTATTGTGTAACACTGCCTATTGTGTAACACTGGGTCTAAACTGTGATTTCATTGCTAATCTATCAATGTCATCCTCAGTTGGCTGATATCACAGTGTTAAATTGCCAAAAGGTAGAAGGTTACAGACCGCCAAATGCATTGATTATAATAATAGATGACAGGTGTGTAATTAACCTAATACTCCATTGGGAAACAGTTTGTGTTTCTATAAGATGTCCAAACTGACATTTCAGGTATTTGTATGTTTGCTATTTTAGTTACAGTGTGTTTTTGTCCTCAGCGGTGTAATTGAGAACGACTCATTAACGAGTAGTTGTTAACATTGCTTGTACATGTCAAGTCAGGGGTCGTGTTTGTGGTGTTTGTTCTGATCATGTGTTAACACGAAAAGACACTTTGAAAAGCGATGAAACATATCCTCTTTTCACATCGCTACAGCAAACAATATGCCTTTTGGAAGCCAGATGAAAGTAAGCTGCAGTGGGGGATAGCAGTTGGTATTTAGTCACTGCATTGTAGCTTTGTGAATTTTAGCTCAATGTAATGTGTTGCCATAAATACATTAGTTATATTTCTTAACTGATTGCCACTCAGCGAGAAGATCTGTGTGAATTTGAAACCTCTGTGGATTGTTTTACATTTGTTCCCTGCTTTATCATTTGCAGGCACATGACGCCACTAGTTAAAACTTAGGTGCTGCTTTATCATTACATCTGCTGGATTATTTTTAGATTTTTTTTATGTTATTTATTCCATTTATGTTATTGCTAACTGGCTGCAATTTATTATTGTTTATTAAACTAGCAAATAATACTTGCAACTGTGGCTGCAGTTGCAACTATTATTCAATTTCACTATCAATTAATGGTTATTATGTGTTTTTTGTTAACCCTGAATTATAATGTTTAAGTGTTTATGCCTTTAGTGTAGGTAAATGTGCATGAATAGAATAGTAATGTAACAACAAATACAATAAAAATATTTTTTTTGTAATACAAAACGTCCCGGAGAACGCATTAAATTCGTAAACAGAAGTACCACTGTACTAACTACCTTTTTAGATCAAATTGATTTAATGCATCTACATGAAAAGATGCTGATTGGTGCATCGTGGTGTTTTACTGTGCATGCTCAATAGCCTCCCAATGCTTTCCTATGGCCATGGAGGCGGGGAGGAATTAGGCGGAGCCAGCCATGGTGAGACTGGCGCATTGCTAGATAAAATGGAAGTAAAATCACCTTTTTAAAGTAAAGATAGGGGGGCCGGAGATGTAAATAGTTATTGAACCACAATAGTGTCAGGAGTACATTTTTGTGTTCATTTAAAATCATAATTATTTATTCATGCGAATAAATGTTCACTACTATTATAGGTAACATTATTTAAGTGAAACATTAGTTAGGCACTTTAACTTCTTTCTTCATCAAGACAATAGTACAGATGAAAAGAGTATCCAATTATGTTTGCTTATTTTTAATGCAGTTGTCTATGAATATACAGTAAAACAATACAATGCATTTGACATTGTTTAGATACACAACTGCAGTAACCCTGGTGGTGTAATAAATTATATTAGTCACAAACTTGCCAAATTGCCACAGGCTACAATGATTGTAATTGAAAATATTCAATAGTCTCGGCCTTGTTTGCTGTTCAGCCTCTTCTCCCTCAATGTGAATTTAGCTCTCTGCTGTCTGCACATTACAGTGTCTCCCGCACATTTTTTATTGCTCGGTTTGTGTGTATATCTTTACTAGTGAAAGGACTGTATTAACACTTCTTATTGTCCCTCTATGCCAAGCATGCCAAACATGCGGCCCACAATGGGTATCTTTGCGGCCCGCAGCCCGCGGCCGGACTGGCCTACCGCATTGTGCTGTGGCCCTGTGGGTTGTGGCCGATCACTTGCTTTATCATATGGAGTCATATCTGGTGGCAGCACTACAGTGCATAGAGTGGCTGGCTGCGTGCTGAGCGGGCCAGCCACTCCCCCTTTTTTTGCTGCTCACAGTGCCAGAAGAGCGTGTGGCCTGCTTGAGCAGAGAAGATCATGCAGGGCTGGACTGGAAGACTGCTTAAGGTAGGGGGAAAGGGGCTTGGGAGAACCTTACTGTAGTGTAGTGTATTACATTTCGGGGGAGGGCAGTGTATTAAATTGGGGTGGAGGAGGTGGAGCAGTGTATTAGAGTTTACTAGAATGGGGGTTAGTTTATTAAATTGGGGGAAGAAGGTGGGGCAGTGTTTTAAATTGGGGGAAGGGAGGAGGAGGGCAGTGTATGAAATTTGGGGAAAGTAGTGTATTAGAGTCATGAGAGGGAAGAAGTAGTGTATTAGAGTGGTGGGAGGGAGTCGGCAGTATATTAGAGTGGTGGGAGGTGGGGCAGTGTTTTAAATTGGGGGTTGGGTGGGGAGACAGTGTACTGTATTAAATTAAAGTGGAGAGAGGGGGGCGTGTATTAAATACGAGTGATGGGAGGCAGAGCAGTGTATTAGACTGGGGGGAGGTAGGGGAGGCAGTGTATTACATTAGAGTGGAGGGAGAGGGGGCTGTGTATTAGATTGGGGGACTGTGAGACTTGGGAAGGGGGCAGTGTATTAGCATGGGGGAGGGGGTCTGCGAGAGGCTGTGTATTAGATTGGTGGGGCATAGTAAGTAACTTTTGAGTGAATTATATATACATACCCAGAATTACATATTGTTTGCATGAGAATGATACAAATAATTTTAGTTTGTGTTGTTCTGTCAAACTTTTTTTTTTTTGTGGCCCACATAACCTTAAACCTAGTTTATTTGGCCCGTGTTAGCATTTGAGTTTGACATGCTTGCTTTATGCTATATTTTATCCACATACCGTTTTCCCTTACAGAGGCCAAAACTATAAGTTTTGTAGTTCAGCATTAGAGTGTGTTGGAGAGGTAGTCAGTACACCACAGACTCTAAAATAAATATATGTTTAATGGTGGCCATGTTAAGTAAAAGAACCATTTCTAGCAGTAGATTATCATATTTCAAATGTTTTAGCTGAACAGCATTGGAAACGTAAGAATATTATCTAACTAGATAACAAGCTGGGTCAGAGATGGGAACTATTGATCCCTGACAAGTTGTACATTATGGGATATGTTGTCTACTCCATTTGAATAGCCAGTACAATTACAATTATTTATATAGTGCCAACACATTCCATAGCGCTGTACAATAGATAAGCAAGACAAACCCTAAATTGAAATAAAACCTGATTGACATGATACTGGAACAGTATGTTAAGAGCTCTCCCAAACTAGCTTACAATCATGTTGATTTGATTGTCTTTCCATTGTTGATCACTCTTTTGTTTTTGCAATGTATTCTTTATAAAATTTTGCTTTATCAACAATTTCAAGAGAGAGACAACAACACAAGAAAAGATAGCTATACCAGGGAAATTATGAGGAAACGCTTGTAGTATGAAAAGTGTCATGCTTCCTTTTGCACTTTTTCCCTTCATATTTTTGCACTTTATATGCATAAGGGTAAAGAAATATTGTATTTTTACACGGCATCTTACATTTGCTGTATTGTGCTTCCACTTTTTACCCACCAGGGGAATTACTCCTGGATAGATTTATAGGTGTGGATTTTATTAATAACTAGTTAGTACAGTTAGTCCCCTTACCGGTCAGCGAGCGGCGTCCTCTCCCCTTGACACGCCGCTCGCGGATTTATATACTTACCTTTCCTGTCTCTCAGTGCCCTGTTGTGGTCTCTGCTTACTAGTATTGATACTGATCTTGTGTTTCTGGTTACGTACTCTCTGGCTTGTTAATCTGACTTTGTGACTTTCTCCTACCCTTTGACCTCGGCTTGTTTCTCGTTTTTCTGTCTTCTGGTTCCCCTTACTCGGCTTGTCTCCTGACTATTCTGTGTGTGCTTAGCCCGGCCACTCTAAGGTCCGGTACTGCACATTTTCTGTGTGTGTGTGTGTGTGTGTGTTAGCGTGTTGGGTTCCCCGAATCGTGACAACTGGTTCACCAAAGAAGGGAAGTCACTGGCCTCTTGATTAGTAGCTCTCTTTTTTAATTAATTTTTACCGGTTCTTTTCACAGTAATGTAATATTACAATTCCACAACACTACAGTTCCAGCAATATGGTATTTATTGATTGGTCCAAAAAGGACCCGGGAGATTATTTCAACACTTCCGGCTGTCTATGTCAAGCTAGAGTATTGCTAGTCGCCTTAACACTGTACTGGGTTTCTGTGTTGTTGTAGACAGGAGTTCATGCTAGCTGCTAATTTATCTGGTTATTTATTTATTTATTTTTTCTCCACAGGTCAACATCATTCCTGTCATTGCTAAAGCGGATGTGATATCCAAGTCAGAGTTACACAAGTTTAAGACTAAACTTATGAGTGAATTAGTCAGTAACGGAGTGCAGATCTACCAGTTCCCTACTGATGATGAGAGCATTAGCAAACTCAACTCTTCAATGAATGTAAGACTGCTTACACTAACGCTTGTACAGTTTAGATCAACGTTAGCGTAGATGGGTTATACGGTGCCTTGTCAATGAACCCCGTTAAGAAGACATTTAGACAAATGTTTATAACTAGACAAAAAGTCTCATAGAAGAGTTTAAAAAATTACCACTTTTATGAAAGTAAAGGTTTCTTTTATATTTCTAATAAAATAATTTTCCATATTCGTCTTTATCTGATTAACAATACATGGTGTTTAACACCAGTGGCAGACATATGTTTATAGTAAATGCTTATATATTGTTTCAGGGACAACTCCCATTTGCAGTGGTTGGGAGCATGGAGGAAGTCAAAATTGGAAACAAGATGGTGAAAGCTCGGCAATACCCCTGGGGTATAGTACAAGGTGAGAAAACAATCAGCTATCACAACTAAAGTGACACAGCCATGTTCAGGTGGTGATCAACAAATATAAAACAGAGATTAGACCATTTTCTTACTATTGTGCCTAAAATCTGAAATATTAACGTAGAAAACACCTTGAATGTACTATTTGTTTATAATGTGTAAAATGAGATAAGTGATTAATGCTGAAGAAATCTGTCAAACCTATTTTAGAAAGCGCTTTTCGTACTACAGTATGAAATATGGCCACAGAATAAATCCTTAAAGCAAATCGATCACCAAAGTAGTGCTGAAGGTGTGCTGTAAAGCAAACTGCATGTTCATTTGACCTAGCAATATCACAAAACCCAGGGCCTTATTTCCCTTAATTTGATACGATTTCTATGTCTTGACGCATAGCTCATATTTTATGTTATACTCAACTATCCCATGCTTCGTTGAAAACAGATTTAGTTACCTTTTACATTCCCATTGCAGGTGCACAATTCCCAGATTTTACTAGTAACATGACGTAAAGTCATGATTTTATTAAAGACACGGAGGCGAGTATTATGCATAACTCTTTCTTTATTTCCTCAGCAGCAAAGATAGAGGAATATAAATATTGTCAAAAATGAAAGAAAAACTGTATAGGCATAACGGGTAGCCAATCACATGGTAGAGGAAGTGGCTATATAAGTCCTGTGTCTCCCACAATCCCCCTCTTTCTTGCGAAAACCGAAGACCAGGTAAGAAGAAACGATGTCCTACTTGATCAGCACAGGAAACAGGAACAATGCGACAACATCAAGCTAAAAAAAAAAAAGACAGAGAAATATGGTAATTTCCAGACTCAAAACTGTAGACTTACCAAACAGCATCATAAGGAGTCACAAACAAGGAAACCGGATTCTGAAATACAAAGGATAAATAATTTAGTGAACATAAAAGATGTATCAAACCATCCAATCATATAAATAAACATACATAATCAATACCTAATCGATACATAATCAATACATACCTATTGAACAGGAAAAAATCCGTAGAGTCTCAAGCATCTCGTATCCCCATTCCACACCGGGAGGGCGGGAGGGAATAATACTCGCCTCCGTGTCTTTAATAAAATCATGACTTTACGTCATGTTACTAGTAAAATCTGGGAATTTTATTAAAGACACGGAGGCTCATATTATGCAAGTTCAAAGCTGTGCAACTATTCGAGATGCGATGTGTTCAATAGGTCTGAAATAGAAATCTCTAAAAGTCGATTCACTGGACCAATCTGCCGCCCGCATGATATCCTCCAGACGACATCCGACCGAGGAGGCTTTAGAAGCCATCGCTCCCCGTACAGAATGGGGCGTAAACACAGAGGTGTCTATACCCGCAGAGGATAATAATTCCCGTATCCAACGTGCCAGGGTAGGTGTAGAAACCGGACGATAAGGCGACTTGAAAGATACGAACAAATCGTGTAGATCAGCAGAGCGAAGGGAACTCGTGACATCCAGATAAACTCTGAGGCAATCCACCGGGCAGAGCGCCGGACAGCCAGGAAACCTGGGATACGAAAAGGACTTGGATGCAGATTTAGTCCTCCTGGATATATCAAAAGTAACACCTTCAGGGGTGAATGCAATGGCGTCCCAATCCATGGCCCTGACGTCGGAGACCCTCTTGCAAGAGATCAAACAGAGTAACATCACCAACTTGGATGACAGGCGTTTCAAAGACAGCTCCTGATTAGGGTACCATGAGGAGAGGAACTGCAACATTATGTTAACGTCCCAAAAGGCAGAGAAGCGAGGCCGAGGAGGGCGCGCAAGGCGGATACCCTTGAGAAGACGACACACAAAAGGATGCCTGCCGACAGGGGAACCATCCAAACCCCTGTGTCCGGCCGAGATAGCCGAGCGGGAGAGGTTAATCGTGCGGTACGCCTTGCCCGAGTCAAACAGGGACGTGAGAAACTCGAGGATCAAAGGCAAAGGGGCAGATACGGGATCCACTGCCCGTTCCAAGCACCAACCAGACCACGATCTCCATGAAGCCCGATAGGCAGTTCGAGTGCCTGGGGCCCAAGCGTTATCGAGGAGTAGGAGAGTTGTCTGCGGAACGCCTGGGACAATCCAAGGTCCCCTGAAAGGAACCATGCTATCAGTGGTAGCTGGCGTTGCAATACTAGTTCGTGCGGGTTCCCATCCGGGTCCAGAAGGAGGTCCTGGAAGATTGGAATCAACCGAGGATAATCGATCGACAACTCCATCAAGCGGGGAAACCATGGTCGAGATCTCCAAAGCGGGGTGATTAACGCTACACAACAGTCGTGGCGAACCAATTTCGAGATCGTGCGAGCTATCATGTTGAATGGAGGGAATGCGTATAGCAGGCCCCCTGGCCAGTCTTGAAGGAAGGCATCGGTCGCCACCGCTGCCGGATCCGGCCTCCAGCTGAAGAACTTCGGCAGCTGAGTGTTCAGACGAGATGCGAACAGATCCATCTGGAACTTTCCCCACAACATGTCCAGGCTTCGGAACACCGAAGTGTGTAGACGCCAATCTCCAGAGTCTCTTAAGTGTCTGGAATTCCAATCCGCTCCCGAATTGTCTAGTCCCGGGATGTGTTCCGCTGTCACCGAGACGTTGTTGGAGAGGCAGTATTGCCAGAAGTCTTTCGCCAGAATTGCCAACATCTTGGACTTCGTACCCCCCAGGTGGTTTATGTAGCGGACCGCTGATACATTGTCCATCTTGAGGAGAACGCAGCAATTCGCCCGTCCTGGGGTAAGACTGCGGATCGCGAAAGCTCCAGCCAGGAGCTCTAGGCAGTTGATGTGCAATGATTTCTCCACGTCGGACCATCTGCCTCCTGTGGAAACGTCGCCACAACGAGCACCCCAGCCGTGTAAGCTGGCATCTGATTCGATCACCACGTCCGGGATGGAGCCGAAGATGGCTCTCCCATTCCACGCCTCCATGTGTGCTAACCACCACACCAACTCGTCTCTGGACTCTGCGTCCAAGCGTATCCGAGACTCGTAGGAGTGACCTGACCGAAGGTGTGACCCTTTGAGTCGCTGGAGGGCCCGGTAGTGTAGTGGGCCCGGGAAGATTGCCTGAATAGAGGCCGCGAGAAGGCCAATTACTCTCGCCAGCTGTCTGATGGACAAGTCTGCGACGCGCAGAGCTCTTCGAATCTCCTTCTGAATGGTTTTCACTTTGGAACCTGGTAGGAACAGGAACTGTTGGACGGAGTCCACTCTGAACCCCAGGAACTCTATGGACTGGGCGGGATCTAGGACCGATTTGTCCCAGTTGATCAGGAAACCCAACTTCTGTAGCAGGGTGGTAGTCCATTCTAGGTGTAGAAGGAGATCCTCCTTCGATTGGGACAAAATCAGAATGTCGTCCAGGTAAACAATGAGGCGAACCCCTCGGGTACGGAGGAACGCCACCACAGGCTTCAGAAGCTTGGTGAAGCACCAAGGGGCCGAAGAGAGACCGAAAGGCAGGCAGGTGAAACGCCAACGCCGCCCGTGCCATGTGAAATGGAGATAATCTCTGAATTCTATAGCAATGGGGACCGTGAAGTAGGCGTCTTTCAGGTCTAGTTTGGCAAGCCAGTCCGACTGGCGCAGAAGGTCCCTGAGGCAGTGAATACCTTCCATCTGGAAGTGCTGGTAACGTAGGAAGGCGTTGAGGGGACGAAGATTTATTACAGGGCGAACTCCGCCTCCTTTCTTGGGCACCAGGAACAGATTGCTCGTAAAGCCCTTGGCGGCGAACGGCAGTTCCTCTATAGCGCCCTTGGAGAGCATCTCTCCGACCTCCGCGGAGATCATCTCGTCTTGTTCCCGTGGAAGGGACAGTTCTCTGGGGGAGTAGAACTGGACAGGCATTGAAACAAAATCTAGGCGATACCCCTTTACACACTGCAGAACCCAAGCATCCGAGGTGAGCTGTGCCCACTCTCGGTAAAATAAGGCCAGTCTCCCTGCTACCTGAACGGGAGGGGAAGAAAGGGTACTCACCGTAAGGACGTCTGCTGGTGGCACCGCTGCGGGGGTATCTGGAGCCCCAAGCCCGACCTCTGGCTGGGAAGAAAGGAGGGGTTCTTTGGTCCTGAAATCCCCGGGAGGGAAAGAAGGAACCTCTGGTAGCGCGAAATGCGCCTCGGAAACCCCGGCCGGGTGGACGGTTCCTGCTACGCTCGGCCCCTCCAAAAACCTTAGGCGCGAACACACGCTTCATGCTCGCCTGCGCCTTGTCAATCGCCGTGAAGGTCTTGACATATGACCCCATGTCTTTAACGAAGGAGGTGCCAAACAGTAAACCCTCTTCAGTCGGGTCAGGCTCCGCCACAGTCATAGTGGCCAGTTTAGGGTCGATTTTTAGTAATATCGCCTTACGTCTCTCCGCAGATATCGCCGTATTGGCGTTTCCCAGCAAGCATATGGCCCGTTGGACCCAACCAATGGCCACGTCCACGTCCAAAACTGAATCCCCAGTTTTAGCAGTATCTAGAAGCTCATAGAGCTTCGAGAGGGGCCCTAGTGTGTCCAGGATCTTGTCCTGGCATCCCTTCAGGGAATTGTCAAGGCCCTTTTTGGGCTTCCAGCCCGACTTACCCAGGAACTGGGCAATCTGTGGGTCAATATCTGGTGTTTTACCCGCAGCGCCCGGGAGAGAAGGGCGAGGGCATTCGGCCCGCAGCTTATTGCGGCCTTCTTTGGAAAGGGGTGTGCGGATACGTTTGGCCACATACTGGGCAATATGATCCGGGGGAACCCATTCAGCGGACCGGGGGTGACGTAGGTCGTCTGGGTCGAACAGGGGGTTACCCTGAGGATCAAGAATAGTGTTGTCAACCCCGGAGGGGCCTAAGACTGGACCCCGGGTCTTGGCGGAGGGCTCTGATGGGTTAGCGCCCGTAAGGGGCAAATCCTCGCCAGACACATCATCATCACCAAAGGAGTCATACTCCATATAGTCGGATTCCTCCTCCACACTCCGGTCGGTATCCGACCCATCATCAAGGGCTCTAGCCCGTTTCCATAATCTAGCCTTTTTAGCCCGGCCAGGGGCTCTTTTGCGCGTGGGGTGCGCGCCATCTGTGACCGCCTCAAGCGTGTCAGTCATGGCAGGTAAAACCTGCATCGAGGAGTGGGAGCCGACGTGTTTTGACTTGGCCTTCGCCTTACGGGCTACAGGCACAGTCTGAGCAGGGGAGGGGGACCCCACGCCCGTAGGGGCGGGGGAGGCCAGAGTAGGCAAAACCAGGGAGTGCATCGATTGTGAAAATGAAGTAGTAACAGCTCCCATGGCCGAGGCAATAGCCTTCTGAATGGAGGAGGCCATAGTGGCTTCCAGCATGGCCTGAAATTCTTGGGAGGCCATAGCGCCCTCAGCGCTGTCTGAGCGGAAGTCCCCAGGGGGACCCGCAGGCCCATCCTCCCTATCCTGCATGCTGCAAAGTGGCAGTGGGCAATTAAATACTGCTAAATGACACTAAGGTGGGTGAGAAGAGCAAAGGGTTGAGTAACCCACAGAAAACGAAACACACAGACCGTCTAGCGTTCCCAGGGGACCCGGCAAAGCAAAGGTGACCGCACGGCAGCACAGGGGAAGGATCGAGGTCCGCCCAAGATGGCCGCCGCACGTGAGGGAAGGCGCACGCGACTGGGCGCCCGGCGGGGGAAGGGGCTCGTGCACCCGATCCGCCGAGCCCGCCCGCGAGCGGGGAGGGATGCGTGCGCAGCCGCGGTCGACAACAGAGCGGTTGCGGCAAAAGTACAGAGCCGGGAGTCGTGCGGGAGCACGAGGGGGATAGAAAAGGCAGGTTACAGAAATCCCCGGGTAGGGGGGGAAAAGCACCAAGGGGGTCCCAGGGGGAACGCTAGTGGTAACAGGTAATTAAGCAATCATAAATAGTATACAATGAAATATCATACAAATAAACGATCATCAAATTTGAGTCAGAGAGAAACAAAAAGTACTTATCTGTCTGAGGAAGCAGCAAAGAAAGAGGGGGATTGTGGGAGACACAGGACTTATATAGCCACTTCCTCTACCATGTGATTGGCTACCCGTTATGCCTATACAGTTTTTCTTTCATTTTTGACAATATTTATATTCCTCTATCTTTGCTGCTGAGGAAATAAAGAAAGAGTTATGCATAATATGAGCCTCCGTGTCTTTAATAAAATTCCATAACACGTTTAACTCCTGTCACCCTACTATAACAGCCATAAAATACATACATGTTCCATAAGATTCACCCATTCTCATATGTAGCCTCCATTTAGCATGCTTATTGACAAAAAAAAAAATGATACAGCTCCAATTAACATATATGCAGCTTCTTTCACACACATAAATAGGCCTGTGATATTTATACAGCATGACATTGCACGCGTACAGGACCATCAAACATGACACACAACTTCTCTGAAACACATACATCTCCCCTCACACGTGTTCATGGATCCTCCATTGTACATCTCTTATGCATCCATCATCTCAGACAGCTCCATCAGTACATAAATGTCGTTGTCAGACACATTCTGACATTGTCAGTCCTATCTCTACCTACATGTTTGCTGCCAGCCCTGTGGAATCCTCCTGCTTCTTGTTTACAAGGTTCTTTGCAATTCAGTCAGACATCTCCACTTCTGTTGCTGAGAGAAAGCAGCAGCTAAATAGGACACATGGACCATAGCTCTCTTATGGTTATCACCAATGGTTTTTGTGCTTCCTTGCAGTTATTAGATAACAGGACTAAGAAAGACGGAAAAGTGATACTTAATTTTGGGACCTCAGGGCTGCCTTAAAAATTCCACTTACATTGGTTGAAATGCTGATTTAGTCAGGAGAAGAACCTTAATGAGACAATGTATAGTGTATATGTTTGTAATTTAACTTGCTCTTGTAACCAGTAAATAGAGGCATCCTGCTGGATCAAAATGTGTTGTTTTTAATTCCGCTCTATGCTTCTTGTGCAGTTGGTCCTTCTCTTTTGACTCTCCAACATCCCCTTTAATTTATCCTGGAGTGCATTGCTCTCAAAACATATTACAGAGGAAACTGGGCGTGAAGCATGCAGTCACAGCACTTTCATGCAGCTTATCTTGTGGTCAGAATAGAACAGGATATAGAAAAATCGTTTTATTTTTTTAGCTGCTATTCAATAAATTTGCTGTAGGTTCAGCTAGCACAATCTGTAGATAAAGTTTCTGATTTAAATCAAACTGTGTCCCTGTGGCCTCTTCAGTATAGAGTTCAAATATTTATTTGAAACATGAGATGCATAGCTAGTTTAGTTTTTTGTTTTTTGAAAGCTAAACAATGTAGCATTTTTTTGTATAGATAGCTATTCTAAAATAACCCACAACATAAAACACAAATGTTTACAGACCTATTGCTTTTCATTTAGTTGTTCATCTTACAAAATGATGTCTAACAATTTTGTTTGTGTGTGGGCAATGATGCTGGCTAAAACCACCTATCTGTATTTCTAAAGGTACTAGAAATTGCTGCTACATTATGCTAGAAAGCCCTATCTGCTCCCATTCAACCTCTGCCCGTGGCTGTTTTCCATACACTATTGTCTTGCACTCTATTCTATGTTGTAATGTGCAGTCGAGCTGCCAGTTTTATGAATTCAAAATACAACAGAAAAGAAAAACAACTCCTTGTATACATTATCTAGAGTTGATAGGGATGTGGATAATTTTGGTTTATTTTCCATGCATTAGGAATACAAATGTGTGTAGATAATGCTACAGTGCCCTGTTAAGTGTTTAGTGTTGTTCTGTACAAAAAGCATTGGGAGGCTAGTGCGCATGCACAGCCAAATGCAGTGCTACACCAACCAGGTGGTCTCCATGAGACCACTTGATAGAAATAGCTGAGTTTTAATCTGTTTTTTCCTCGTAGGCACTTCTAATTGATGTCTTGAGTGACAGGCACTATAGATGCATTAACATCCTGCAATTGCCATTCTGCAGAAATGCAATGTTTTACACTGCAGGAACAAAACTAGAGGGACATGGCACCCAGACCACTTTATTGAGATGAGTGAGTATAGTGTCCCTTTAAGCTTTCAAGCTTAAAGGGACACTCCACTGCAGAAAACCAAAAAAGATCCTTGCTTTGTAGATAGATCACAAATGAAAATGTGCATGCATTTCATTTTACATTTTATATATAGTATATATAGAAAAAGCTTGAAAAAGCTGAAGTTCTTTTGTCTGCAGACTTTGCAAGCCCTCCACTTTTTCTACAACCCAGACTTTCTGTGGCTGTCCAATCACAGACTTTCTAATGCTGCTCAATAAGAATTCTTTGCAAGGTAGGTGCTCTAGGGAATTTCCTGCCTCCTGAGTTTAGCTTCACTGAAGTAACAGAACATTGTCTACTTAAAAGCCAGGGAGTGTAACAAGGTTAATTCATAAAAGTGCCAATATCTATTAAAATCTGCACTTTTTGTAAAATAAAAATAGAGGACACACTCTTGACATATAAAGCATTTCAGCAAGCTCAAGTGTGTTAGGGGTCTGGAGTGTCCCTTTAAGAACAGTGGTGATTTTTAATTGATAATATGTGTTGATTATCAGCTTCAGAAAGCAGTGTATACTAACAGGAAATATAACCATTGCATTGGTCTTGCAGCCTCATTAATGATCTAATAGAAATACCAATGTAATTAACTATGTCATGAAATGTGTGTAGAGATTTACAGATTTTTGAATTGTTACCCTTAACATTCCAGTTTTACTTGGCTCACAAAAAACAATACGGAAGCTTAGTTAACATACTTAGAAAATTAGTTTGACTTTATGATGCACATTTCCATGCCCCTCTTTTCTTTGTTCTCTTATGCCTCACTTTTTTTTTTCTTTTTTTGCGAAATCTGCTGCTTAGATGCCACTGGCTTATCTTAGCTGTCATGCAGATGCAATGCACCTCTAGATACTATTGTACAAAAACATATGCACAAATTTTACAACACAGGTACAGGACTGTTGGTTTACAGTTCAGTGTGGTGCACATGCTTGATTCACAAATGGGCAGTGGCAACTAGGCCTTTTTAAATCATCAGCACCTTCAAGCATTCAATCCAGTGTTCTTGTTGACCAATGTCTGAACTTTATTATCATTATTGAAATAGTAAAATAGGAGAGAGAATGTTAATGTTTACTCTAACTGCATTTTATTTAGCCTTAATAATTTTATTTTAACTTTTTATAGTGGAAAATGAGAACCACTGTGATTTTGTGAAGCTGCGCGAAATGCTTATTTGCACTAATATGGAGGACCTGCGGGAGCAGACACACTCGCGGCACTATGAACTCTATCGACGCTGCAAGTTAGAAGAAATGGGATTTCAAGATATGGGTCCTGGTGATAAACCAGTAAGGTAAGCCAATTCCATATGGAAGCTTTTACAATAAAAATTAATTTGGACTTAAGTATTGGAAGGCCCAACATCTTTCATATTAAAAATAAAAATGATAAGCGGGAGAGGATCAGGGGCAAATTAGACCCTTCCCTTTTATTTATTTATTTATTTAGTTTAATGATTTTCTATGCCCTACAGCATATTTGCCAAGTCCATTGATCACAGGCCAGGGGCCAGTCCGTTACTGCCTGAATCATTGTGAACTAGCACTATATTTTGTTATATGTATTTGTATTTATTGTTTTATATGTTATATATTTTAATAGTGTTTAACCCTTAACCCCTTAAGGACACATGACATGTGTGACATGTCATGATTCCCTTTTATTCCAGAAGTTTGGTCCTTAAGAGGTTAAACTGTGTGAGTCCCTTTGACAAACTAACAACTCATAGAAAGAAGCAAGTAGTTATTCAAATTATTATACAATAATGTTGGATCATTAAACTTTACTTTTCATAACTAAATATTGTATGCATTCATGTTGTCCTGAGCACACAGGCATGATGCTGTCTTAATCTGCATGTATACATTTTGGTCTTTACAGCAGCACCATTACTGAGAAATGTTCTATTTGTGCCCCCAATTCCTTTTTTTTTTACTGTTAGATATGTGATACATTCCATTTTTACAAAACATCTTTGAAGACTGGTTTGTTATGATGAAACAGTTTGGCCCTGAAACAATTAAAGGGACACATCACCAGCAGCCTCTTAGCACCATTACAATAAACTGTAGTGGTTTTGTGGAGTCTCTCTGGTGATTTGGTGTCTCTGAAAAAGCCGCAAAGATTTGGAACAGCAGAATGCCTCAATGCTCCCAGCTCCTCTCTGCACTGTGTGAGCATGCTAAAAATATTTTGAATGCATAATGAGGAAATGAAGTGGAATGATTATACCCATTGCTAAATTGAGCATTATCACAAAAATACTATTTCTATAAAAGTCTATAGAATAAGATGTACCGCTTAGAGCAATAGAAAAGTGAAACAACCAAAATAATATATTTAAGATGCATGTGGCCAACATTGACCTCAAATGCAAAGGCTGTGTTTTGAGCTGGGTGAGACCATTCTTTCGTGGTTTCATTCACTTGCTGACCCAGCACCTGTTGCTCACATTCCCAGTGCAGCTGCTCTTACATATAGTCAGATGAGGTTGAAATGTCCATGAGGAATCAATCACTTTTTGTCTGGAATGTTCATGACATGATTTCCAGTTTAGAATAAAAGTATTAAAGAGTGCATACACTGGGCATCATTTAGTGATGCCTCGTGAGTTTAAAAAAAAAAAGTGAACAAGGTCAGGCAGATGCAATAACTCATTGTATGACATTTAAGGTTGTGAAACATTGTAATTCATTTTATATTTGAAACATGGGAACTGTAAGACTTTTTTTTTGTTTTACTATTTTGCCTACTATGGTCAGCTACTCAGCTACCATCACTTTTAGTGTTAAATAGAGAGTAAGAGGTGAAATCTGTTTAATTGAAACAGTTACTATTTATAAAGTCCTGTCGCGAAGATACTGGACAGATTTTCGCAGGTCCGTGACGGAACACAGGTGGAATCTAGATTGGTTTGGTCAGTTACTATCTGTATCTGTGCACCGACAGGTGTGTATTTAATGCCTTTGCACAATTTAACCAGTGTTCTATTGTTATGTTACGTTGGAACGACTGCTGGTAAGATACATTTGTCCATTGATAGGGTCCAGAATCAGTTGGTAATACATTTTCTTATGAAATCAAGAGGGCTGCACTCACCAAACATGCATACATTACAAGGGTGCTGTTGGGACTAAATTTAGTGACCCTACCATAGAGAGTAAAGTCCATCATAGTCACATTGCAATTCTTGAGCAGGGAAACTCAGGCATTCCAAGTGGTGACATCACTGGCCTAATCATGGTATTTCATCACACAACATATTGTTAGGACTCCAGCTGGGTCCCTGTTCAAGTCAATATCAGTGTGACCAATGAGCAAATCTACCTATGCAAACGATTCATGATAAGGGTGCTGGGGGAAATGATGAGGACAGACAATAAACAAACAAGAGCCGCTTGGAAACCAGAGTTTCTACCTCTAAATTTTGAACACAGTTTTGTTCTGAGACTGTCTCCAGACACTGCAGAAATCATCAGTTGACCTTCAGCTGTAACTAGAGATCCCTGGGGTGTGAAAATACTTTGTATGGCACTCTGCAAATTACAGCTGTCATATAATAGACAAGCAAACAAATTCACTGCACAGAAAATGAATGCCTTGTTCCCTTTTCCACTCATTTCATGGACTACCTACTCACGCCAAATACACAATAGTTTAAAAAGTTTATACTTTCATAGCTATGATTGCTAGCCTGTAGCTAGCATCAGCTAATAATACAGGAGCAAAAATGTGTCATTAGCTGTTCCAGGTACATGGTTCTAAGACAACCATTGAAAATTCACAGTTCACTGACGCAGATGCCCTCACCAAGAGCTGGTGGTTTGGCCCAGCGTGGCGGTTGCTGCAGCCTGCACATTATCATTAATGTTTATGTTCTCACAAAAGTTGTAGCATTGTTGTGATGAGTCTGTCCAGGTTCTGGAATAATGTTTTTTTTTCCTGTTTAAAATGGACTAGGGGTGGAGGGAAGGGTTGAATCTAAAGATAGCAAGAAACACATCTAAATGTAACAATATTTTTGTTCTTTACATTGTATCCTTTTACCATCTTGGTGTAACAGAAAGCAAATGGCATATTTGTTCATTAAGTTCATGTACAATGTTTAGTTTAAATATTGACCTTCTTAAGAATGACCTTGTACTACAGTAACATTATTTCTATGCACAAAAGTAATAGCTAGCATCACGTAGGTCTTGCAGACTTTTCATCTGTACATTCATACCCAGAACAACCCATTCATCTTCATCCCACAGATTACTAGACGGTGGTGAGGGCTCTGTATGTCATCAATAAGATTCAACATAGTATTTATGAATTTAGTTAAAGTTTGTTAAAGTTAAAGTTTGTTATGTATGCTTTGGGACATGTATGTAATATCATGTTGTAAATATGGATTGGAAATAAGCATGCCCCCAACATTACACTAGTAGACAAAGAGGGACACTTTATTTTAGGGGTGTTAGTGGGGTATTTTCTCTGAGATATTTAAGGTGACTTACTATCAATAATGAATGCAACTAAATTGAGGTAGGTAGGTAGGGTGTCACCGCATAGTAGTTGAAAAGCATCGACCTAGAGGATATTCCTGGAATGAATTTCTCTCATTATGTGCATCAACACAAATTATGATTTTTTTTCAAACACAAATTGAGTGCTCTTCTTCTACAGCTGAACTGCCTTTCTGCACACCACTGGTGTAAAAAGTTGTCATTTTGCGTATGTGTACTTTCTGTCTGTTGAAGGTATATTTGTAAACTAACTACCTTGTTCTATCACACCATTCCATCTTTCTCATTCCATTGTTTAGTACTGATAATACAGCTAAATACCTTGACCTTGTTTTCATTCCGTATATAGTTTGAGTTGTATCCACATGATTCCCCATCTAGCTTTTTATTTTTTTTAATGAATATGTTTACATAATAAAGTTGCCACTGAGTGAAGGTGACTATCTCATTCCATTAAAATAAAATAGTTACTTCCAGCAGCCCTGTTGATGTTTAAATAGATTGTATTTGAGATTGTTTAAGGACCCCTTGTCTCAAATCAGAAATAAAACTCTGCTTTTAAAAGTTATATATAAATAGCATTCTAAGTGAGATGAATAATACATTATATTATATTATACTCTGTAACAAAAGCTACTCTGTATGTGGCCTTGACTCCAAGTTTTCTTTTGAGGTTATTGTTTGCATCAAGCCGGAAAGAGAAAGGCACATCAAAAACAATCCACACTGAGCACTTTTACAGTGCAATAATTACTAAAGACATGTAGGAATGAGTGGGTTGCTTTATTGCAGGCTTTTCCCTTGAATATACTTAATATGTTTTCAGATATACACATGAATTTGAAGGTATAGGAAATACACAGTGGCAAGCCTATCTCCATGCCACATTTCTAAATGCAGAAGTTGTCATTGAGGTTGGAGTAACCCTTCCTTTAAATCTACTGAATATTGTCAGTGTTTCTTAATAAATGGGAGAGATTGATGTTTTCTCTTTGTAAATCAGTTAAAAACTATGATCCCAAGAGATTATTTACGTATTTTAATTTTTTTTATAAATTCTTTATTTATAGTTTTTTTTTATCAGTCAGGGATACGTGCAAATTGGGGTTACAGAATAGAGAGAGAAAAAGGGGGGGGGGGGTTACATTTCAATCATAGTACAGTTTCAATTGGTTTTGAAATTAACATGTGTATTCCTTGGGTTTGCATCTGTTCGCGTAGTTCTGGATAAGGCGAGTTTCGGGGTATGACTTTCTCGGTGGCTTGGGAGTTTGGGTACCAAGCGATTCGTTGGGTGTGGTAAGAGATAGTGCATCCATTACGGTACTCTTAGCTTCTTGAGGTCTAAAGTGCAGCTGAGTCAGGGAGATGGGAGAGTTTGCGAGGGTGGAAGGGGAGCTTATGCATCTTCCAGTATCTTGTTGTGCGTGTCTCAGCTTATTCTCATGCTAGAGAATTTATGTTGCGTGAGGTTGGGGGGTTTTGGATATAGGAGCATGGGAGTGTGGTGTGGTGTTCTAAGGTTAATGGATGTTAGAGGTTTGCGGCTTGTCTGCGTAAAGTTGAGCCTTTTGGGGGCGGGGCCTGGCCGCCGACGGGATCAGACGCGTTCCGTCTGAGCTCCCGCTCCAGGGCCAAAAGTCGGCGCAAATTGGAGGTTACCTGCAACCGGCAAACCCCACAGACGACCACACGGACCCCAAGGCACTGGGGAGAACGGAGATACCGCATGGGAGCCTGTCCGGCACCGACAGTAACCCGGCTGGGCTCGGAGCTCGTTGGGGCTTGAGCCGGGATGGGACGGCCGCTCTCCCGGGTCTCCTGTCATCCTGGTCCGCAGCAGCACTAACCGGTACCTAAGCATACTCAACCACCCTGGCGTGGAACATCACCCTGGCGCAAGTCCACAAGATGGCCGCCGCCATGTGCGAGAGCTTCCAGAGACCCACTATTATTCTATCAGCCTAATACAAAGCAATAAAGCTGAGATCGACACCAGCGATCTACCACTCAGGCACACCCACGAGCACAGAGTGGATCCTCGAAGAGAGAGACATGGCCCCAGCGACGAAGCCCTGCACATCGATCCCCCCAGAGCAACGCGAGGAAGCCAACTCACACGGACCGACCGCCCGCAGCTGCGGGGTCACCCTGAAAACAACGTGGCTGCAGGGATCTAACTCCCACCCGAGGCACCCGACACTGCAATAAATCGCAAGCATTCCACAAGGGGACTATCACTTTGCCACTTGCCTGGACTGTGCCTCACATGGCAGTTCCCAAGCTTTCGTCCCTCTACACTTCACAGGCAAGCCTCCTTGGCGGGGAGCTAACCTGGGGTGGATAAATTAACACGTCTGAAGCATTTACCTATCAATATACTAAACTAACCGGTGTGACCATTTGCTTTAGTTAGGTCACAGCTGTCTAGCTAATCAACACACCTAACCTGCTGAATAGCATTTACTCAAAGGCTATCTTAACAAGATAAATGTTTAGTCAAGCTTGTTATCTATAAATTAATCACTAAGTATAGAGGTACTACCTCTCTGCATAGTCAAGCTGGGCTGTTGTCATTTAATTATAGTCAGAAGATGAATAAGCGTGTAACCCTATCACACTCTGTATTAACCTTTGCATGTTATACTATGTCTACTTTAACTGTACCTAGCATATACCAAGCTTCAAGTTAAATCTTATGCAACTATAAACGTATAACTACTCAGATCTTACCTTTAGATCTAATGTTCAGCCTGATATATTATTTCTAAAAGTGCAGAACACTCACACGCCATGACACAATGTATTGATGTACGTTTTTATTATGACTATCGCTGCCGTCGTGGCTTCATATGCTTGTGTGACAAACAATGCACAATAAAAATAAAGAATTTAAAAAAAAAAAAAGTTGAGCCTTTATCTGGGTGTTGTGTTGGGTTAGTGTGCCGTGGGTGTGGCGTTCTGGTTTGCGGGTTTTAGGTCTTTGTCTAGGCGTGTGTCGTTTTTGTCGTTGTGGTGGGGGTGTGGGTATTCCGATGTGGTCGTTTTTGCTGGGTTGGCGTTAATGTGTTGGGCGTGGGTTGAGTGACTGTGACATGTGTGAAGAGATGGGTTGGTAGTGTGTTTGGGTTGGGTTATTATCGAGTTGTTTTTGTTTGGTGGTATCTAAAACAAAAATCAGACGTGCTGAAAAGAACTACTTGGCGCAAGTCAGTGAAAGCCAATAAGTGATTACGAGTAAAAGAATATTGGAAGTGCCTGTTTAACACATTGCTGTCAGGTCTAGCTAAATCATGGAGAGTATACCAGGGGTAAATAATCTCATATAGGTGAGAGTGCGAATGGGGATTCGATGATCAACAACTTTTTAACCATATTGTCCCATACAGATATAGCTGTAAGTCAGATATAGTGGGGAGGATCATAGATCTTGCTTATTTGGAGAGCCAGAAATATAGAGAAGGGTAATCCCTGCCAAAGATACAGAGATTAGTATTTTCACTGTGGAACGCACTAAAAGCTCTAATTTAAGTTTTGAGTGATCCACCTGGACTAATTGTTCACCCAGAAATTTTAAACTGGACTTCTCACTTTGCTCACATTTAATCCATGCAGTTTGAAGAATTAGGGCATAGGTTGATTTTTCAAGGCATTCTGCTTCTCATGCAGTTATTTTTTAATAGGTTCCAGGGAACGAGTCTCGAGACATATTTCCTGTTTATTAATCTTTAGTCTAGTTTCATGCAGTAGCCAAAAAAAGTTTTCACACAGTGCACAATTGTGTTTATCTGCAGTAACAAATTAATTTCACTCGCTATGTTTACCCTGCAGTGCCAGAGTATTTTTACTGAAAATGTGTTTATTTTCTATAATGATGTTCATCTAGCCGATAACTTTCTGTTACCAGGGGTCAAGTCCTGGGGAAAAAAGTGTGGGAGCTCACCCAAGATCCCCCCGTCCCCTCCCCACCAGCAATACAACTCACAGTAATGTGCAACGTGCAAGTACATCACAGATCATCTCAGCAATACAATGCATAGGAAAGTACAGCGTGTGAGTGTATCACAAGCTCTACAGCAATATAACTCACAGAAACATGCAGTTTCTGAGTGTATTACAGATCACCTCATCAACTCATCAATACAATGCACAGGAATGTGCAGTGTGTGTGAGTATATCTCATCCAACCCACTGCTTTCCCATAGGAAAGCATTGGGAGGCTATTGCGCATGCGTGGCAAAACACTGTGCTGCACCAATCAGCATATCCTCATAGAGATGCATTGAATCAATGCATTTCTATGAGGAGTGTTCAGCATGAATGCCAGTGCTGCACGTTGTGCATCACTGGACTAGGAAGCACCTCTAGAGGGCTTCTGATGAGTGGCCACTAGAGGTATTCCTAGGCAGTAATGTAAACACTGCCTTTTTCCTGAAAAGGCAGTGTTTATGAAAAGGCAGTGTTTACATTAAAAAGCCTGCAGGGACATATTATATACACCAGAACTACTACCTTAAGCTCTAGTGGTTCTGGTGACTATAGTGTCCCTTGAATATTCCTATGCTAAACATTAGATTTTATTAAGCAGGGATCAGTATTTTTAAATCTACATGGCTCATCAAAAAAAGGTTGTTAAACAAATGTCACATGTGAGAAAATCCTTAAAATGTTAGTGCTTAGAAGAAAAAAAAATCAGCACAAATGTATGAAATAAAATGTATAATTATTCTAAAAGGTATATTAAAAAAAAAACTGTGCACATTCCTAGCTTGATTTTTAGCACAATTTCTGACACAAACATTTTTTATTTTGCAGATTACTTTTTATATAATTTTTATACATATACAGAATGTATAATACTGCCCCTCACCCCCCTCCAACCAGCACAGAAATTAGCACAAATGTATGAAATAAAATGGCTGTATGATTAGACTAAAAATTAAAAAAAAGCACAACTTCTGTCACAAATATTTTATAATTATCAGATTACTTTTTTTTAATACGCAGATAATACTGTACTAGCCCTGCGTTAAAGACGGTCCTGGTCCTGCAGGACTAATAACGGGAACAGCATTCCTGCTGTGGAAAAAGTGCAGGAACGCCGTTCCCACGCGTTCCTGCAGGACTCGAGCCCTGCCTATTACTATTGTTTATGTATTTAGAACCAAAGAGCTAGGAACTACTTGCTGACCATTTAGCCCCCATTCTTTTTTCCTCTGTAAACAAAGTATATGCTTTGATCAAAGGATCATATCTATTGTAATCTACCTTGCATCATATCAATTGGAAGTCTAGACATCAATGTAATATGGTTTGAAGACAGTGTGGTTACTCACCACTGGTATCTAAGTAGTCGAGTATGATAATCTCTAAAGGCATTAATCCGAAATAGGCAGCAGTGAAATGAGGGAAGAATGGATTAGTCAAATAGTACAATTTAAACCAATGTATGGCGCATCTAAATATTACACAAAGGGTGTAAATAGTTGTTTCCCCAACATCTTAAAAGTGAATCATAAAGCAAACACAATGTGAAAAATCGCAATTAAATCTGCACCCTTACAATGTGTCCAGAAAAAGAAAAGGAAAATTATAAACAGAAATATTGTTGTTACTGTATGAGGTAAACATCAAATGCAGAGCCTGTAATAACAAGAGATGCAACACATAGTGTATACTGTAGATATAACCAGATATTTAAAAATAAATGATTGCACTCACGGATTACAGAGCTGTGACAGGTGCTGTATTATGCACCCAATGGTGCCTATACAGGCAGATGGAGATCACGCAAAATTAAGAATCCCCAATGAGTTGGACGTCAATAGCACCAGGATCAGTAAAAGTAAAATGTATTAACAAAAAGGACAAATAATATTAAGTAAAAAACAATATTTCTATGAAGTATAAAGTCCTTTAGAGCAGAGATCAGATGCGTTTCGACTTGCAATGAGAGACTTGATAGCAAGTCGAAATGCGTCTGAAAGAGCTTAACTGATGCTGGGTATCGGGTGGGTAAATAAAGTGTTTTTAAAGCTTTGTTTGCCGGACGGGGAATGGGGGGGGGGAGTAATTGGGGACCCAGAGGGCACTGTAGTGTGAGAAATACAGCCACACAAAGTTGCCAGGCGGGCAAAAAGGAATAAGAATTGGTGTCGAAAGATCTTATAATACACACTGTGAAATGAAATGAGACAAAGGAGTAAGGCCAATTTAGTTGACAACTGACGCAAAGACAGCAGGTCATTGTCCGGCCATCCTTCCAGAAATTGAAGAACTGTTGAAATGTCCTAAAATAAATAATAGCGAGGAGGGGGAGGTCTGGCCAGACTGATGCCACAAAGTAATCTACAAATTGTAGGATCCTACCCCACCCCAGAACCTGGAAGAGAGACCTGCGCCGCAGAAGGTGCTGAACAAAAAATGCTGATTGTCATGTAGGATTTACCTTGAGAGAAAAGGTAAGAGAAAAAATTCTAGATGGCCACAACAGGTGCAGTAAAAGAATCCAAACCCTTTTCCAGAAGTCCCAGAGCAAGACCTGAGTTGCTGGTGGTTAGCTTAATACATTACATGATTTTTACCTCTGACAAATTGCTGGCAAATTGTTTTGCAATGGTTTGCCCTCTTACCTACCGAGCACCTAAGGGCACTCTATTAGTTTTTGCCAGCTGTGACATGCATCCCAATGGTGGAGTTACATCTCCACCAGCAAAGGGGTTAAACTTGGTATGTTCAGTGATTCACAGTGAAACACCTCATGTACAGACTCCAGACACCATGAGCACTTTAAATTAGTGTGGACAAGTGATCATGGTGCTTGGAGTAGCCACGTAGTTTAATCTCCCGAATTGTATTTAGCCACATTCTCAGAGTACATCAATAAAATAAATATATTACAATAAACAAAGACCAAATAAAACTCTAAATGTCATTCTAACTCAAGCCCTAATTCTACAAATCTAAACATGCATTTATCCCTAGCCCTATACCTGACTTAAGTCTTAACTGTACTCAGGACTTCAGGCTGCATGATCGCTGTGAGAGATAATCACAGTGAAAGCATTGCCGGGGCAATCAGAGTCAATCAGCAGTCCTGTACACATGGATTCTCTTGGATAGCATCAGGCTGCCTCCAGCCTTGTGGCATTGGCTGAGGCATCTGATCGCTGGCATGTCTGCCCTACAGTTCAGATGAAAGGGGCTGTGGCGAAAGTAACCTCGCCACTGGGTTTTGGAGATGCCTGCTTGCCAGCCTCTTGCCCTGTGACTGTGGCCCTTGGGGTGTGTGAAGAAAACCCTTGTTTTATGGACTTAGTTCGACTGGTTTATCCCCCCCCCCCCCAGTTAAACCCTTAATACCATGTTACATTCAAACACTGTCTGACCTTTTAATTGTCATTTTGTTTTCCTCAGAGGAGGAGTGGTTTTACTGCATGAATACTATTGCTTTGTGTGCCATTAAACAGATCTCTACCCAGCATTACGCCTCGGCTCATGCTTGGGGGATGGGATAACTACACTCTTGAAGATTGCTATACTACAATACTCCCCTGAGTATAAGCTCCTGTAAGAGCTTGTTCCTGATACGCTCTCTCTGGATTAGGAGAGGTCTGCCCACTGGAAGCTGGACCCTGGTCTTGGGTCCAGGGTGGGTGAAAGACGGCGAGACCATTAGCGCAGCTGCATCGCTGGAAGTGGGGTCTGCAGTGATTATGGTGTCTGGTGGAGTGCTCGGCATCCTCGGCAAGCACTAGGAGCATCGATTGGCGGAGGTACTCAGTTGGAGTGCCAGCGGTCCGTCACAGGGGCTATCTCGGATAGAATATTACTGCACTGCCTACTTGAGGCATTCAGCGGTATCATCGGTAATGCTCTCCCCACAAGCAGAAAATGTTGCTTAATGTCTGATGGATGGTCAGTGGAGGTTGAGCTATTGCTAGACTTACTGTTGAGTTCAGCAACAGTCATATCTCACTGTTTTTGTGATGTGCAAGAATAAAACACACATATATAATCCCCCTTTTTCAAGCTTTGAATGTTGTGTACCACCTTGAAACATCTAAATACAGTTGGTGGTCCACAAATTTGCAGTAGTTTATGAATATGATTTGCCTCTGTAGGAGCTGATTTATATGCCAACAATCTGCAAAACAAAATGTAATTATGCAAGATTTAATCTATTATGCAGTGGGATTGAAGCATGAGGACGCTCTTTCTCTTTGCCAAATGCTAACTATGTACTCATGATAAATGTGGATGTGTGGCCCTTTTTTCCTGTATGTTACACTGAAAGAATGAGAATACCATACAACTATCTTTGAGTAATATTTGAGAGCGTGTGCATGGAAGCTACAGTTCTTTATTTCAATAAATTAAAAAAAAACAAAAAACGTATTTGTGCTGTGGTTTTGTTTTAATTGGCATATTCTGCAGTGAAAGGCATGAGACTCTGGCTGAGCCAAGTCCTTCAAAAGTACTTCTGCTCAAGGAGATGAAGTATTTTTCACAGCTGCTTTACATCCGTCTCACTAAGCAACCCATTAATCAGCAATTACACAAACCGTACACTCAGTCTCAGAGGATTTGGGTTTTTGTTATTTACCCAGAGTATGAGCTAACTAATTTACCAAAAAAAAACAATACAAAACACATATTTAGTGACCTGAGGTTCACTCTTAGGAATTCCATATTATAAAAAGAAAATGTAAAAAAAAACCAGATAAAATTCGTATCTTGTAATACCTTTTTTATTGGACTAACAAAATTTTTTAATGACAAGCTTTCGGCATTCTTGCAGAGGGCCGTAAATATCTTATGCCAAGTTCACAGAGTGAGGGGGGAGAGAGAGGGAAAAAAAGAGGGAACAGTGCAGAAAATGGTGCTAGAATGGGGAAGTATTTATGGATATTTAAGGCCCTCTGCAAAAATGTTGTCTATTTTTTATCAAACCTGTGTCTTATCTGCACTCATGTCGCTTTAACCCCTGTATCACAACTCATCTTTGAATTCAATGTATCGTCTTGCGCAGAAATGCTTCAGACTTGAGAAAGAGAGGTTCTCCCGAAAGCTTCTCATTAAAAAATTCTGTTCAATAAAAAAGGTATTACAAGATATGAATTTTATCTGTTTTTTACATCTACATCAGTGGACTTATACGGCTACAACCCCAACATAGAAAGAAAATAAAGATAGATATGCTAGTATTTACATCAAAACGGTTTAATATAACAAAGTATTGCATTGTTAATAGGATCGATAGATTGACATGTTTCTGCTGGATGCCTTTGGATTCTTTAGACTGTGAGAGTGATTGAAAGTCCTACCCAGCAGTGTGTAAAGTTCAGATGCTCCTTGTCTGAAATCAGTTAATCACTGTGGTTTCTTTGGGATCCCAGCAGTGATTAAGTGATTCTGTGACATTTCTATTGTGCAATATACAGGTTTTCTGCTTCAATGGTTTGACATTTAACTACTGCCATCTACTGTTTAAACCAACACTACATTAGAGCTTTGATTTTATAGAAAGAAAAACACTTTAACCAATAAAAGAAACCTATATTGTTCAATAGTTTAATTTAATTAATTTTAATTGGTCTAGTCACTAAATAGTGATTTGTGGCCAATTGATAATTAAATAGCAAAATATAGGTAAACAATACAGCAACTTTGATCTTTTTGTTGTGTCAATCTTGACTTTATTAATATAACTGTATATATTCCTTACGACCTTTCAGGCCCCAAGTGGCAACTACATCGACAGGGCAATCACACTAAGCTTAGCGTTCATAATTGTTTAAAATTCCTCTATATGCCTAGCTTGTAGTAAGGCATTGCTAAAAGGACCACTATAGTGCCAGGAAAACAGACTTGTTTTTCTGGCACTATAGTATTAATAGGTCTCCCCCCCCCACCCTCATGGCCCCCCTCCTGCCGGACTGAAGGGGGAGAAAGGGGTTAAACGCTCCTCCTCCTTCGGACATCATCAGCTGAATGCACATGCGCGGCAAGAGTCGCGTGCGCATTCAGTCAGTCCATAGGAAAGCATTACTCATTACTCCTATGGATGCTGGCGTCTTCTCACTGTGAAAATCACAGTGAGAAGCGAGGAAACGCCTCTAGCGGCTGTCAATGAGACAGCCACTAGAGGCTGGATTAACCCATATGTAAACATAGCAGTTTCTCTGAAACTGCTATGTTTACAGCAGGCAGGGTTAACCCTAGATGGACCTGGCGCCCAGACCACTTCATTGAGCTGAAGTGGTCTAGGTGCCTATAGTGGTCCTTTAATAAGAAGTTACATTGGTCTGCCAATTTAGTAACGCTTAGTCTGCTTTAATTTCTGTAAACATAAAAACGAGCTGCAGTATGCCATGCCAGACACTGAGGATACATATTTTATATGACGTCAGATCTACCAGTTCTGGTATTTATCTGTTATATGCTAGTACATCTTGACTATTCTTGACTAAGCCTGGGCAACATTGCTCACTTAGGAGTCTCTCGGTTTCCACACCACCATGCCTCAGGACTTAATTTGTTCTCATCACATATGTACTACAACAACATAAGTGCAGCTATAACCCTGCTTTGAGTACTACCAAAATGCCTAGCTATCTTATCTTGTTTAATAATAAAAAATAAAAAAAACGCGTCGGATACGCTCAAAATTATAATGCATTCTACAACTGTGTTACTGAACTGTTCCCACCTGCTATTTCACTACTTTCTTTATTCTGTAACATAATTCTGTCCATCAATAAAAGAAAGATTGACAAAGAAAAAAAAAATATATATATATATAATTGTATATATAACACACTGCTCTAGTTCTTTGCTTAAATTGTAGATTGTGGTTGTTAGCTCATCACAACTCACTGTTTAGAGGACAAAAACAATGAACCACCAGGGTTAATACTGGAGTTCTGTAGTTTATTATCTCTGCTGAAAGTTTGTTCCTGGCTTTATGTCCAACAATTCAATTCAGCAACTGTTTTCTGACAGTGAATGTACTCTGTTGCATCGACATGTGGCTGA
Organism: Pelobates fuscus; assembly: GCF_036172605.1. Taxonomy (NCBI): domain Eukaryota; kingdom Metazoa; phylum Chordata; class Amphibia; order Anura; family Pelobatidae; genus Pelobates; species Pelobates fuscus. The sequence continues at coordinate 311,466,475 of NC_086317.1, read as the reverse complement.
GAGCAGTTTAAATTTAACATAGTGTAATTTAAAATGGTTAAAGGAACACTATAGTCACCTAAATTACTTTAGCTAAATAAAGCAGTTTTAGTGTATAGATCATTCCCCTGCAATTTCACTGCTCAATTCACTGTCATTAAGGAGTTAAATCACTTTGTTTCTGTTTATGCAGCCCTAGCCACACCTCCCCTGGCTATGATTGACAGAGCCTGCATGAAAAAAAAAACTGGTTTCACTTTCAAACAGATGTAATTTACCTTAAATAATTGTATCTCAATCTCTAAATTGAACTTTAATCACATACAGGAGGCTCTTGCAGGGTCTAGCAAGCTATTAACATAGCAGGGGATAAGAAAATCTTAATTAAACAGAACTTGCAATAAAGAAAGCCTAAATAGGGCTCTCATTACAGGAAGTGTTTATGGAAGGCTGTGCAAGTCACATGCAGGGAGGTGTGACTAGGGTTCATAAACAAAGGGATTTAACTCTTAAATGGCAGAGGATTGAGCAGTGAGGCTGCAGGGGCATGTTATATACACCAAAACTGCTTCATTAAGCTAAAGTTGTTCAGTGACTATAGTGTCCCTTTAATACGTTATCTGCAGTTCTCTTCAGTGCTGTGGATCATTATAATGTATGTAATATGTCTTGTGTGGCATTGGAACGAATGGCATCCTTTGCTTTTCCTTATATATTATGCTTTTACATGTTGCTGTGTTTCAGTCTGCAGGAGACCTATGAAGCAAAGAGACAAGAATTTTTTGAAGAACTGCAAAGAAAAGAGGAGGAGATGAGACAGACATTTGTCCAACGAGTGAGAGAAAAGGAAACTGTGCTGAAGGAAGCAGAGCGAGAGGTATAACCCTATGCATAGTTCACACTCCCAATAATCTTTTAGTTTTCAGACAGAACACATGCATATGCCAAATTATTAACTTCTATGATGTGTCAGACTCTCATGATTGTGATCTTATGTTGCACACATGGGATATTTATAATGCCACAATGAGAATGCCAATTGTAACAAATTTAGATAAACAAATTCTATCCACCAAACTGTAAATATAAAGTGTATATTGCATATTTAATCTATTTCAGCTTCAAAATCGATTTGAGCAACTGAAGAAGCTTCATCAGGATGAAAGACAAAGCTTGGAAGAGAAGAGGAAGGACCTGCAAGAGGAAGTCAATGCATTCAGTAAGAGGAAAGCTGCTGCAGAGCTGCTACAAGCACAGGCTTTTGGAAATGCGGCCAACACAAGTTTGAAAAAGGAACGCAAGACGTAAGTGCCATATATGTTGGTAGCATATCGCCAGCTTGAAGCGGCAGGTCAAATTGAAAAATAAAAAAGTATCCAGAGGCTACGTGAAGTAACAGCTTGCCTCCCTGGTTCAAGGCATTTTATTATAAGCATTGCTCATATACACATTGTGCTGCATTCTCTGATGTCACATTTTCAAACTAACCAGATCATAGTAAAATGTGGAACACTTTAATCCCTTTGATGGCCTGATGCCAGATTTAGTCTTTAAATGCGCCTGCATACAGTGCCACTCAAGGACATTCACAGAGTTGTCCTTAAGCCACTCTTGCATTGTCTTGGATGTATGCTAAGGGTCATTGTCCTGTTGGGACCTTTGCCCAATCTGAAGTCCTGAGCATTCTGGACCAAGTTTTCATTAACGATATCTCTATATTTTTTTGCAGACAGCTTTTCCTCAACCCTGACCAGTCTTCCCAGTCCTGCCACTGAATAACAACCCCAAAATATGTGCTATCACCTTTGGAGTGGTATTTATTTCTGGTGCCTGGTTTCCTTCTGGCAACGTTTTGAATTAAGACAAACAGTTCAGTCTTCTTTTGATCAAACCAGAGAATCTTATTTCTCACAGTCCTTTAGGTGCTTTTGATTTTGCAAATTCCAATCAAGTCTTTTCCAATCGGCCATAAAGGCCAGATCAGTGGAGGGTTTCAGTAATATTTTTCCTTCTACAAGTTCCTCCCAGATCCAACTTTGTAGAACACCCAGTTTGACCATCGGGTTCTTGGTCACGTCTCTTTCCGTGGCTCTTCTATCCTAATTTCTTAGTTTGGCCAGGCAGCCAGCTCTAGAAAGAGTTTATTTTTTCCAAATTTCCTCCATATAATAATATTTAGCCATTGAGTTCTTGGAAACCTTCAATGCAGCTGAATTTTTTTTGGAAGCCTACTGTAACTTGACAAAATCTGGTCTCTGAGCTCTGCATACTTTTGACCTTATGCTTTATTTATTTTTTCTTTGATATACCTTTCCAAATCATGTTCAATCAATTGCATTTGGGTGGACACCAGTCAAAGTGTAGAAAAATCTCAGAGTGCAATGCATCTGTGCTAAATTTCAAGTGTCATAGAAATGGTCTAAATACTTATGTCAATATGGCATTTCAGTTTTTTCTTTTAATAGAAAATTGCAAAAATCATTTTTTTGCTTTGTCATTTAGGTGTATTGAGTGTAGATTGATGTGAAATAAATATAAATTTAAACAATTTTAAAAGGACACAAAATGCACTCAGACCTCTTCATCTCAATTAAGTGGTCTGGGTGCAGTGCCCATGCTGCTTTAACCCTGCAATGTAAGACATTGCTGTTTTGTAGGAATGGCAGTGTTTTCATTGCAGGATACATCTCCCTTCCTCACAATCACAGGAGGTGCTTTCCATGTGACTTGGTTCTCAAGCAAATGATGCTCACAGAGAGAACTAGATTTGCAATCCATGCACACTAGCCTCATAATGCTACCCATGGGGAAGCATTGTATTGACTGTGATCATCAGCATTGATGATCTCAGCCAAGGAGGCGTGCATGTAAAGATAAAGTATCTCTTTTAAAGATTGGGGCCTAATAATGTAACTAGTGAGGAAAACACTATAGCTTAAGGAATACAAACATGTATTGTATTCCATATTTGTATTCCTAATGCTATAGTGTCCCTTTAACCCCTTAAGGACACATGACATGTGTGACATGTCATGATTCCCTTTTATTCCAGAAGTTTGGTCCTTAAGGGGTTAAAAAAAAAAGTAGTGCGGCCAAATTACAGTACGGGCTAAATCAATACAGCATTGGACATCTTGTGAATAAATCAGAATTATGAACACACCACTTTTTCAATTTAAAGGGACTGTCTAACCAATTTTAGCTTATAAAGGGATTTTGGTGTATAAATCATGTCCCTGAAGGCACACTGCTCAATTCTCTGTTATTTAGGAGTTAAATCACTTTGTTAATGCAGTCCTAGCCATGCCCATCTTCATGAAAGGAAGTGTTCATACTAGCACCTATCTTAGGATAGTGGATTTCCTTTAGATGTATCTCTTGCTTTGTGTACTGACTGCGGGTACAAAACAGCCTCCCCTGTGAAATTAGATGAAATTAGATAGACAAGAATTTAGAAGGAGGAAACAATAATTTTTCCTAAACTGCAGACTTGTCTGCACTATCCGAGAAGGATACTTTGGGACTTATTCCAGCATATTTTATAATTTAATACGTTTATATAATTTTCTTATTTTCATATATGTTTGTCTTTATCTCTTCCCATTCTCATTTTACATACCGCAGACCGCAGCTCTGCTAATATTTGAGCACTAGTGCATGGTAAAACTGCTTTTTTCCCATTATATCAGAGTACGTTAAATGTAAATATATATTCCTTTATTTGTAAAAAAAAAAAAAAAAATCTAAAATAGACCAGGGCTAATAGCAAGGTGGTAACAAAACATAGAAAGTTATACGTTTAAGTTGAATTTGAATGTTCTCTGTTTCAAGTAAATATATTTGAAAAATTGAAGGATGACACAGAGACACTAAACTGATATACAATGTCATGCTTCAAAATATGTATGTACCTTATAAACACTGATATGAATATGATACCGAGACACTGAAAATAAAGAATTAAAAAAATAAAATTCTAAAATATATTTTCATATAGCAAACACGTGTATTTTAAATATTTTCCCTAAACTAGAACTGTATCTGGCAACAAGGCAAGTAAAGTTCAATTTCTAATCTCTTCTGCTTTTTTTATTTTTTTATTACAGATTCATGTAATTGAGAAGACATTAATGTATCAAAAGCCACAACAAGGACATCAATATTTTTTTCCATATTCTCCTACCTACATTTTATTATAAAATATATTTCCTGTACCTACGAAAGTTAAGGGAGAGGGAAGACATGGTAAACTGCCATAGTAGGATACTTGTGGACAGCTTCAATGCTTGCTATTAATTGTGTCAAACTTAATAGCCACAGACCTTCCCATCTACTACTGCGTGGAACCAAAGACAGGTGCATGACTAGTACAGCATCCCACGAGCATGGCCATGTCTGGAGCAGAGTTACAGTGGTGTTCACAGGTCAACTGCCATTTCACAATACCGAGCCTTGAAATAATGGACACATTATGCTCACTTCATACCTTCATTGTAGAACTTAGGTCATTAACGTTTATTGTCATAAAACAGGATGTGTTAAACTTCACATTAGGATTTATGGGTGCACACTTACTACAGGAGTTTACTGCCATTCAAGCAATATTTTCATTATTACTAAACCGCAACCACCTGTAGAGTCCAGACTATTCAATAAATGTGAATAGGCTCCTCTTTTCTGTCACAAGTGCCAGCACTTTAGTAATAAAGTAGCTGATATTTTTTCTGTAATTTTTTATTTTATTGGTTTTTTTTTCTCTCCAATTTCTGTATTGATACATGTTACTTTATAAAATCCTTGTTTTGCATTGTTTAACATATCTGTAAGATTGTGTTTGTTTGTTTTGTTTTTTCTACAGGCATGTATAAACAAGTTTATATGTATATTTTTTAACATTAACCCATACTAAAATTACAGTGTATTTTGAGAAAAAAATGTACCATCTAAAATGAATATTGCAAGGAATTTAAACAGTCAATATGCCATTTTCTGGGACATTAAAGACAAATACTAGTATTGTATATGTGTGTGTGTTATTTCTATAGTTCTGTTAAATAAGTATCAAACTTTATTTACCAAATAAAAATGTCTATATGGCAGTGGAGGCTTGTCCACAAGGGCACCTGGGGAAGCGCCCCACCAGTTTTTTTATTTTTATAATTCTTTATTTTTGCAGTGCACTGAAGGTATACAGTAATTTAGCAGAATCTATGATGTACACAAGATTAGAGACATGTGTTATACATAACTGGAGATATGTACTATTTTTATGGTAAGCAAGAGTAACATAAACAAAGAAGAGTAAAGTACGACTTGTCATAGGGTACAAGTGAGTGATATCCTAACTGACAATTCTCCGTGTGGGAGATAGGTAGTTGTATGTTCCGGAGGTTAGCCCCGTTTTGTACCAGGCGAAGTACATGATAGTTAATGTACACGTGATACTCGAAAAATTAGAATATCGTGCAAAAGTTAATTTATTTCAGTAATGCAACGTAAAAGGGTAAACTAATATATGAGGTAGAGGCATTACATGCAAAGCAAGATAGTTCAAGCCGTGATTTGTCATAAGTGCTGTGATTATGGCTTACAGCTCATGAAGACCCCAAATCCACAATCTCAGTAAATTTGAATATTACATGCAATCAATAAAACAAGGAGTGTACATAGAACAATATCGGACCTCTGAAAAGTATAAGCATGCATATGGACTCAGTACTTGGTTTGGGCCCCTTTTGCAGCAATTACTGCCACAATGCGCCGTGGCATGGAAGCTATCGGCCTGTGGCACTGCTGAGATGTTGTGGAAGACCAGGATGCTTCAATAGCGGCCTTCAGCTCTTCTGCATTGTTCGGTCTCATGTCTCTCATCTTTCTCTTGGCAATGCTCCATAGATTCTCTATGGGGTTCAGGTCAGGCGAGTTTGCTGGCCAATCAATCACAGTAATCCCACAGCCATTGAACCAGGCTTTGGTGTGTTTGGCAGTGTGGGCAGGTGCCAAGTCCTGCTGGAAAATTAAGTCAGCATCCCCATAAAGCTCGTCTGCGGAAAGAAGCATGAAGTGCTCCAAAATCTCCTGGTAGACGGCTGCATTGACCCTGGACTTAATGAAGCACAGTGGACCAACACCAGGAGATGACATGGCTCCCCAAATCAACACAGACTGTGGAAACTTCACACTGGACTTCAAGCATCTTGCAGTGTGTGCCTCTCCATTCTTCCTCCAGACTCTGGGTCCTTGGTTTCCAAATGAGATGCAAAAGTTGCTCTCATCAGAAAAGAGGACTTTGGACCACTGAGCAACAGACCAGGTCTGTTTTTCTTTAGCCCAGGTAAGACTCTTCTGACGTTGTTTGCTGTTCAGGACAAGAGGAATACGACATCTGAAGCCCATGTCCAGTATCCGTCGGTGTGTGGTGGCTCTTGATGCACTGACTCCAGCCTCAGTCCACTCCTTGTGAAAGTCCCAAACACTTTTGAATGGCCTTTTCCTGACAATCCTCTTCAGGCTGCGGTCATCCCATCTGCTACCTTTTTCTTCCACACTTTTCCCTTCCACATAACTTTCTATTAATATGCTTTGATACAGCACTTTTGGAACATCCAACTTCCTTCGCAATTACCTTTTAAGGCTTTCCCTCCTTATGGAGGGTGTCAATGATGGATTTCTGCACAACTGTCAAGTCAGCAGTCTTCCCCATGATTGTGATTTCTACTGAGCCAGACTGAGAGACCATTTAAAGGCTCAGATACCCTTTGCAGGTGTTATGGCTTACTTAGCTGATTAGAGTGGGACACTGTGAGCCTAGAATATTGCACCTTTTCACAATATTCAAATTTACTGAGATTGTGGATATGGGGTTTTCATGAGCTGTAAGCCATAATCATCACATTTATGACAAATCACGGTTTAAACTATCTTGCTTTGTATGTAATGCGTCTTATCTCATATATTAGTTTCCGCTTTTACGTTGCATTACTGAAATAAATGAACTTTTGCACGATATTCTAATTTTTCGAGTATCACCTGTATATATTAATGTAAGATCATGCCATGACAAGTTAGAGGTCTAGGATGCTGGCTGTATAGTAGCCGTATGAGTAGTACACCAATGGGTTTTGAGTATGCTTATACAAGTTAGTTACCCCTAAGGTTTAGTGAGCGGGAGAGTGTGCATCCAGGTAATGTACCCCTAATCAAGGGGGTTGCGGGTGGGGAGGTGGTAGATGCGGGAGGCCTTAGACTTCCCTTGAGGCTATAGCGTTACTTGCAGGTATACGCCTGATGCAAACTATGTGTGTCTTGAGCTGAGTAGGATGTGTGTGTGACTCTCCACCTGTGATAAACATTATTAAAAACAAAATGAGAACGAAAAAGAGGAACTAATGCCAACGTATATAAACCATATTGAGACTTTAGATATTAGGGCTACACCCCCCTTTCTGGTTCCTTCATTAGTTGCGGATGCAGTAAACAGGTTGCAGTCCGGTACCGATGTTTGTAATCCTCTTGTCCTAGGGACAAAGGAAGTGATGCTGTCAGGGTCCAAAGATGTTTCTGGAAGTGTCAAGACTGCTAGTGTGGTCAACCACGCAGAACTATGTAATGTCTACATAGACAGAACAGAAAAGGATAGAACGTAAACCGATCCTTAAAATGGCCGGACTAATACGTTCAAGACAGAGAATGTTCAAGGGATAGCCGAGGTCAAGGAAGCCAGAAAAACACAATATCGATAAACAAGCCAAGTCAGGGAAACCAGAAATCAGAATAATCAGGAATAGCCAAGGTCAAAATACCTGGAATATCAAAAACAGGACAAGAAAACGCACTTTTGGGAACCAGGAACAGAAACCACGACAGGGCAATGAACTAGGGAACTTCAGGGATTTAAATATCCCTCCTTTGGCTGTGATTGGTCAGAGGGTGACCTCTGACCCCAAAACATGCGTTTCCTTCGACGCATGCGACCTTGGGTGGGGCGGGTTTATATATATGACCGTGTGGTCGGCGCCATATTTCTTCAGGGCAGGCAGCCAGGAGGATCCTGACTCGCCGCTGAGCAGGTAGGCTCAGTTCGTTGGCGCGTTCGCACCAGTCACGAGCAACCGCACCTCGCGGCAAGCTGGGGGCCGTGACAGGCAGCCCATCGATCGTGGTTATATTTGGTAGGGACAGTCCCAATTTCGTTAGGAAAGATGATGTGTCTGCCATCGAAGTGAGAACGTGTGCCGACCCAGAGTAAGTCACTGTCAGAGAGCTGTTAGGTCCCCATCTGTAAGCCATGCCCGCTGCTCGCAATTGAGATGTTACAGGACTGTAAGAGTGGCTTTGGTGAGATCCTGGAAAAAGGTGAGTGTAGAATCTTCAAATGTGAGAGGTATTTTGCCCTTCAGGGCAGTCATGATGTGGATCTTGTCTTGCACTGAGACGCATCGGAGACACATCTCTGTTCATGTTTGGCTTTGCGTGGACGGTGCTGGGAATGCGGTAGATTCCGTCAATTGTGAGTTTCCTCGCCATTGCTTGGGGCATAATTGTGGCTAGTAGGCGTCTGAGATAATGTGGTAATTCATCCGCCGTTATAGTATTGGGGACACCACGTATTTTAATGTGAGAGCAGCGTTGGTGGTCTTCCATGGCCCTACATTTAACTGATAGGGCCCTCTGTTGGGTCTGGAGTTTGTGCTCTCTGTGACAGCCTGCACTTTAGTCTTGAGCAGAGCGGAGTCCGGCGCCAGTAGTTTATGGATGTCCGCTAGTAGGATTTGCAGGTCACGTTTAGTAGTAGGAGCTGAGTCATCCAAGTGGTCAGCAGGTGAGATTTGCAGAAGGTCCTGCTCTGTCTCCGGCTCCTTGTGTCCCGCTCTGGGAGCTGGGTCGGACTCGAGCAGGTCTGTTGCTGGTGCTGGTGCTGGTTTGTGCTGTGCAGACCTCTGCAACATCCCTGCTGTCGACCATAGGATTTTGAGATCGGCGCCCCATAGTTGCCCTGTCGTCCTGGATAGGAGTCAGTGTGGGAGGTAAAGCAACCCCGTCTCTCTCCACCGTAGTTCCGCTGAGGAATACCTCGAGGTCCGGAGCCGCGGTGTGAGGTAGGCCACAAATTTGCACTGCCATTTAGGCTATTTTTGGGCAATAAAGAACGACATTGATCGATGCAGCTAGCAGTGAATAATCAAGCGAGGTAGTTTGTGAAGCTGTGTCAGCTTTAGATTTGCTGGGATGGAGCAGATTAGAAAATTTCTCATGGAGGCGTGAGAACTGGTGTCTGAACAGGTTCCATGGCAAGCTCTGCCCCCGCCCCACCAGGTTTAATAGTAGAAAAATATTTGAAATAGTTAAGAAACACTAAGATTCTTTTTCTAAGGGAGATGGTAATCTACAAAAAAAAATAGAGGGAAAAACATAAATTAACATACTCCAGCCATTGCCTATCTGTGTGTCAAAGGAAAATAAAAATCTATGTCTCTTAATTCTGATATAGGTTTCAGTTCTGCAGGGCTCCTCCCTCTCATTGGTGACCCACCAATACTAACCCCCTCCCAAATATTAACCCCCTCCCATTCACTTACCCTATCTCTGCCGTTCCCCCGCCAGCGATCGGTCTTCTTCTCCGTCTGGGGGGACTGTCTGATAGCAGTTTTATTCTAACTGTATTTTGATATTAATACATATATAAGTATATATATATTTATATCAAAATACACTTAAATTATATATATATATATGTATATATAAATAAATGAAAATAAAATATACATATGTCCATATACATAATTACATAAATAATTTCATAAATATACACGTAGACCTCAAATATATAAATATGTATATGTATTTAAATTTTACATGCATATTTATGTAATATTTTTACATAATTAAGTAAATAAGTAATTTTATTGATTGCAATTTGGGGGACCTGCCTGACAACCCAGGCCAAAAGTCGAGAGAATTTAATTCGCTAGCACTATATTTACCCTGTAACTTTCCAAGACACCCTAAAACCTGTACATGGGAGGTACTGTTTTACTCGGTAGACTTCACTGAACACAAATATTAGTGTTTCAAAACAGTAAAACATATCACAGCATTAATGTTGTCAGTGAAAGTGACTCTTTTGCCTTTTTCACACACAAACAGCACTTTCACTGATGATATCATTGTTGTGATACGTTTTACAGTTTTGAAACACTAATATTTCTGTTCTGCAAAGTCTCCCGAGTATAACAGTACCCCCATGTTCAGGTTTTATAGTGTTTTTGAAAGTTACAGGGTCAAATATAATTAACAGAATAGGTAACCCAGCTGGAACAAACCACCAAAAGAGTACACTTAGTGGAGCGCTGAGACAGAGTGAACTTACCCCTATACAATATGGGGAAGTACACAATTGCCTACAGGGAAAAAAAATATATATATATATATAATGGTGAAGTATATCAAGCCTCACAGGGTGCTTAAAAGAAAGTATGGACCACACTCACATGGTCCTGAGCCACATATGGATAGGCTCAAATCACTTGCACAGAGGTTTATTAGGTAATACCAAACCCTCTCTTGGTCCTTGGTCAGATGTTCCTCCAAATGGGGAGACAAAAAGAGAGAAACTGAAAACGTCTGGTGCAGATATAGAGAAGTTGGGCCAACATTTTAAAATGATAATCCTTAATCCTAATTCAAATAATAGTCTCTGATGCAGACTATATAATAAAATAAAATCAAAAACTTAAAATATCCCACATATAAAATATAACAATCCACTATAAACTCACACAATTAAAGTGACCATAGGGACTTATTTTTGCTGAGAAACTGATGAAAAGTGAGGTAACATCTAATACTGACCAAATACATGATTCCCTTTATCTTACAGAAGATAATTGAGAGAGCACATATTTTGTGTCTCTTTAATAATGCCTTTAATGTGGAAGGAAGCTGCGCCTACGACTCATTGATGCCGGTGGGGAGTGAAGGTTAACCTGTCTGGTCTTATAACACAGAAGAGTTACTGTAGCTCAAATAGTTGAAAAACATTATGCTGTACATGATAGAAAGGTGTCAGAACATGGTGCATCGCAGTCTGCTGCATATGAGACTGCGTAGACGCAGACCTAAAGGATGACCCCTGTCCACTACCCAAAGCGCATTCAATAGGGAATTGAGTATCAGAACTGGACCTTGGAGCAATGGACAAAGTATGTGTGGTCTGGTGATTCACGTTTTCTTTTAGAGCAGATGGATGGTTGGGAGTTTGTGCGTTGTTATAAATAAAAAATGTATTTGGCGCAAACTAATGTGCAAAATTTTAACATTTTGTGCAAAATACCATAGAAATATCAGTATTTATCAATATCAGTTTTGCCTTAAAAAGCTTTAAAGGACCACTCTAGTGCCAGGAAAACATACTCGTTTTCCTGGCACTAGAGTGCCCTGAGGGTGCCCCCACCCTCAGGGACCCACTCCCGCCGGGCTCTGGGGGGAGGAAGGGGTTAAACTTACCTCTTTCTCCAGCGCCGGGCGGGGAGCTCTACTCCTCCTCCTCTTCTTCCTCGCGACGTCATCGGCTGAATGCGCATGCGTGGCAGGAGCCGCTCTCGCATTCAGCCGGTCGCATAGGAAAGCATTCATAATGCTTTCCTATGGACGCTTGCGTGCTCTCACTGTGATTTTCACAGTGAGAAGCACGCAAGCGCCTCTAGCGGCTGTCAGTGAGACAGCCACTAGAGGCTCTGGAGGCTGGCTTAACCCTCAGAATAAACATAGCAGTTTCTCTGAAACTGCTATGTTTATAAAAAAAAGGGTAAAAGCTAGGTGGACCTGGCACCCAGACCACTTCATTAAGCTGAAGTGGTCTGGGTGCCTAGAGTGGTCCTTTAAAACTGGTCAGAAGACTCTCGGGATTACATCCTGTTCCAAATTATTATGCAAATTGTGTCGCAAAGATTAAATATTTTGTTTTTCAGTTTAACTGATGGATGGCATTGTGTCTCAGGGCTCTTTTGATCACTGAAAACAATCTCTGACAGCTGTGATAATTAGATTGCCAGGTGAGCCCAATTTAAGGAAAAACTACTAAAGGAGAGTGTTCCACATTATTAAGCAGAGCACCATTTTCATGCAATATGGGGAAGAAAAAGGATCTCTCTGCTGCCGGAAAGAGTGAAAGAGTTTAATGCCTTGGACGAGGTATGAAAACATTAGATATTTCACGAAAACTTAAGCCTGATCATCGCATTATTAAGAGATTTGTGGCTGATTCAGAGCGCAGATGGGTTTGTGCAAATAAAGGCACATTGAGGAAGATTTCTGCCAGATCCATGTATCAGAGCAAGAGAGCAGCTGCTAAAATACCATTACATAGCAGCAAACAGATATTTGAAGCTGCTGGTGCCTCTGGAGTCCCACGGACATTAGGTGTAGAGTCCTCCAGAGTCTTGCAACTGTGCATAAACATTCTATTCGGCCACCACTAACCAATGCTCACAAGCAGAAACGACTGCATTGGGCAGACAAATACATGAAGACTAATTTTCAAACAGTCCTGTTCACTGATGAGTGCCGTGCAACCCTGGATGGTCCAGATGGATGGAGTAGTGGATGGTTGGTGGACGGCCACCCTATTCCAACAAGGCTGCGACGTCAGCAAGGTGATGGTGGAGTCATGTTTTGGGCCGGAATCATGGGAAGAGAGCTGGTCGGCACCTTTAGGGTCCCCGATGGTGTAAAGATGACCTCTGCAAAGTATGTGGCGTTTCTGACTGACCACTTTCTTCCCTGGTACAGAAGGAAGAACTATGCTTTCCATAATAAAATCATCTTCATGCATGACAATGCACCATCTCATGCTGCAAAGAATACCTCTGCATCAATGGCTGCTATGGGGATAAAAGGAGAGAAAGTCATGGTGTGGCCTCCATCCTCCCCTGACCTCAATCCTATTGAGAACTTTGGATCATCCTCAAGCAAAAGATCTATGAGGGTGGGAGGCAGTTTACATCCAAACAGCAGCTCTGGGAGGCTATTTTGACATCTTTCAAACAAATTCAAGCAGAAACTGTCCAAAAACCCACAAGTTCAATGGATGCAAGACTTGTGAAGTTGCTATCAAATAAGGGGTCCTATGTTAAAATGTAAAGTGACCTGTTAAAATGTTTAAAAAGTTAAAATGTTGTTATAAGTTTAATTGAAATAGCTTTTGATTTCAGTAAATATGCTGCAAACACAACAAATGACAATTTTCAGTTTTGAAACTTACTGTGCATAATAATTTGGAACAGTGCATTGTAAGTTTTTTATGTTTTAAAAAAATACTGTTATCATTAGGAGGTTTGTTCAATAAAATTTAAATTGTACTCTTACTAGTTGATAACATGAGAATTATGCTGACTGTTATTTACATCGATTATTTAGTTGAACAGGGTTCAGACACACACAGACACATACATACAAACTGTATGTATGTATGTGTGTGTGTGTGTGTGTGTATGTATGTGTCTGTGTGTATGTCTGTTGCGGCTGTGTATGTATGTGTCTGTCTCTGTATGTGTCTGTGTGTATGTGTGTGTGCCTTTATGTATGTCTTTGTCTGTATGTGTTGGGGGGGGGGGGGACAGGACAGATTGGGGGGGGGGGGCACGGATTAGTTTCGCACCGGGGATAAATACAGACTACAAGGACTCTGGTAAACTGGAATTCATGTGAACGAAATACACCAAATTAACTGTGCCTTTTCAGCAGACTGCATTAATTGCATAGATCCTGGGGACAGTGTTAGTTTTCAGGAGAAGTGGCCACCTGGTGGACAATGCACATATAGCACAATATCACTTTTTATGTATATTTATCCTTGTGAGTGTTTATTTGGTTGTTTTAATATTACATTTTTTATTAAATACTGCATGATATTACTCTCTTTTTATTATTTTCTCTCCATATATGAGTCACATTAATCCTGAGTCTTGTGACCAGTGTTAAAGCCTTTTAACCCCTTAAGACCGGAGGGCGTACTAGTACGTCCTTTTAAAAGCGGCTGTAAACGCCGCAGGACGTAATAGTACGCCCTCCGTTTTTTTGTAACTTACCCGGTCACCGGCGATCCCACGCCAGCGATCGCGGTTGGGGGGACTCCCAGGGAGCCCCCCGCGGCACCTCCGTCCTCTTCAGCCCCCCCGGGCCATGTGAGAGTGAGGTCCTTGCGAGGACCTCACAATCAGGGCCGGCCTTAGGGGTGTGCGAGCTGTGCGGCCGCACAGGGCGCCATGGTGCAGGGGGCGCCCTGCGGCCGCATAGCTCACACGGCATGTCTGTTAGCCGCAAGGCTAACAAGGCATTTGCCTTGGGCGGCATTTTCCAGGGGGCGGCAAAAAAAGCCGCCCCCAAATGACCAAGGCAAATGTCTTGTTAGCCTTGCGGCTAACAGACATGCCGGGCTGCTGGGCGGTCGGGCGGCGCTGGCGGGCGGCTGGTGAGGGAGCACTTCCTCTGAGCTGTATGCTCAGCTCCCTCGCGCGCCGCAGAGTGAGGCTGGGAGCCGGAATTTGACGTCATATTCCGGCTCCCAGCCTCACTCTGCGGCGCTCGAGGGAGCTGAGCATACAGCTCAGAGGAAGTGCTCCCTCGCCAGCCGCCAGCCCGCCCAGCCCAGCAGCCACTGGACCACCAGGGAGGAAGAGACCCCCCCCCCAGCATTCCCAAAGGTAAGGAGGCTGGGGGGGGGGTGTCTAAATAAATTTTTAAAAATGTGTTAATGTGGGTGTGTGTGTGTGTGTGTATGTGTGTATGTGTGTATGTTAGTGTGTGTCTGTGTCTGTTAGTGTGTGTCTGTGTATGTTAGTTTGTGTCTGTGTCTGTTAGTGTGTGTCTGTGTCTGTTAGTGTGTGTCTGTGTATGTTAGTGTGTGTCTGTGTATGTTAGTGTGTGTCTGTGTCTGTTAGTGTGTGTGTGTCTGTGAGTGTGTGTGTCTGACTGTGTGTGTGTGGCTGTCTGCCTGTGTGTGTGACTGTTTGCCTATGTTTGTGTGTGTGTGTGTGTGAGACTGTCTGCGCGTGTGTGTGTGTGAGACTGTCTGCGCGTGTGTGTGTGTGTGACTGTCTGCGCGTGTGTGTGTGTGACTGTCTGCGCGTGTGTGTGTGTGTGACTGTCTGCGTGTGTGTGTGTGTGTGTGACTGTCTGTGTGTGACTGTGTGTGTTTGGCTGTCTGACAGTGTGTGTTTGACTGTTTGTCTGTGTGTGACTGTGTGACTGTGTGTGTGTGTGTGTGGCTGTTTGCCTCTGTGTGTTTGTGTGTGGCTGTGTGTGTGGATGTCTGCCTGTGTGTGTGTGTGTTTGTGTGTGACTGCCTATGTGTGACTGTCTGGGCAGACTAGATGGGCCGAATGGTTCTTATCTGCCGTCACATTCTATGTCTGTGTGTGTGTTTGTGTGTGGCAGTCTGTGTATGACTGCCTGAGTGTGTTTGTGTGTGTATGGCTGTCTGCCTGCCTGTGTGTGTGTGTGTGTGTGACAGGGCGTGTGGGAAGGGGTAAGGAGTGGGGGAGGGTGGGGCGCTGTGAAGATTTTTTGCACAGGGCGCCCAAATGCCTAAAGCCGGCCCTGCTCACAATCACATGGCCGGGATAGCTGGCTGCAGCAATGCCAGCAGGGGGACTAACTGTAATGACAGTTAGTCCCCCTGCTGGCTGGAAATCAAATTCAAATTAATTAAAATATATATACACATATACACACACACACATACACCGTCTAGGTGTATTTTAATATTATATATATATATTAATATCAAATTACACGTAGACTGATACTGATTAAATATATATATATAATTATTGTTATATATATATATTTATATATAATATAAAAAAATATGTAAATACGTAAAAAAATAAAATAAAAAAAATAATTAAAAATATAATATTAAAAAATATATAGATGTGTTTTATTTCGTTCTAACTGTATTGTGATATTAATATATATATATATTAATATCAAAATACACGTAGAACGAAATAATATATATATCTATATACATAAATATATACGTATATATCACTATATATATACCTATATATAAATAAAAATATTTTAAAAAATTATATATATATATATATGTATATATACGCATATGTATATATATATATATATACATATATTAATTCTACACATATATTTATGTAATAATTTTACATAATTAGGTATCCTAATTAATTACAATTAGCGGGACCTGCCTGACAACCCATGCCAAAAGTATAGGGAATTTAATTTGCTAGCACTATATTTAACCCTATAACTTTCCAAGATGCCATAAAACCTGTACATGGGGGGTACTGTTTTACTCGGGAGACTTCGCTGAACACAAATATTATTGTTTCAAAACAGTAAAATGTATTACAACGATGATATCGCCAGTAAAAGTGACGTTTTTTGCAATTTTTCACGCACAAACAGCACTTACACGACGATATTATTGCTGCAATACTTTTTACTGTTTTGAAACACAAATATTTGTGTTCAGCGAAGTCTCCCGAGTACAACAGTACCCCTCATGTACAGGTTTTATGGTGTTTTCAAAAATTACAGCGTCAAATATAAGGCTTGTGTTTCATTTTTTTCACATTAAAATTCGCCAGATTGCTTACGTTGCCTTTATGACCCTATGGTAGCCCAAGAATGAAAATTACCCCTATGATGGCATACTATTTGCAATAGTAGACAACCCAAGGTATTGCAAATGGGGTATGTCCAGTATTTTTTAGTAGCCACTTAGTCACAAACACTGGACAAAATTGGCGTCTTTTGCATTTTTCACACACAAACAAATACTAACGCTAACTTTGGCAAGTGTTTGTGACCAAATGGCTACTAAAAAAGACTGGACATCCCTTATTTGCAATACCTTGGGTCGTCTACTATTGCAAATGGTATGCCATTATGGGTGTAAATTTAATTCCTGGGCTACTATACAATCTCAAAGGCAACGTAACTAATCTGGCGAATTTCAATTTCAAATGTAACACGCTATATTTGACCCTGTAACTTCCCAAAACACCATAAAACCTGTACATAGGGGGTACTGTTTTACACGTGAGACTTTGCTGAATACAAATATGTGTATTTTATTGCAGTAAAAGCAAACAGTATTATGACATTGACAGTTAAAATGTCATGTAGAACTAAAAAAATAAAAAAAATCTTATTTTCTCCCATTTTTTTCATATTAAATTATGTTTCATAGCTAAATATTTGATATTAAATGAAAGCCCCGTTTCCCCTGAATAAAATGATATATAATAAGGGGGGGTGCATTTAATATGAAAGAGGTGAATTACGGTTGGACAGACATATAGCGCAAATGCCAGGTTTTGTTTACATTTTGTTTCGTTCACAACTTGTACATTTGGCTGCGGTGTTAAGGGGTTAATGTAACACTGATATTGATATTTATATGGTGTTTTGCACGAAATTGTGAATCTGCACAGTGCACATTTGATATTAACTATCATCTCCTCACAGGTTGCACTCCTGTCTGACTTGTCTCAGGTAGTATGACAATTCATGAAAGCAAAGGGTAAAAACAAGGCAAAAATAAAAAAACATGTTCATGAAAGCCGACGTGCGGCTAAAGCGCATGCTCATAATTCGAATCAAACTGCCAGTATCAAAGATGGTCGCCGCTGCCTCCTGCTGAGACGATGACGCCTTTAGTGCGCCGGTGCTCACATGTTCTACGAGCGACTCCTGGGAGTGTTAGCCGGTGAGTGTGCTGATCTGGCGGCAGGGCTGAGCACGGAGTGAGGGGATGTCCGTGTACCACGACGAGGTGGAGATCGAGGATTTCGAGTATGACGAAGACACGGAGACATATTACTACCCGTGTCCGTGCGGGGACAGGTTCGCCATCACCAAGGTAACAGCAACCTGAACTATCCACTACAGAACTATCCACTGCAGAACTATCCACTGCAGAACTATCCACTGCAGAGCTATCGACTGCAGAGCTATCCACTACAATACACAGAGAGCAGGGCTCCCACAGACAGTAACCTGTACAGTATGTCACACACCATGTAACACACAGGGTGTGCTGTGAACCTGACCCTGGCAGCATTTAGGTGAATGACATGATCTGGGTAGGGCTTTTAATAAGTCCTAAAAAAACTACTGTTTGAATAGCATGTCTGGTGTGACACGATTTTATATAAAACATACACATTTGTTTTGATTAATGGACAAATGTAATAAACTGCACAATAATTTAGACATAAGTGTCAGTGACAGTTTGACAAATCTCCCCTCATTGTTTTTGTGTTCAGTGATAGAAAAGTGCAAGTTTCATTATAATGATGACAGGATAAAGGAACACAGTACATACCAAAACAATAGAGTCCCTGGCACAAATAATTGTGCATAGTAGAAAAACTTTTGTTTTGGTATTTGTACTTTATTTGTGGGCAGCATTTCAGTCTACCAGGCAGCACCTCATTATTAATATATGTAGTTGTTTTTAATTGCACTTTTGTCAGTCATTTTGGTTATAAACATTACGTACATTAGATTAATTTTGCAACCCATTATTCAGTTTTAAAGGAATATTATATATTCAGGAAACCTGTATTCCTGACACTATAGTGTTTATTTAGCTTACCGACTCCCTGCGATGACATGGGAAAAGTGTTTTTACTCACTTTTTTTTCCTCCATCTGCACTGGTCTTGCTGCAGCTGGCTCTGCCTTTATGGCTAAGATCATCCGTCTTGATGATCTTAGCCAATCCAATGCATTCCCATTGGGAGGCTATTGCGCATGTGGTACAAAAGACTGCTCTGTGCCAGTCAGCATCTCCTCATAGAAATGCATTGAATCAGTACATCTCTGTGGAGCGTTTTAAAGTGTCTCGTGCAGAGCGTGATGATGCTGGACGCCAGAGCTGCCCGCTACTGCACTGAGATAGGAAGCACTTCTAGTGGCTGTCTGAGTGACTGCCGCTAGAGATGTTGTTAGGCAGTAATGTAAACACTGCCTTTTCTCGAAATAGGCAGTGTTTACAGAAACATGCATGCACGGACAGGCTATAGATGCCAGAACCACTACAGCAGTAGCTGTTCTGGTAACTATAGTGTCACTTTAAAAGTTATAAATTATAACAAAATAAATTCAGAAAAGCATCTTCACTAGATTATTCAAATGGTTTAAGAGGTCCTTCTATTACACCTAAGTAGGCAGCGCTGCTACACTGATTTAATGAATATTATTTGCATTTTTCAAGCTTTTTGAAACCCATCGATCTTGGGGACTGCGTTTGGGATCACAAAACAGGGTCATAATAACTACATTAAAGAACACTCCACATATAAAGCTTTTCAGCTTGCTTCTCAATGTGTTCTGTGTCTAGAGATTGTCATATTTGTGACCAAAGGTATGCAGCTGTTGCAGGCTTTTTTTTTTGTTTCATATTTGTTTCATATTCCCCAAAGAAAACATGCAGAATAAAATACAAGTACGGTTTCATTAGGGATACATAAACTAAATATGTTAAAGGGACACTATAGTCACTTGAACAACTTTAGCTTAATGAAGCAGTTTTGGTGTATAGAACATGCCCCTGCAGCCTCACTGCTCAATCCTCTGCCATTTAGGAGTTAAATCCCTTTGTTTTTGAACCCTAGTCACACCTCCCTGCATGTGACTTGCACAGCCTTCCATAAACACTTCCTGTAAAGAGAGCCCTATTCAGGCTTTCTTTATTGCAAGTTCTGTTTAATTAAGATTTTCTTATCCCCTGCTATGTTAATAGCTTGCTAGACCCTGCAAGAGCCTCCTGTATGTGATTAAAGTTCAATTTAGAGATTGAGATATAATTATTTAAGGTAAATTACATCTGTTTCAAAGTGAAACCAGTTTTTTTATTTCATGCAGGCTCTGTCAATCATAGCCAGGGGAGGTGTGGCCAAGGCTGCATAAACAGAAACAAAGTGATTTAACTCCTAAATGACAGTGAATTGAGCAGTGAAATTGCAGGGGGAATGATCTATACACTAAAACTGTTTTATTTAGCTGACTATAGTAATTTAGGTGACTATAGTGTTCCTTTAAGTAATACCTTTTCAGTGGACTGCTCCTTTAAAAATATGTATACAACATATCCCACTAACACAGAAATGATCACTTAGTTCATGCTGTTTATGCTTCTTTGTTTTTATATTTCAAATCATACTTTTCTGTAAGTGATAAAACTCCTCATTGTTTGTGGTGCAGTATTCCCCCATACTGTGGTCATCTGGAAAAAATGTTTGATTTCAATTTTACCATCTCTGTTTTGTTTGTCATATTATTCCTAATATAATATAATTTCTTTTCAGGAAGATCTGGAAAACGGAGAGGAAGTTGCCACTTGTCCCAGCTGTTCATTGATTGTAAGAGTTATCTATGACAAAGTGAGTAGCGAATGTATGAAAATATTTTAGTAATTCATATGGATTGATTCATTTTAAGTGTTGGATCTCCCCACATACCCCCCCCCCCCCCCCTTTTTAAATTAATTAAACAAAATGTATTACATGTTCTGTCAATTAACTTGTTATAGCACTTAGTAAGCTTTTTGATGCACATTAGTAGGTTTTCTTAAAGGTGTTTGCTTAAAGGAACACTAACATTAGAAATACAAGCAAGTGTTTCCAACACAAAAGGGTTTCCCTGGCTTTTTTCGATTTTTGGGCACTTAAAAAAAAGTTTTAATAAAAAAAGCTTTACTAACCTTTCTATGCTCGCTGTGCCAGCCTGCCTCTGGCCGCCACTACACACAGGCTAAGATCATCATTACTCAATGCTTCCCCGTATGGGGCTACTGTGCATGCATAACAATTGCTGCTCTATGCTTATTAGCATCTCCTCATAACGATACATTAATTCAATGCAGCGCGGTTGGCATCATTCAGAGCATAGCAATGCAGAAAATCTCTTCTGGAAAGATTGCAGTACTGCAACAGGATAGCCTATAGTGGCTGTCTGAGTGACAGTCCAATAGAGGCGTTAGTAGGAAGCAATGTATATACTGCTATTTCTCAGGAGAAAAAAAGGCTCCCCCGGCCGACGGCACAGGAGCCGAATGCACATGCGCGGCAAGTGCCGCTCGCGCATTCAAAGTGTCCATAGGAAAGCATTTCTCAAGGCTGTCCTATGGATGCTCTGCGCGATGGAGGCATAATATGCCTCTAGTGGCTGTCCGGAAGACAGCCACTAGAGGCTGGATTAACCCCAAATGTAAACATAGCAGTTTCTCTGAAACTGCTATGTTTGTATATGAAGGGTTAAAACCTGAGGGACCTGGCACCCAGATCACTTCATTGAGCTGAAGTGGTCTGGGTGACTATAGTGTCCCTTTAAGCTGAAAGTAATGCAGCCCAGTGTGTCAGAGGGGATATGGTAGCATTATACAAATGGGGCTAATACAAACCATTATCTTGAAATCTACTCATAAACAGAACTATACATAGGACACAAGCTCACACATTTAGACTGGAATACTGGAGATTCAGTCTAAGACAAAGGAAAAGTGTTTTTTACAGTAAGAACGGGAAGCAGCAAATATGTCTTAAGATGTGATTTAAATCAGTCTATACAGATGTTTTAACAGCAACTAGATTTGCAAAAACCTAATATTCAGTGATATAATTTTGTAATATGTGGAAATAAAATTATGTTTATAATAGAAGTCCATGGAAAGATCTGACTCCCTTTCTGGGGTTAAGAATTAATTATTTTCCTAGTTTGTTGCAAAGTTGGCAAGCGCTTAAAACTTGTTTTTTTGCCTTTTGGATCAACAGCAGTTGTGAAAAAGGCTAAACTTGCTGGACGCATGTCCTTTTTCAGCTTATGAAGCTATGTTAAATACAAAGCCTACTCTTCTTTATAAAGCACTCTTTTTTTCTGTGTAGCAAAAATATATTAGTTTGCAATTGTTAAAGGAATACTGTACTCACTGTATCAATTTCATCTAATTGAAGCTGGTATAGTGCATATGTCAGATACCATCTTGTAAGTACCCTTAAATGTTTTAGTTTAATGATTTGAAGGCTTGGAAGCAGACTTCAAGCCACGTTTACTTTAACTGAAGTGAACAGTACTTCAGATTATGATTCAGTTGCAAAAAAGATTAAGTTAAAGGACCACTATAGTGCCAGGAAAACATACTCGTTTTCCTGGCATTATAGTGCCCTGAGGGTGCCCCCACCCTCAGGGTCCCCCTCCCGCCGGGCTCTGGTGTGGTGTGAGGAAGGGGTTAAACTTACCTCTTTCTCCAGCGCCGGGCGGGGAGCTCTCCTCCTCCTCTCCGCCTCCGATTCTCCCTTTCGGCTGAATGTGCATGCGCGGCAAGAGCTGCGCGCGCATTCAGCCAGTCTCATAGGAAAGCATTTACAATGCTTTCCTATAGACGCTTGCGTGCTCTCACTGTGATTTCAGTGAGACAGCCACTAGAGGATTTGGAGGCTGGATTAACCCTAATATAAACATAGCAGTTTCTCTGAAACTGCTATGTTTATAATAAAAAGGGTTAATCCTAGAGGGACCTGGCACCCAGACCACTTCATTAAGCTGAAGTGGTCTGGGTGCCTAGAGTGGTCCTTTAATGATCATTTGTAAATTTGCATTCTAACAGATGCTTTCAGTTCAGCATTTTATCAATATTGGTGCTCTGTGAATCTTCTGAATTCTATACTTTTGTGTAGGGTTCAGATGTAAAAACACTGACTTTTAATCTGGGCACCGGATTTGGGCGATTGATGCAGATTCACTTGGGCTAAATATGAGAATTGCCATTGTATTTAGAATTCAGTCATTTTCAGTGTTTAATGAATAACCCTGTTCGGTATAAATCTCAAACCCTTGTGTTAAACCTTTTATTTGTTTGCTTATAGGATGAATTTATGCAAGGAGAAGTAGTAGCTGAACCGTTGCCAAAGAAAGCAGAATTGGTGAAGTGCTAAATATCTTCGTTATTGATCTTTTAGTGACACTGAGCCAGATCTCCAAGTTTGGACACTCACCGTTTGCCTTTATCTTTGGGAAAACTGTATCGATCAAAACACTTCAACTGACTTGCAAATGGATTAAGTTGTTTTATTAATGCCGGAAACACCTGAATAAACAATGACACAACTATAATTGTGTCCTGAAAAGACACAATTGGGCCATGGATTGGACAGGAACTGCCAAATTATTACAGATGTGGCATATAAAACTCACATAATTTGAGAGGTGTTGCGTTCAAACACAAATTGTCACCATATTATTATAGTTGGTATTTTCATGTTCTGTACTGCTCTCTTCTCAACATGTTAACAGGAGTGGATATTTTAATATTTTTTTTTTTTCTTGCAAGCAAATTATTTTTGTTGTATATCGAAGCTGAAACACAAAAGCTATTCTTTGGGATTTTGTTTTCTGTTATACAGATTGTAAACATTTACCCTGTTTAGATTTCCATCTAAGCTGATGCAATTTTATTTTTTTTAATCTAGAAAGATGTTGTTTTATAGTAAATACTGTTGTTGAGCAAACCCCTTTCACATCTCATTTGATGCAGGTGGAGCTGTACTTTGATGTATGTCACTGCAAATATTTGTTTTGAGGTTTATGTCATAGACAGACTGTACACAGTGCTCTCTCTAGGTTAATCATAAGTTTGTTTAACTTATATATAGTTTTGGACTAGTGCTTCAGAAAACGATCACTGTATAATTAACCACATTCAAGCAATAGATCTATTTTTTTAACATGTTCTCAGGCTTTATTCTAACACACTTTAATTGCCATGCTTAGTGGCAACCACCACTCAAGCCTCACTTTTTATTTTTTTCCCCTTTCCCCCTATAAAATTAAGTGGGTTGTTTCTTGTAGGCCTTGGTAAACATCATGTTTTATAATTTGTTTAAACTACAATGCCCATGATGTCTGTGAAAGTGACCATTGACTTGTCCAATGTAGCTTAAAGTCAATTGAACAGCTTGAGGTTGGCTACTCATGGTCTGCTTATTTTGTAAGAAGCAAAATAAATAGTTTGTGTCATGTATGTATGTTTACTATGGGCTTAGAAATAGATTGTAAGATTTTAAAAGATTGCATAGGATGTTTTATCTTGTCCTGGAGTCTACTTCTGTTTAAACATGTTTACAAATCCAAGAAAAGGATCAGAAAATTGAATTTTCAAGAAAATCTTGAGTTCTCCTGAATGGTGCCATTCTAAAAATATCATGTTGCAGCACCCTACTAAATTAGTAATATTCACTCAATGTGTAGTTGTTTGAAAGCCAAGCAATCCATATCTGCTAGAGAAAGGTTAACAGACTGGGCTAATTAATTCCAATTGTAGACATCAAGCGTGCAAAACTGGCAAAAAATATTTATTGATCTATATTTTTATATGTATTTATTTTAAAAAACAATAAATAAGATGTCAGATTTTATGAATTCATTTTGCTGTGCTTTTTTTAATTTAGTTTTTTGTTTTTCTCCTTTAAAGGGACACTATAGTCACCTGAACAACTTCAGCTTAATGAGGTTGTTTAGGTGAGTGCTACAGCTACCCGGAGCCTTTTTCTTGTAAGCACTGTATTTTCTGAGAAAATGCAGTGTTTACATTGGAAGCTTGGAACACCTCTTGTTGCAGTCAATCAGACGGCCACCAGAGGGACTTCCGAGTTCAGAGGCCCTAAAAAGGCCTCTCGTCCGATGCATTCTGGGTGAATGCATCAGACGGGCTATCAGCACACAAAGCACTGTGAACGCGCTTTGTGTGCTGACAGCCTGTCAGCACTGCTGTGGGCGTGGCTTCAGCTGACAGCTGAAGCCCGAACCCACAGGGATGCTGTCTGGCCACAATAGTGGTTGAAGGGAGGGGGGGGACGGACCTACTCTCCTCCCCCCCCCCCCCCCCCCGGCCCCCACCCCTGAGCGGTGAGTGGGGGCCCTAAAAATAAGGGTGGCACATACTGCCCCCCCGGCCCCCACCCCTGTGCGGCGGGTGGGGGCACTAAAATTATCAATAAGGGGGGACCTATTGTCCCCCCCCGGCCCCCACCCCTGTGCGGTGGGTGGGGGCCTTAAAATAAAAAATAAGGGGGGGACATACTGCCCCCCCCCCGGCCCCCACCCCCACCCCTGTGCGGCGGGTGGGGGCCCTAAAATTCACAATAAGGGGGGGGCCTACTGCCCCCCCCCCGGCCCCCACCCCTGAGCGGTGGGTGGGGGCCCTAAAATTCACAATAAGGGGGGGGACCTACTGCCCCCCCCCCCGGCCCCCACCCCTGAGCGGTGGGTGGGGGCCCTAAAATTCACAATAGGGGGGGGACCTACTGTCCCCCCCCGGCCCCCACCCCTGTGCGGCGGGTGGGGGCCCTAAAATTCACAATAAGGGGGGGGACCTACTGCCCCCCCCCGGCCCCCACCCCTGAGCGGTGGGTGGGGGCCCTAAAATTATCAATAGGGGGGGACCTATTGTCCCCCCCCGGCCCCCACCCCTGAGCGGTGGGTGGGGGCCCTAAATACAAAGGGGGTGGGGACCCTAGTTAACCCTCTCCCCCCCCCCCCCCCCCCAAAAAAAAAAAACTTATCTCCCTACCTACCCCCTCACCCTAAAAATAATGAGGGGGGACCCTTTAACTAAAAACCTGTAAAGAAAAAAAAAAAGATAAAAACAACTTACCATTCGATGTTTTCTTTCTTCTAAAATCTTCTTTCTTCAGCCCCAAAAAAGGCCAAATAAAAATCCATAATAACCGACGCAATAAAAAAAAAAAAAAAAAAAAACCCGAGCGCAAAAAAAATAATCCATCTTTACCCATGGAGGGCTCCGCGCAGACTGAGCTCCGCAGGGCGGGGGAAGGCTTATAAAGCCTTGCCCCGCCCTGCAATTAGGCTAAGAACACTCTGATTGGTGGGTTTAAGCCAATCAGAGTGCTCTTTGTCATTTTACAAGCGTGGGAAAGTTCTTTGGAATTTTCCCACGCTTGTAAAATGACACAGAGCAATGTGATTGGATGGCTTGAAATCCATCCAATCACAGTGCTCTTTGTCATTTTACAAGCGTGGGAAAGTTCTTTGGAATTTTCCCACGCTTGTAAAATGACACAGAGCAATGTGATTGGATGGCTTGAAATCCATCCAATCACAGTGCTCTTTGTCATTTTACAAGCGTGGGAAAGTTCTTTGGAATTTTCCCACGCTTGTAAAATGACACAGAGCACTGTGATTGGATGGATTTCAAGCCATCCAATCACATTGCTCTGTGTCATTTTACAAGCGTGGGAAAATTCCAAAGAACTTTCCCACGCTTGTAAAATGACACAGAGCACGGTGATTGGATGGCTTGAAATCCATCCAATCACAGTGCTCTTTGTCATTTTACAAGCGTGGGAAAATTCCAAAGAACTTTCCCACGCTTGTAAAATGACACAGAGCACTGTGATTGGATGGCTTGAAATCCATCCAATCACAGTGCTCTGTGTCATTTTACAAGCGTGGGAAAATTCCAAAGAACTTTCCCACGCTTGTAAAATGACAAAGAGCACTCTGATTGGCTTAAACCCACCAATCAGAGTGTTCTTAGCCTAATTGCAGGGCGGGGCAAGGCTTTATAAGCCTTCCCCCGCCCTGCGGAGCTCAGTCTGCGCGGAGCCCTCCTTGGGTGAAGATGGATTATTTTTTTTTGCGCTCGTTTTTTTTTTTTTTTTTTTTTAATTGCGTCGGTTATTATGGATTTTTATTTGGCCTTTTTGGGGGCTGAAGAAAGAAGATTTTAGAAGAAAGAAAACATCGAATGGTAAGTTGATTTTATCTCATTTTTTTTACAGGTTTTTAGTTAATGGTCCCCCCTCATTATTTTTAGGGTGAGGGGGGTAGGTAGGGAGATATTTTTTTTTGGGGGGGGGAGGGTTAACTAGGGTCCCCCCCCCCCTTTGTATTTAGGGCCCCCACCCACCGCTCAGGGGTGGGGGCCGGGGGGGGGACAATAGGTCCCCCCCCCTTATTGATAATTTTAGGGCCCCCACCCGCCGCTCAGGGGTGGGGGCCGGGGGGGGGGGACAGTAGGTCCCCCCCCCTTATTGATAATTTTAGGGCCCCCACCCGCCGCTCAGGGGTGGGGGCCGGGGGGGGGGACAGTAGGTCCCCCCCCCTTATTGATAATTTTAGGGCCCCCACCCGCCGCTCAGGGGTGGGGGCCGGGGGGGGGGGCAGTAGGTCCCCCCCCTCATTGATAATTGTAGGGCCCCCACCCGCCGCTCAGGGGTGGGGGCCGGGGGGGGACAGTAGGTCCCCCCCTCATTGATAATTTTAGGGCCCCCACCCGCCGCACAGGGGTGGGGGCCGGGGGGGGACAGTAGGTCCCCCCCTCATTGATAATTCTAGGGCCCCCACCCGCCGCACAGGGGTGGGGGCCGGGGGGGGGACAGTAGGTCCCCCCCCTCATTGATAATTTTAGGGCCCCCACCCGCCGCACAGGGGTGGGGGCCGGGGGGGGACAGTAGGTCCCCCCCTCATTGATAATTTTAGGGCCCCCACCCGCCGCACAGGGGTGGGGGCCGGGGGGGGGACAGTAGGTCCCCCCCCCTCATTGATAATTTTAGGGCCCCCACCCGCCGCACAGGGCGGGTGGGGGCCCTAAATTATTATTGATAATTTTAGAAAGCGAGCTGAGCTGTCAGTCAGACAGCTCAGCTCGCGAACGCGCATTCCGCGCACATGCGCGGTAAAGCGCTCAGGTTCTTCATAGGGCGGCATTCAATGCCGCTCTATGAAGAACGCGATTGGTCCAGCGCGAAGCCGTCCCATTGGGCCCCGCGATTTCGTCATTTTGACGAAAAAGGGGGCGCGGCCTAGCGGGGAGCTCGGCGCTGGAACGGAGGTAAGTTTTTAATATAAAAACACCGATTTTTTTTTTTTTAATGAATGAAAGTTCATATAAAAGCAAGAAGGAAGGCTGGGGGACCTGTCTTTCTTGCTTTTATATGGTGACTATAGAGTCCCTTTAACTTTAATAAACTGATTTGTGAACATATACCTTTTTTTTTTTTTGTGTCTGTGTCTGTGTCTGTGTCTGTGTCTGTCTGTGTGTGTGTAGCTGTCTATCACCTTGACAAAACAAAAAAAATAGTCTACTGGGGTGAATTAATAATCTGTTCATGCTGAGTGAAAGTTGCAATTCCTGTTGTATCAATACTTGCATTCATATTTGGCAACATGCTGCAATTTCTCAAAGGTTTGTAATTGTAAAGAATGTAGCTTTAAAAAAAAAGCTTTAGGTATGTAATTATCTGCCTGCTGATTCTTGCTGGTACATTTATTACACTTAAAGGGACATGCATCACTTTGAGACAACTGTAGTGGTAGTTTTGAATGACACAGTTGCATCACTCTGCAGGCTAAATAAAAGCTAATAAATATGCTGCTGCCTTTTTTTTTTTTTTTTTATCTTTTATTTGTTTACCTGCTTCTTTTTTATGAATACTGAAAAAGTGTATTGGGCATGCCTGACAGAGTTACACGTGCAACTGGAAGATTTATTCATCTTGAAAACATCCTGACTGAAAGAAGAGAGGGAGTCTGATCAGTATGATAATGCTCTGGTGTCTGGTTTCTCTTTCTGGCTGCCACACAATGATTACCTGTTTCTGTCATTAGTGGACTGGTCTGAAACTGTGATGGTTAAAGGGACACTAGGCACCCAGACCACTTCAGATCATTGAACTGGTCTGGGTTCGATGACCCTGTCCCCTTAAAGAGACACTATACTCACCACTACTATTGTAGTTGTTCTGGTGAGTATAGTCAGTCCCTGCAGGCTTTTTAATGTAAACACTGCCGTTTCAGAGAAAAACAGTATTTACATTACAGCCTAGCAACACATCTAGTGACCACTCTTCAGACAGCCACTAGAGGTGCTTCCTCGGTCAATACGGACGTTTAATGTCTCTGCGCTCTGCAATGCGTCTCTATAAGGAGATGCTGATTTGCCAGGGCAGCATTTTTCCCCTCTCCCTGTCTTCTTGGCTTAGAGCATAAGAATTGATGATTTCTGAGAAACTGCAATAATTACATTGCAGGGTTAAGGCTGCCTTTAGTGACTGTTAATCAGACATCCAATAGAGGTACTTGGTTGCCTAACTGACACTGGATGTCCTCATGCTCTGCAGGGAGATTGCTGCTAGAATCGGATAAGTACAGTAGTAACCCTTTGCTGGGGGGAGGAGGGGAGAGAGCGAAGTATAGTGTTAGGAATACAGATTTTTATTCCTAGCTCTATAGTATCCCTTTTTAGTTAGGGAGCAGTGGGAACTTAAGAAACATCCCTAGATTCCATTTCAGAAAAAATACTTCTGTGTTGCAAGACTGGCGACTCTATACAGGTTGACTTTAAAGGGACACTCCAGGCACCCAGAACACTTCTGCCCATTGGAGTGGTCTGTGTGCCAACTCCCATCACCCTTAACCCTGCAAGTGTAATTATTGCATTTTTTTTTATAAACTGCAATAATTACCTTGCAGGGTTATGTCCTCCTCTAGTGGCTGTCTAACCAGTCCAGGATTTAGGGATTACCTGGGTGTGTCTAAGGTGTTTTTTCTTTTTTTTTTTTTTCTTCCTTTTTCTAAACACCTTAGACACACCCAGGTAATCCTGGATTGGTAGGAGGTCTTTGAGAACCCCTGCACTAGAGGGACTATTTCCGATCTGGAGGTGTCATTGCTACCTGCGAACATACGCTCTGTTACCTCCCCACCCCCTTGGACCGGTGGGGTTGATCCCGATCCACTCCTGGGGGGGCCACCCAAACTTGGCGAGAAGGATTGGTGAAGCCCCCAGCAGTTACCCCCGGACAATCACTAATGCCATGGATCCTGTATCGCACGCGAGCGCCAGGTTTGAAAAACCTGCAACAACTCCTCATGACACCGGACACTGACGGGCATAGGCTGAGTGGAGCTGGGACTCATGGCTCTCTAATTTTTTTTTCCTCCTCATGTTTTTAGTCATAGGGAGACATAAATTTAGCTTTATCTATTGTGGTATCGAATATAATTTCGTATTACTCACCTATGGACCTACTGGGCTTCACGTTATTCCATCGCCCCTCAATTTAAATTAATAGATTATAAAGAAGTAACCCTCCTGGAAGGCTCACACTGTCCGTTAATCTATAATTTACCATAATCGTCATAATACTTTTCCACAATGCAATAATTCAAACTCAAACATGTCGTACTACAGTGTTTCTCACCTTATCTTATCATTCATGTCTAGCTACCTTAACCTTAGCTAACTTGTCTTTCAACAATGTCTAAATATGAAAATAAGGTCTTTATATGTCAGTTTTATGTAAAATTGTGCATGGTTCTCAAATGCCTTATACCTGTTTTTCTCTGAATTAAGTTTTGCATGCATATGCTGTTGGGGCATTCCAACCTTTGTATTGTCTTTTCTGCACTACAAAAATAAAGAATTATTAAAAAAAGAAAAGAAAAAAAGTATGTTTGTCCAGGCTTGTTATTTTTATTGGATTCCTACATCATATGGTAGATGCCTCCCCTGGTTTAAAATTAGGTTATAAGAACCTCTGTTTTCCTGTTTGCCCTGCTCTAGCTGTGCTTGCGGCTTCAGGCTGGAGGAGATGGAGATTGCTGTAACCATGGCTCTCTTGAGATTGTCTATGGGACCCTTGTGAATGATTAAGATGCCACAGGCATTAAGCACTGTGGCATATATGTGTGATGGCAATAGAGGGTTAATTAATAAAAAAAAAAAAAACCATTTAGTAGTTCAATTAAAGTTTAGTTTTAGTTCATGACCCCTAAGCAGTTGTTGAGCAGAGTGGGGACAAGTAACTGGGCAGTTTTAGGTGACTCAGCTGTTGCTGGGGGACAGGAGCTGTGAGGATTGGTGGCTGGCAGTGAGCCAGCAAAGCGCGGGAAAACAGGTAAGGATAAATTGAACTGAGCAGGTTAATTTCCTGTCAGCTGTTATTGACAGGACGGGAGAACCCCCAGCACCTCACCTGCTCCAGCCGCAGAATGTCTACAGAGGATTTGATGTCCTGCGTTGCTGAGATCCTGCGCTCGTCTGGAGGGGAATTCTGGATAAAGAACCGCCTCATCTCGGCGCCAGGGGCTTCCAGCGCTGTAAGGGAGCCTTCGGTAGAAGCATTCTGCCTTTCGGTTTTTTAAAAGAATGGCGGCAGGGCCCAGCCAAGGAAGAGACCAAGTTCATAAAGGCATGGATTCCAGTACAGCTGGAAAGGTTGCGGCCGTACCTTCAGGTGTATCCAAACAAGGAGAGAGCTAGGTTGTTGCTGAAAGGTTTTGAAGAAGGTTTTCTGATTCCAAGGTTTTATGGTTCAGGTTGTTTAGTAGTTAATAATTTAAAGTCGGTTTTGCAGGATGTTGAGGCTGTCAAAAAGAAGTTGCAAAAAGAGTTGGATTTAGTCAGAATTCCAGGGCCTTTTGATGAACCCGCTTTTGCTGAATTTCGCCTTTCTCCGCTGGGTTTAATTCCAAAAAAAGAGCCTGGGTCATTCAGGCTAATTCACCATTTGTCTTACCCCTCTGGTACGTCATTAAATGACGAATTCGATAAGGATACATGCTCAGTGACTTATGCGCATTTTGATGATGCACTCAGATGGGTAAGGAAATTAGGGCTGGGTGCACTAATGGCAAAGGTGGACATTAGGCTATTGCCGGTGCATCTGGAAGGTCAGCCTTTAGGCTATTGCCGTTGCATCTGGAAGGTTTTAATTCTCTGGGTTTTTCATTTCTGGGAAAGTTTTATTTTGATAAATGTTTGCCAATGGGATGGTCAATTTCCTGTTTTTATTTTGAAGTTTTTTCTTCCTTCCTAGAATGGGTAGTTAATTTGGAGACCGGTATATATTCTGTGGTGCACTATCTAGACAATTTTTTGTTCATTGGTCCTAGTTATAGTAGTGAATGTCATATGTTGTTGGAATTTTTCTGTAATTTAGCAAAATGGTTTGGCATCCCGCTAGCAGTTGAAAAAACGTTGGGACCTGTTGCAAGTCTGCAATTCTTAGGAATAACGATTGATTCATTGGTTTTTAATGTAAGCTGTCGACAGAAAAGGTTGCTAAGCTCAAGGAAAAAATCTTTTTTTTCTTGGCAAGCAAAAAAGCAAAAGTAAAGCAGTTTCAGTCATTGCTAGGCCTATTGGCATTTGCAAGTCGTATCATGCCTATAGGTAGAATTTTTTGTAGGCGTATGGTGCTGGCTTGCGCTAAGAAAAAAATCTGTTTACTGTTTTGTAAGAATATCAGCTGAAATTAAAAATGATTTGAAAGTGTGGAAAAAATTCTTGCAGCAGAATAATGGTTGTTCATTATTACAATCGGAGTTTCAAGTTTATGGAGACTTGGAATTATTTGTCGATGCTGCAGGGTCAGTCGGTTTTGGTATATACTGGAGAAAAAGATGGGCCTTTGCTTAGTGGCTGGATGATTGGATTGAGCAAGGATTAACCAAAAATTTAACGTTGTTGGAATTGTTTCCAATTGTGACAGCAATCTTGGTATGGAGAGAAGAGTTACAAAATAAACGGATACTATTCCACTGTGACAATAAGTCAGTGGTACAGGTCATTAATTCCATGCATGCTAAATTTTGCTTTGTTATTCATTTGTTGCGAAATTTACAGTTATTATTTTTACAACATAATATTTGGTTAAAAGCTGTACATATTCCAAGTAATGAGAATAAAATAGCTGACGCTATTTCTCGTTTTCAGCTCAACGCTTTCAGGAGCTTAGTCCCGGACGCAGAAGAAAAGAGTGTGGCATTGCCGAGCGGCCTGTGGCAATTGATATGGGAAGAGCAGGGCAATTTCTCATGAAAGCACTGGCACAAGGCACTTGGAGGGCTTATGTAGCAGCTTGAAACGAATGGTACAGGTTCCATAAGCTGATACGTGTGGATCCAGTGGGGGGAAACACTGAAGCATGTAAGGTGTATCAAGAAACGCCATTTCCAGAAGATTAGCAGGGGTATCATATTTTTTTACGGCTGTTAGGCAAACCAGTAGTAGTACAAGCATTTGTGATCAAACAATTGTTAAAGGGTTATTTTAAAAAGTTTCAAAGGGCGGATGTTAGGAGGCCTATCACATACTCAGTGTTAGGAGATCTGCTAGAGGTTTTAAACACTGTTTGTTATTCACAATTCGAAGTAAAGTTGTTTGCAGCAGCATTTTTGTTACGATTTTTTGCAGCACTCAGGATCAGCGAGCTGATCTCTTACAGTAAGTTCAAACTGTCCGGTTTACAGTTTGAGAATGTGCTGATAAGAGATGCAAAAGTTAATATCTGGTTGCAATCTTCTAAGACTGATCAAATGGGAAAAGGCAGATGGATTTATCTGGCAAGTATCAGGGAGGGCAGAGTTTGCCCAGTAGAGACACTGCGTGATTATCTAGCCGTTCGCCCACAGGTTCAAGGCCCACTGCTGGTGCATATATCCGGATCTCCGCTTACACGATTTCAATTTCAGAGGGTTTTGCAGTTATGTTTTAAAAAACTTGGCTATAGAGGAAAATTTACTATGCACTCTTTCAGAATAGGGGCAGCAACCGAAGCTGCAAACTTGGGTTTCGGAGCGGATGCTATAAAAAGAATTGGAAGATGGGAATCGAATTGTTTTAAGTTATATGTTAGGAATAATATGAATTAATGTATTTTCTTTCCCTAACTCTGTTATTATTTTCTTAGGTACCGTAACAAATGTTTGGGTTATAGGTCATTCCTTTATCTCATGGGCCATGTCAAGGGTAAGAGAAAGGACTTATGGAATGAATTTGGACTTCCAGCAAGAAAACGTCACTGTATATTGGAAAGGTGTAGGTGGTCTGCGGATGTACCAGCTAATGGACCTTATAACGGAGTGTGCAGAGGTTTGGCCTGCACCAGATGTGCTAATAATTCATATGGGTGGTAATGACATTGGTGTGGTTAAATGTGTATTTTTATTACGTAATATGAAAAATATTTGTTTAGAAGTGACACGATTATTTCCCTACACTATTTTGGTTTGGTCTGAAGTGGTACAGCGCAGGCATTGGTTGGTGAATAGGGATTTAAAAGCACTGGAGAGAGTGCGCAGGAAGTTAAATTTGGCATTATAAAGATTTTTGCCAGAGTTGTGAGGGTTTACTTACAGGCACTACGAATTAGATCAAAATGAACAGGGTCTTTTTCATGAAGACCAGGTTCATTTGTCAGACATAGTGATGTCGCGAACACTACTGTCCTCACCCCCGTCCCCCACCCCTGCGCGGTGGGTGGGGGCCATCAAAATAATGAGGGGGGGGACCTACTGTATGATGTTGTATCGATCAGGTAGTGTAAGGGTTACGCCCGCTTCATAGTGACAGACCAAACTCCTCGTTTAACGCACCGCAAACAACCGCAAACAGTCCATTTGCACAACCGCAAACTCCCCATTTGCACAAGGTTGGATACCAAGCTAGCCATGTCCGTTCCTTGTCCTCACTGATGTCATTGAAGGTCTCTTCCTCCACCCAGCCACGTACAACACCAAGGGTGCCTGAAAGTATGCTAATAAACTGAAAAAAAGAAAATATCTCCCAAGAAGGAGATCGAAAACTGGCATAGGAAAAGGTTAGACAACTATAATAAAGTGATACCTACAAATCCTAGTGAGCATAGGTGTATAATAGACGGAGAAAGGGAAAGCAGAGTAATGCTTCCTAATACCGTGGTTAGTACCCTTTGCTAAAGTAAATTGAGTAATGGACAAAAGTCTTTATGGTATCATTTATAAATGACAAAGGGATACTATACTCATTCCCCTATAGTGGCTAATTGTGTAATAATGGTAATACTATTACCTATTATATAATATTGGCAGGGGCAAGGAAATTCCCTTTAAATAGATGGGTATAGGCAGAGAGTATTGAGACCGGAATGATAAAGTGTCAATAAGGTGATATAAAGTTAAATGTATCACAGACACACAGCCACCCTTTCTCTTAGCTAGTTTCCAGAAATGCTGGATAGGTAGAAGGGCTATACAGACTCAGAGAGGTCTAAGAAGAATCCTCTAAACTAGCCCTAATCTCCTTAAACACCTTCAAGGGTGTTCTAAGCTAAAGCTCAATCTAAACGTTTAGATGACTACCTGATTTCCCATCACAGATGCTGGCTAGGAATAACACTGTGCAAGACAAATAGTGGGTCTAAGTGCCCATAGTGCAGTAAAGTGTCCCTAGTGAAGTGAAAAAGAGAATAACAAGCTGGCGCCCAAGAGAATAACGAGCTTGCGCCCTATCAGGGGACGTGTATATGGCATCGATTTTAGGAACCGGGAGATGGAAAAAGATGCTTGGTCGGTCCTCCTACTTCAAATTTGGGGCACTGCGCGTGCAATCTAATGTGCCACCAGATAGGAGTGGTGTGTTAAGTAGTACTATTCCTATCAGTTTAATCCCTGTTATGTGCCTTTTTTTTGGTTTGGTTTTTGAAGCCACAGTGCAGCACCAAAGGCCCGAAAAATTAGGCATGTACACATGCCTGAAAAATTAGGTATTGTTGCAGCCGCTGCTGTAGCAGCAGCCAGAAAAATTTATGTTTGTTTCCCAGGCAGAAAGTGCCCTAAAACATGGCGGCTTTAACCATAGTTGGTGGTGGATAAGTCACGCAAGTCAACCGGCATTCAGAGCTAAAATACAGCAGCGTGTGGACCATTTTTAGCCCAAGGCAGCTCATCTCATCAGGCCTTTTTTAGTCGAATGTATCGCCCACTGTCAGTCCCTTTGGGATCCATCCCTCATTCATCTTAATAAAGGTGAGGTAATCTAGACTTTTTTGACCTAGGCGACTTCTCTTCTCAGTGACAATACCTCCTGCTGCACTGAAGGTCCTTTCTGACAGGACACTTGAAGCGGGGCAGGCCAGAAGTTCTATCGCAAATTGGGATAGCTCAGGCCACAGGTCAAGCCTGCACACCCAGTAGTCAAGGGGTTCATCGCTACTCAGAGTGTCGATATCTGCAGTTAAGGCGAGGTAGTCTGCTACCTGTCGGTCGAGTCGTTCTCTGAGGGTGGATCCCGAAGGGCTGTGGCGATGCGTAGGACTTAAAAAGCTCTGCATGTCCTCCATCAACAACACGTCTTTAAAGCGTCCTGTCCTTGCCGGCGTGGTCGTGGGAGGAGGAGGATGACTTTCACCTCTTTCCCTGTTAGATTCCCGTTGTGCTGTGACATCACCCTTATACGCTGTGTAAAGCATACTTTTTAATTTATTTTGCAAATGTTGCATCCTTTCCGACTTGTTGTAATTTGGTAACATTTCAGCCACTTTCTGCTTATACCGGGGGTCTAGTAGCGTGGACACCCAGTACAGGTCGTTCTCCTTCAGCCTTTTTATACGAGGGTCCCTCAACAGGCACGACAGCATGAAAGACCCCATTTGCACAAGGTTGGATGCCAAGCTACTCATTTCCCGTTCCTCCTCCTCAGTGATCTCAATGAAGGTATTGTGACACCAGATATGAGTGGCAAAGTGGACTGGCAGAAGTTGGCAGAGTACACGCTGAAGGCCTGACACCCAGACGCTTGCAGACAACTAACTGCTATTAAATCTATTACAGTGAAAAAAAATGTTTTGTTTTTAAATGCAAGCTATTGTGACATCAGATATGAGTGGTGACACTGGGCAAGTGGGCACAGTATCCACTGTGAGCCTGACACAGAAGCTGGCAGGCAGGCAACTGCAATTACACTACACAGAAAAACATAAAATAAAAAAAGCAGACAGATGTTCTAGCCCTAAATAGGGCTTTTTGGGGTGCTGTCCTTACAGCAGAGATCAGATGAGTCCTTCAGGACTGTAGTGGACACTGAATACCCTAGCCTAGCTATCAATTTCCCTATCAAATGAGCAGCAGCTACACTTTCCCTCCTCTATCTAAGAATGCAGCTTCAGAATGAATCTAAAATGGATGCTGTACAGGAGGTGGGAGGGTGTGGAAGGGAGGGTCTGCTGTTAATTTGCTGGAATGTGTCTGCTGACTGTGAGGCACAGGGTCAAAGTTTACTCAATGATGACGAATAGGGGGCGGATCGAACCGCGCATGTGTTCGCCCGCGACGGCGAACGCGAACACGCTATGTTCGCCTGGAACTATTCGCCAGCGAACAGTTCGGTACATCACTAGTCAGACATTGGTCTGGATATTTTTATCTGGATCTACAAAATATGATTGAAAGAGCCTTGGCTGTGGGGGGCCTCAGCTAGGGTAGGGCTACACCAGCTGAGGCGGTGGGGGCAAAGTCATCCTCAGGTGCAAGTTCTGAGGAAGGATATATGGTATTTTTGGTGGTATATAAAAGGCGGTCAGGTCTGCTATGTCTGACTGGCAATTAAGTGGTGGTGAAAGTGAAAAGTTTTAAATTAAGTGAAAAGTTTGTGGAGAGGTTACCATTATCAAGTATGGTGTTATGCCCCATGTTTCAAGCTTTAATAAACATAACGGCCAAGCCCATTGAGAAAAAATAAACGGTGTCTTGCGAATTATTGCCTACCGGACATATGCTGCTACACATTCAGGCTTTACCCTACAATGTTTTATTTTTGGTCGCATGTTCCAGTCCTGGGTTTTTGGATCTGTGATTTTGCTCTTCTGGTAATAGCTTGATATTGCAGTATCAGTGTATGTATGTATGGAACAGTATTAGAGATAGTTCATCCAAAGATGAAATACTGAGAAATGTAGCATCTTTTAAATACCAGGAAACCCAAACATTGTGCAATTTACATTAGAGCCACTAGAGTGCAGTGTTACAATATCATTCTTTAACCATATTTATACTGTGTTACAGTTGTACTTTTTATCTGTATCAACCATTTTAAAATCGTCCTGCAGCTTCAGTTTTTTTGCTACCCTATCTTCAATGTGGAGCACACCTTAAAAAAATAAAATAAAAAGTTTGGGGTCTACATAGTGGGTGTGATGAGACCAAATGTGAAGTTTTTTAAAGTCTTAAAGGGATACTCTTGGCACCATAACAACTTAACCTCAATGAAGGCACCATGTTTCTTCCTCAGTGATCTCAATGAAGGTATTGTGACACCAGATATGAGTGGCAAAGTGGACTGGCAGAAGTTGGCAGAGTACACGCTGAAGGCCTGACACCCAGACGCTTGCAGACAACTAACTGCTATTAAATCTATTACAGTGAAAAAAAATGTTTTGTTTTTAAATGCAAGCTATTGTGACATCAGATATGAGTGGTGACACTGGGCAAGTGGGCACAGTATCCACTGTGAGCCTGACACAGAAGCTGGCAGGCAGGCAACTGCAATTACACTACACAGAAAAACATAAAATAAAAAAAGCTTGATAAAAAAAAAATAAATAGCTTGATATTGCAGTATCAGTGTATGTATGTATGGAACAGTATTAGAGATAGTTCATCCAAAGATGAAATACTGAGAAATGTAGCATCTTTTAAATACCAGGAAACCCAAACATTGTGCAATTTACATTAGAGCCACTAGAGTGCAGTGTTACAATATCATTCTTTAACCATATTTATACTGTGTTACAGTTGTACTTTTTATCTGTATCAACCATTTTAAAATCGTCCTGCAGCTTCAGTTTTTTTGCTACCCTATCTTCAATGTGGAGCACACCTTAAAAAAATAAAATAAAAAGTTTGGGGTCTACATAGTGGGTGTGATGAGACCAAATGTGAAGTTTTTTAAAGTCTTAAAGGGATACTCTTGGCACCATAACAACTTAACCTCAATGAAGGCACCATGTTTCTTTAATTTAAACATTCTTGAACAGTTTAGCACTCAAGATGTTTCCCTAGGCGCCGATTGGCAGCTCACCTCTGATGGGCTAATGGGGAAACAATGGCTTGGGGGCAGCAGTGATTGGCTGAGAGCATTAGCTGACACATTCAGTCTATCATTGGCCACCCATCATGAGTAAATGTAAGTACGTTTCTATCCTTATGATGGGTGGCAAGTGATAGGTTAGGAGGAGCAGCTTCTGGTTTTGTGTCCGTTGTAGCTGAGGCAAGTAGTGCCGACCGCACTTAAATCAAAGTGTTCTAAATTAATATAACTTCTTACAATACTGGGGGTTGGGAGGCACCAGGGCACTCCGAATATCATTGCTGGGGGACTCCAGGCACCATCACAACCTAATTGAGATGTTTCTGTGGCAGCCACTACAGTATTGTTCTCTGACAAATGTAACCATTGGCAATACTCAGCAGCTTTTGTAAGTTTATCAGACTATTACACAGCGCAGTGATAGGGTGTTTGCACCAATACCACCACATTAAGATGTAGTTATTTTAGTATTTAGAGTGCTCCTTTAATGTAAGGAACAAAAAAAGTAGAGTTGTCTATAGAATGAAGATGTTTTTTGCATTTAGTTGATATATTTGAAAAAGGTCTGTCTACATTCTGGAAAACCAGGGGATTCTGGACTCTAATGGCTAATATGGAAATCTGCCCATTTTCAGTCAGAAAGATTTATTTTCTCTTCCTGGAGCGTAGCTTGAAGTTTTTTTTATTAATCAACAGCAGCAACAGGAATGTGTAAAAGGTTAAATGTGTGTTTTGAGTCTTTTTCAGCCTATGGTCCTATTTATGTATAGCAAGCACAAAATTACTTTGGCTTGCTATTGCACCTGGCCAAGCAACACACCTTTAAAACGCATAATGTATATAATAATTAGATTCAAAGCAGGATTTACAATACATTGACCCATAAACATCTGACTAGTTATGCAAATAATAGATATCCGCACAAGAAGACCTGCTGCTTAAAGAGTTACTCCAAGCACCATAACCACTTCAGTGATGTGAATTGGTCATGGTGCTTGCAGTCTATGTGTGCAACATTTTTGTCTTCCTGGTTGTATTGGCAATGCCAGTAGTTTAAGCCACGAAACAGAGCAAGGAAGGCTGCAGGGTGGCTTACTGGGACCCATGAGGGACCCAGAGTGAGTGTATACATGTGTGTCATGTGAATGTGTGTCTGTGTTTATGGATATCCTATAGACTGTTCAACCTATCGTTCCTGTAAGTTTTCTTGTAATTGTCCTATTGATAGTTAAATCCCCCCTCATAATATTGTAAAGCGCTACGGAATCTGTTGGCGCTATATAAATGGCAATAATAATAATGTGTGTCAATCTGTATCAGTGTGTATGTGTCTGTGTGCCAGTGTGCGTGTGTTTTGTGTGTGTGTCTGCATGCAAACACTAACATCACACACAAACACACACCGCTGCATGTCAACACCAACATTAAACAGAATCACTCTCCTGCATTCAAACACACCACTGCATTAAAACACCAAAACTGTATACAAATATTGCCTTGCATGCAAATCCCACCACTGCACAAAAACACACCCTTGCATTGAAACACCAACACTAGAAAAACACACTCTTCATGCAAATGCTAGCTCTACAAACACAGCTCTGCATCCATACAACAATGCTACACACAAATACAGTGGGACCTCAGTTTACAAATTTAATGCGTTTTCCGGGATGTTTCTTATTGTGAAAAATTTGTAAACTGAAACACGATTTCCCATAGGAATGCATTGAAAACCGAATAATCCGTTCTGGAGGTCAGAAAAAAGTCAAAATGAGCTGGCATGGAAACCAACCCACAATGCTGAACACACAATAAAAGGCATGCAAACGCTGAAGCTCAGCTCACTACCTTTCCACAGCTTGAGAAATGCACCAAAAAGTCCCAAAACAACTGCAAACAATTTCCAGAATGGCTCCACAACTCAATGCAAAAGCCGCTCCAACACCTCCAGCATGCAGGGGGCGGTGCTATAAACCTCCCAGGTGCAATGCATCCTGGGGAAACTTGCTTTGTATTGCGAAAAACAATTTTAAACCGAGGCATTATTTTCACGATATTTTCATTTTTAAACTGAAAATTATGTTAACCGAGGCGTTTGTAAACCGAGGTCCCACTGTATAACCGTGTATTCAACCATCAGCATTATACAAATACACAAACATTCTCACATATTCCATACAAAAATAGACATTCATTGAAAGGCAGTGAACAAAAATACAACTCTTCAAGGGTGGACATACGGCAGATAAACAGCTGGCAAAGCATTGTGGGAGATGTATGGCAGTTTGTGCCTCTCCTGCTCTACAGCCTCTCCTTTCCTGCTCTTTGTTTGCATCAGGGTCCTCTCTTTGTTGTATCACTGAGCATGCATGGTATGCCAGGTATCAGACTGCCAGGAGAACTTGGCCTTGGTGGCTCGAAGGTACATGTTTCCCTTTTTCTTTTTTTTTTTTCTTGTCCTTTTGGCGAGGACAATGCCAGTAAGGGTTACTAGAACCAAAAACTGTTTTTTTTTGTTGTTTTTTTTAATTAAAACACTGTTTTTGTTGTGAATGTTCCTTTAAGTAGCAACTACCCCATGGTTGTTTTTGTCCAAAATTCTTAGCCTCATAAGTAAAAAGTTCTAGAAAACGTTTGTCAGCAATACGAAGCAGAATGAAGGAAGGAAAGCTGATTCCTGTGCTCTGGATTGAAGGGAATGATGGACTGGGATTTAAAACACTGTAGAAGAGAAAAAGAGAAAGGTCAGGAACTGAAAACATACAGAGGAAAGAAGGGGATCCAAGAGAATGAACCCTTGTCAGGAGGGGAGAGGAGGGCAGGAGTTAAAAACATTGGAAAAGAACAGTGCCGGGTAGAAGGGAAACCCATCAGGATGGATTAATGTCAGACAATATTTGTTTTATTATATTACATAATATTTGAATGGAATGAAGATTCTATGTGTCAGGAACAGAAGTTTTATGAGAAGCTAAGAATAGTTTTTTTTTTTTTTTTTTACAATTTTTACAACCAATTACAGATTAAGCTAACGTTACAGTACCTACGATCTTAAAGGACCACTCTAGGCACCCAGACCACTTCAGCTTATGAAGTGGTCTGGGTGCCAGGTCCAGCTAGGGTTAACTAATTGTTTTATAAACATAGCAGTTTCATAGAAACTGCTATGTTTATCAATTAGTTAAGCCTTCCCCTTTTTCCTCTAGTGGCTGTCTCACTGACAGCCACTAGAGGCGCTTGCGTGATTCTCACTGTGAAAATCACAGTGAGAGCACGCAAGCGTCCATAGGAAAGCATTATGAATGCTTTCCTATGTGACCGGCTGAATGCGCGCGCAGCTCTTGCCGCGCGTGCGCATTCAGCCGACGGGGAGGAGAAGAGGCGGATCGGAGGAGGAGAGCAGGAGGAGAGCTCTCCGCCCAGCGCTGGAAAAAGGTAAGATTTAACCCCTTTCCCCTTTCCAGATCCGGGCGGGAGGGGGTCCCTGAGGGTGGGGGCACCCTCAGGGCACTCTAGTGCCAGGAAAACGAGTATGCTTTCCTGGCACTAGAGTGGTCCTTTAACTGTAATCATGACAGGAGGCAAGTATTTTGCTTATCTCTCTTTACTGTACTCCAAACAACAGCTGAGATCAAACATAGAATATCCAATTAAAAACCATAGTAGGTCATATAAGATCATGCCTACATTAGCACCTCCTCTTTCTTTGTAAGGAAAGATAACAGAAACAGAAACAGTCAAAATAACCAAGACAATGGTATAATGGGACTGCCTGCCAAACTAGTTTATGTATACAGGTGGTTCCGAAGCCTAGTACATAAAGTGAGAGTTCATAAAGTGAGAACTAATTTCCCATAGACCGCAATGTAATAAACATGGGTTCCGTTCCTGAACAAAAAATGTTTCCAAAGAAAACCTTAAACCTTAAATATGAAGTACAAATACAAGATGAAAGCATAGGAAATACATATATGTTGTAGGAACAATAAAGGAAGACCATGTTAAAATCTTCATCAAATCATCATCAGTCATCTAACTCCTCAACGACAGTTTGCACTTGTTGAATGTAGCACTGCATTTGTTTCTGGTTTGTTTGAGGCGCTCCATGTGTCTTATTATCTCCCCCCCCCCAGCCCCTTCATGTGTCTCATTCCTCCCTCCCAGTGTCTCGTTAAACCCCCCCAGCTCCTCCATGTGTCTCATTCCCCCTTCCCAGCCCCTCCAGGTGTCTCATTCACCCTCCCAGTGTCTCATTACCCCCTCATAGCCCCTCCAGGTGTCTCATTCCCCCTTCTAGTGTATCATTACCCCCTCCCAGCGTCTAATTTCCCCTCCCAGCCCCTCCACATATAAAGAAAAGTATGTGTGTGTGTCTGTCAGGTATGTGAGCAGTAAAAATAGCTGATCTCATCAAGCTGACAGAACAATATGAATGACCTAAAATAAACAAATGTGACAAAAAAATTCAGAATGATAGTAACAAGAGCAGTAAAGGATCAAAGTTCCCCTCCAAACACCAGTTACTCCAGGAACTCCATGTACAGAGATAGAATAGTCTTGTACCTGGAGCCCATGAGTCCTTGAGTAAGTCCTTAGTCACCTGTGATAGACTGTCGAGATTCCATGAGCCCCGTCCACGCCACCAGAAGTAGATGGTCTTGCAGTATAGGGGAGCAGGAGGGGAACCATTGGTAGGATGAGAGGGTCCTTGTGAGATCACTCGAGAAGATCTGGGTACCAGGTTTGGCTCTGCCAGAAAGGAACAATAAGGAGAAGGGACGCCTGTTGGGAGCTGATCTGATGAAGTACTCTTACCAATATCAAGAATGGTGGGCAGGCATAACCCCCTTAGGCTGCCCAGTCTTGCAAAACATCTTCCTTGTGAATTATTATTAATATACAATTAATAGTTAGCAAATCACATGTAACTGTGTAAAGAATCCTTGTCAATGGCCATAATTACATTTCACATTTTTTTTTTTTAAATGAACATTTACAGGGTTATTTACCAAGGTGAATTAAAAGGGAATTTGATATTTAAGGCCAGAGTAGTTGGTCTGAAAGCACAGTTGACTTAGATAATTTTTCCAATTCAACAATTTTGACCTTAAATTTGAAATTCTCTTTTAATTCACTTTGATTTAACACTTTATTGAATAACCCTGTCACTATTTCCTGTAATGGTTTATATTTAATAAAGATTTCCAAAAAAAAGCCCTTCAGAAATATTAATTGTGTTTATCTTGAAATTTTATAAGTGACTAAGTATACCAATGTGAGCAGCCAACAATTCTGGGAAATCTCATTGCCACTAAGTAACACAGATTATTTAGGATATTAACATAATCTATGTTTCAAAGCAGTCTATAAATATCTTCAATGGAACAGCCTACTGGAAGAAATCATCCACACATGTTAATTGGTAGTTTGCCAGATTGCAATAAAGTT
This sequence comes from Pelobates fuscus, assembly GCF_036172605.1. Lineage (NCBI taxonomy): Eukaryota > Metazoa > Chordata > Amphibia > Anura > Pelobatidae > Pelobates > Pelobates fuscus. Next base: position 311,422,129 of record NC_086317.1, on the reverse strand, counting down.
ATAGTATGAATAAGAACAAGAAACACGGCGATTAGAAACATGTCTCTCTGTTCCACTTCCTTCAATGTATGTTTGTTGACCATATTATTAAAATATTCCAACAATTATATCATGTATTAGTCCTTTGCTATTTAGTGTTCTAATTCCAAATTAAATCCTGTATGCAGTACAAACAATACCCCACCCGCCCTCATCCTCTACCAAACAGATGATGAGATGAGAAATTTATTTTCTTGGTGTTTCATAACTCCTTGTATTCGGAACACAGAAAATGTCCCAGAATTGTCTCCAGGAATGCAAGCTCATTTTAGGTCTAAACCTGTCTTACATCATGATTTACAATCTAGATTTTCGATATTAGACTGGAATGACTACTTCATATAAATTAAAATATATTAGGTCCAGGCACTTAGGACTGCTGCAGGAAGGCAGGTTTATTGAAACAAAAAGTGCAACGTTTTAAATCTTGATGAAGACCTCTGTGTAGGCTGAAACGTTGCACTTTTTGTTCCAATAAACCTGCCTTCATGCAGCAATCCTGAGTGCCTGAACCTAGTTTATCTTATCTACTAAATTGGGTTTTGCAAACCCTGGCCCTAAGCACCCGGATTCCCAAGTGGTAGTGCGGTATCCTCCGTTTCTGAATTACTACTTCTTTGTCAAACAAGTTCTTGGAACATGAGTTTTCCCCTGAAATCAAACACCAGTGTTACTCAGTGAGCACATCAAATGAAAAGAAATATATGTAGGCAATGTAGCAAGATGTTAGCATAATAACGTGGAGGCAATGTGGCAAATGGTCATAATAATATAGCTTGCAATCATATTTGTACTATATCAAAACATGGCAATACAGTTTTATTACCCACGAGAGAGAGGCTGTGACAAAAGTGTCTTAAAACAATTATGGTTTACATTTGCACAAGCATTCAGTGCTCACATACTTTTGTAACAGGAAACGAATTCCAAAATTAATTATTTCTGCACATCCAACTACTAAAAGTTAGAGGGAACGTTGATTGAAAGTACAACATGACTAAGAACTGGCATCCTATGGCAACCTTCAACCTACATCTCTTTCTTCCACAATTGACTTGTCCCACAAGGTTAAGCTGCAGAGCTTCTGCAATCATGGAGGCGTACCCATACGGGGGACTCACTAAATCACATATATAAGAAAATGCTCTGCCAAAATCAATGGAAGAACAAGTAATACGGGGGACTCACTAAATCACATATTTAAGAAAATGCTCTGCCAAAATCAATGGAAGAACAAGTACTCTTACAAACATATTACTCTTTTTAGCTACCGCACTATCACGGTTATTCACTAAAGCAAGAATTCAAACGGGACACTTTAATAATTAAAAAAAACAAAAATTTATACCGCACTCAACATGAAGAAAATATAAAGATTTATTAGCAGAACATTGCCATATACCTGAATACAACTCCAATTTCTATATCACGAGAGTGAAGATATATAATCTTAAAGTGACAAGTGACAAAAAATTACCAAGTGCTTAATATGTGCTTAAAGAGCTAATATTAATTAAATAAAATATCAACGTTCCTATATGTACAAATCTGTATACAGCAAGATCAATAACACGATAGTAAGTGATTATTCCTACATAAATCCCATCCCGTATACAGTAATTCCTGCAGGGATATAATCTTATTTGTAGTTCACTAGTTGCTTTGTGTTTAGTTAATTCCATCAAGAAAATATAATTCAACAAAGAATTAATTTCAGCAATGATCATATTTGATGTAACATACATTGTTGTACTGTATAGTATAGTAAACAATGTTTGCAGCACAAGAATTCCAAGTAGCAAAAAGATGAGAGCAAACAGGCAATATCTCCGTATATTGCAAAAAGGATGTGTATACATCCAAATTATTTTATTTACACAGGAAGTATATAAAAAAATCTATATATTTATAGAAAAGGAAAAAAAAAAGAGAAAAAAAGGAAAAAAGTTTTAAAAAATGGAAAAAAATAGAAAAACAGTCCGAATGTATATATACATATATATATACATATATCCATGTATATATACATATATCCTGACAGGAATGTGGATTAGATCTTACCTCTGATGTACTGCATCTTTGACTCCTAAATCCGCCTGCATCACTAGCTCTCCTTATAAATACCCAAGCACTGCACTTGGTCAGTGCTTGGTTGTTCTGGTTCCTGATTACAGGTTCCTGATTCTTGTTACCTGATTCATGGTAAACTTCTCTGCTTCTGACCTTTGGCTTTGTCGCTGTCCTCGCTCTCTTGTCTCTGACCTTTGATCTCTGACTACTGGCTTCTGACCTTCGACTTGACTATTGACTATGTTCCCTTGCTGCCAGCCCTGACCAATGGACTACCTGACACCGCTTACTTCCTGCTCCTTTCTGGTTTCATTGCTTCTGTAAATAAAGACACCTATGCCCTCATAGATACCTGGGAAGGTCGTGTCTGCAAGGGGCTTCCGTTTCACTGAACTGAGTTCCTCTCCAAGCAAACAAACTGGTAGGTTGTCACAGCAATGGGACTGGTCCCATTGTAAATCAGAAAGTGTATCGGTCCACACCCAATATGCTCACTTTTACCTTGGTGATGAATAAGGTCCTTTAACAGACATTATGAATTTTAAAACAAGCATAATAAGAGATGCATTTCCACAGGTATGTCCAAACTTCTCTGTTAAAAGCCTTTTCTGAAGCTCTAAAGAATCTTGTTACATCTTGCAATGGAAGAGTTGATCAAGGATCAGGTAGGAAAAACAATAGTACTAGTATCAGAAGATGAGGAGCAACAAGAGAAAGTAAAATACAAATAAGGACATACCAGTTTTCAATGAAGACAAAAGTTAATTGAAGTAAGCTAAGAAGAGAGAGAAAGAAAAGAGTAGAATAGCAGAGTAAAAGTAATGGACTGAGGGGGCGGAGCCTGACAGCCGAGGCAAGCAGTCGCACGGGCTAAGAGCTCCGGCAGAAAATCGAGAAAAACGAGTAAAAAAATCCCAGAAATCCGGGGAAAATCCCTAAACCAACCCAAGAGGGTGTACAGCAGTCCCCAGAGCAACATGGGACGGAAAACCAAGAAACCGCCGGCTGAAAAACACCCGCCCGGCCTTACAATAGGCGACATGTGGAAGCAGGCCCGCGGAGCATGTGGACCAGACATGGCGGCAATACACGGCGGTTGTTCCGATTTTTCAGACGACCCATCCGAGGACGACTACCTGCCGGCAACCAAGGCGGTGAGACCTGACACGGCTGCTTGCGGACCACCACAAAGAGCTGCACAACGACATCGTGGCGCTCAGGGGGGACATACAGGGGATGACATCCCGATTAAACACATTGGAACACACAGCCTCGGACACCACCCGAGACATCGGAGAAATCAGGCAAAACATACTCGACATCCAACACCATCAAGTGCTCCTTGAACACCGCATGGCGGAACAAGAGGATGCAGGTCGGAGGGACAACTTGAAAATAAGAGGGTTCACTGAAAACATCTCCGACGCAGACCTGGCCCGGGCTGTAGCTCGCCTCATCACCAGCATACTGCCACCCATGCAGGCCAACAAGGTCACCCCCGCAAACGTATTCCGAATTCCCAAATCTCCCAGGGCACCCTCAGAGGCCACACGAGATATTATTCTCACCTTACATTCCCGAGCAGACAAGACAACACTCCAAAACGCCCTGAGGGAGAAGACACCATTCCAATTCGAAGGGATGACGTTGCATTTCCTCGCAGACTTATCGAGGGGTACCCTGGCATGGCGGCGATCCCTCCAACCGCTTACCACGCTCCTCCGCCAACGTGGCCTTAAATATCGGTGGCAAACAACACACGTGCTTACTGTGCAACAGGGAACAGACTCCCATCAGATCAGAGAGCTGAACGACGCGACACCGCTACTGCAAGCACTGGGCTTACCGCCGGACTCCCTCACACAGACAGCCCGGCAGGGCCCACAGTCACCCCAACACTCATGGGACCCGGCGAGATCTATACCATTTATACCGACGGGCCGAACACCTGACCCCTACGTGGCACTTACCACTTAACAGGCAGACCCGATGTCTTTGGAATCATCCTTGAGATGGCAGGGACACTCTTCGGTTGGGGAACCTGCGACCGATCTCATGTGTGCAGGCGTTTCGTTTTCACAGAACCTTGCAGCGACCAAGAGGCCCACATCTTCCACGACGGCACCCTTTAGATACCTGACTCACAGCCTTATAACATGTACCCTTGAACAACAGGGTGGCCACGGACTGGGACTATAACCTTCTTTCTTTTCTATTTTTGCATATATTGGTTTTGTTCTTATCAGTTATTTCTGGCTTAATGGCTACACGACACTGTATTCCTCTACACACCCTCACAGGTGCACATAGCCTACTATCCAGCCAGCCCACATGCTATAGCGACTGTTGCAACCAGGGGACACCAAGACCTTCTCTGGTCCATGATTAAATTATCTTAGCGTTAGGACCCGTACCTGAGCCTGAATTTTGGCATTAAGCCACGAACCCACAAGGTCCCACACGTTACATATCACCTTTTAGCTGGCCAACACATAGTTAAGCGGCGGCTTGGCTACAACACCCGATACATTAGGCCTGAAATGACACTCAAGGCTTACACACTCGGACACAGGCCCCCTAACCGGCCTACCGCGTTCCACAGGGCTTGACTCTCCCCACACGGATACCACACCGACAGACCAACGATAGGTCACATTCATTTTCCATAACCGTGCATGCACTGTTCATTTCATTTTTTTTTTTTTTTTTTTTTAAACTGTATTACCTCTTTTCCTAACATGTTATGTTGTAATGTGCCGGTTATTATATGACATACGACTGCTATTGGGGCTAGACAGGCCTGCTGCCATGGTTATTTAGGTTACTTATAATTTACTGGCCGCTATTGCTTCCCGTAGCCACACCAGCTACATTTATAATGCGTTACAGCACTATGCCCAACGAATGTTACTCTCACATTGCCTTACTGTTATGCTTCAAACGCTAGACAGCTTAATTAATGCCAGCGTTAGCACATTTTACTTAAATTAGCATATAGGTCGGAGAGGCAAGGGTTACTCTGACTAAGAATCATAGAATGTGACGGCAGATAAGAACCATTCGGCCCATCTAGTCTGCCCAGTTTTCTAAATACTTTCATTAGTCCCTGGCATTATCTTATAGTTAGGATAGCCTTATGCCTATCCCACGCATGTTTAAACTCCTTTACTGTGTTAACCTCTACCACTTCAGCTGGAAGGCTATTCCATGCATCCACTACCCTCTCAGTAAAGTAATACTTCCTGATATTATTTTTAAACCTTTGTCCTTCTAATTTTAGACTATGTCCTCTGGTTGTGGTAGTTTTTCTTCTTTTAAATATAGTCTCCTCTTTTACTGTGTTGATTCCCTTTATGTATTTAAATGTTTCTATCATATCCCCCCTGTCTCGTCTTTCCACCAAGCTATACATGTTAAGATCCTTTAACCTTTCCTGGTAAGTTTTATCCTGCAATCCATGAACCAGTTTAGTAGCCCTTCTTTGAACTCTCTCTAAGGTATCAATATCCTTCTGAAGATATGGTCTCCAGTACTGTGTACAGTACTCCAAGTGAGGTCTCACCAGTGTTCTGTACAATGGCATGAGCACTTCCCTCTTTCTACTGCTAATACCTCTCCCTATACAACCAAGCATTCTGCTAGCATTTCCTGCTGCTCTATTACATTGTCTGCCTACCTTTAAGTCCTCAGAAATAATCACCCCTAAATCCCTTTCCTCAGATGTTGAGGTTAGGACTCTATCAAATATTCTGTACTCTGCCCTTGGGTTTTTTTTTTTTTTTCTTATTCTTTATTTTTGTTGTGCGGGTGGGTACATGGTATCAACAGACGCCACAGCGGCGTATTGCAAGATTTATACATTTTACACAGTGGCATAGAGATTCGCACATGTTATGTGTTTTTATCCAGCGTAACTAACGATTGTAGTGCCATAGTTAAAGTAAATTAAGAAAATGAAAAACAAGTTATGCTTGACCATGCTAGATTAGGTGTATTAGTGTAGTTAGATCTATATGCTGGGTTACATGCTAGTTGAGTCGTCATAGTAGTCGCTTATGTAAATGCTATGTGTTTCCACATTTAGCTTATCCCAGCTAGCTAAATAGTGGTTGTTCTGACAGGCATACTTATGAATGCCCTACACTTACACAGAACATTAGCTTATCACAGTTGCAGAAAACCTTTGGTTAGAACAATTGCATAGAACGTTTGCATATATTTGCATATAACAATTGCATAGAACATTTGCACATATTTGCCTAGAACGTTTGCACATATTTGCATAGAACGTTTGCACATATTTGCATAGAACGTTTGCACATATATGCATAGAACGTTTGCACATATTTGCATATAGCTATTGCATAGAACGTTTGCATATATTTGCATATAACTATTGCATAGAACATTTGCATATATCGATTGCATAGGGCGTTTGCATATAAAATTTGCATATATCGGTTGCATAAAATATTTGCATATCATTATTGCAGGACCGTTTGCATATAACATTTGCATATAGCATTTGTGATAGAGTTAGTAAAAGCAAAAAAGACATGGTCCGGTATTCAGCTTGTGAGCGTGTGTGAAGAGACTGATCTGCTAAGAGGGTGAGAAGGGGACATCAGCGCTGTCATGGACGCTCCGTGCGCCATCAGTATGAACCCAAAGGAAGACCCGTTCTGTCCATCAGGATGGGGGCTGGCAGGGTAAAGTAGGAACTATTAACTGTCCCCAGTGAGGCATGCCCGCTTATGAGGCACCAAAGTAGTACCTGCTTCAGCCGATGCCCAGCACGTTTACTTGTCCCTTGCTGTCTGTGTTTGACTCTGTAGAGGCTCCCCTGGACCGGGGCTCAGCTCCGGCAGCATGTAGCAGATTGTGCAGCTTTACGGCGCCCTGATTTGCGGCTGTGGCTTAGAGGGATGGAGACAAGCTGTGCCGTGCACCGGTTTCCGGGTCGGGTGGGTGGTTTGTGAAGTAATCCCCCAGCTCACTTGTGTGCTGCTCGGTGTCCATGTTATATTGTGCGCTGGTCAGGTGTTGGTCGGCCATCTTTGGGCACGCCATCCAGGCCGCAATGCTCAGCCGGGGCCGGAGTGGAGGTGTTGGGGGTATGCAGTGGTGGTCGCCCGTGGGGACCGGGATGACCCCCCCGGTCCAGAGGGGGGGGGGGGGGTGCAGAGCGCCGGCCGGAGAACCAGGCGAGCGGCCGTCTCACCCAGGCTCAAGCTTGTAGGCCTCTGGCCTCTACCGGGTTACTTTGGTGCCGCTGGGGGTCTTGTTGGGTATCACCTGAATCCCCATCGCCTGACCAGTGCTGTGATCACAAATTCAGGTCGGTGTCTGCTTGTGGCCCGCAGTTAGCACCGATATTCCAGCTCAGAAGCAGGAGCTCAGACGAAACACGTCTGATCCGGCCGGCGGTCAGGCCCCGCCCCCCTGCCCTTGGGTTTTTACGTCCAAGATGCATTATCTTGCACTTATCCACATTAAATGTCAGTTGCCACAACTCTGACCATTTTTCTAGTTTACCTAAATCATTTGCCATTTGGCTTATCCCTCCTGGAACATCAACCCTGTTACATATCTTAGTATCATCCGCAAAAAGACACACCTTACCATCAAGACCTTCTGCAATATCACTAATAAAAATATTAAAGAGAATGGGTCCAAGTACAGATCCCTGAGGTACCCCACTGGTGACAAGCCCAAGCTTCGAATATACTCCATTGACAACAACCCTCTGTTGCCTGTCACTCAGCCACTGCCTTACCCATTCAACAATATTGTAATCCAAACTCAAAGATTGCAGTTTATTGATAAGCCTTCTATGTCCAACAGTGTCAAAAGCCTTACTGAAATCTAGGTAAGCAATGTCTACTGCACCACCCTGATCTATAATTTTAGTTACCCAATCAAAAAAATCAATAAGATTAGTTTGGCATGATCTCCCTGAAGTAAACCCATGTTGTCTCTGATCTTGAAATCCATGTGTTTTTAGATGTTCAACAATCCTATCCTTTAACATGGTTTCCATCACTTTCCCCACTACTGAAGTAAGGCTTACTGGCCTATAGTTGCCCGACTCCTCCCTATTACCTTTCTTGTGAATGGGCACAACATTCGCTAACTTCCAATCTTCTGGGACTACTCCTGTTAACAATGATTGGTTAAATAAATCTGTTAATGGTTTTGCTAGTACACCACTAAGCTCTTTTAATAGCTTTGGGTGTATTCCATCAGGTCCCATTGACTTATTTGTCTTTACTTTTGACAGTTGAAATAGAACCTCTTCCTCTGTAAACTCACATGTAATAAATGACTCATTTATCCTTTTTTTTAACAGAGGTCCCTTTCCTTCATTTTCAGCTGTAAATACCGAACAAAAATATTCATTGAGGCAGTCAGCTAGACCTTTATCCTCATCTACATACCTTCCTTCTTTTGTTTTTAATCTAACTGTGGCGAAACCGACCTCGCCACGTGTCCTTGGAGGGGGTTGATTGCCCGCCTCTTGCCTTTGGACTATGGACCAGACTTTATGGGAATGTGATACCCCAGATAGCCATACCATGGAGCCTATTCATATAATGAAAGACTATGGGAAAGACTTTAGCTCCATGGCAATTGTACTGTGTGAGTAGGATCTGCGCGCTATTCGGTAGTTTTGTGCATGCAGATCCCAGCTATCTGGGGATAGGTGAAATGTCTGTGTGTTATGTGTAAATGTGACTTTATGTATTTTAAAGTGTTTTATGTTGTTTTGCAACCATGTGGTTAATGGAGTCTGCCTTTAGTCCTGGGTAATTGGATTACTTCTCCAATTAACTCCAGGGCAGAAGGGAGGAAACCAGGGTGCATTGTGGGGATGTTTTTCTGCCAGCCAGAAAGGAACAAAAGATACTTTTAGTAACTTTTGAACGCCTGGTCGGATTCATGCCATTTTTTAATATGTTGTTCCCCTGAATGGATTGATTGTGGATATGTATTTTTATGTGAATGTGATGTATGGTTTTAAAGTTATGAAAGTTGTGTAAAAGTATATTTTACACTGTATGCATAATGGGATTATGTGTCACACTAAGGGGAGGGGATGTGTGGGAGGTAACATCTATGTCATAGGTTCTTTTATGCCTCCCCCTGGGTGTGGCCTGTATGTGTGAGTGGAAATAAAAGCCAGGCTGGATGAGCCAGTCCAGAGTTCCTGTTTTACCCTCAAAGTGATGTGTCGTCTCATTATTGGGGGGAAGGATTTATTGCATGCTGTTCCAGTTGACTGCTAGGAGTACAAGCCTATTCGTATGGTTCCTATTCAATGGTCTACAGCATTCATACGCTTGGGAGAATTTAAAGGTTTCTCGGATTCGGTGATTGTGGTGTCTGCCAGAGTGCTTGGAGTCCTCAGGAAGCACTAGGAGCATCCATTAACGGAGGTACCAAGTCGGGGTGCCAGGTGATCCGTTACACTAACTAATCCTTGTTTTACTTTTCTTTTCTCATTTATGTATCTAAAAAAAGTTTTGTCCCCCTTTTTTACTGACTGTGCTATTTTCTCTTCTGTGTGTGATTTGGAAGCTCTTATAACTTGCTTAGCCTCTTTCTGCCTAATCTTATAGGTCATTCTGTCTTCCTCACTCTGGGTTTTTTTATAATTACTAAATGCTAACTTTTTGTTTTTTACTATTTTGGCCACATCTGCGGAGTACCACAGTGGTTTCTTGAATTTTTTGCTTTTACTGACAAGCCTAATGCAATTTTCTGTTGCCTTCAGTAGTGCAGCTTTTAAATAATCCCATTTATTTTGGACTCCATTTAAGTTGCTCCAGTCTGATAATGACTCCTTTACACATATTCTAATTTTAGAAAAGTCTGTTTTTCTAAAGTCTAAAACTTTTGTTTTTGTGTGGTGTGACTCAGTCACTGTTCTTATATTAAACCACACTGACTGATGATCACTGGATCCTAAACTTTCACCTACAGTAATATCTGATACCAAATCTCCATTTGTTAACACTAAATCTAGTATGGCCTCTTTACGAGTTGGCTCCTCAACGACTTGTTTTAGAGACAATCCCAGTAGGGAGTTTAGAATTTGTGTGCTTCTGGCACAAGTAGCTATTTTTGTTTTCCAATTCACATCAGGAAGATTAAAGTCACCCATGGTGATAACTTCCCCCTTCATTGTCATTTTAGCTATTTCTTCAACTAGTAGATTATCTAACTCTTCAATTTGTCCTGGGGGCCTATAAATCACACCTACACGAACTACTGTGTGATTACCAAATTCTAACGTAACCCAAATGGACTCTATGTTCGTCTCACTAACCTTTATTAGGCTAGATTTTATGCTATCCTTCACATACAGGGCCACCCCTCCCCCTTTCTTGCCTTCCCTGTCTTTTCTATATAAAGAGTACCCTGGTATTGCTATGTCCCAGTCATTTTTTTCATTATACCATGTCTCAGTAACAGCGACTAAATCTACACTATCAGTTGCCATTATTGCCACAAGTTCATGGATCTTATTCCCTAAACTGCGAGCATTTGTAGACATGACTCTAAGCTTATCATTTTTTAACACACTTGCTACAGGCACCTTCTGTCCTATGTTTTTAATGTTGTAGTTTTGCGTGGGGCAACATAAAGCAAACCCTCTCGCATTTTAGTTAACTGGTTTCTGCTTATCTACTTTGGACGTACTCGACGACCATATATTCACCTACATTCATAAAAATGTGCAAGAAATCTGTATACCATGACACTGTTCTCATGTATGTTAAAATTTGGGTTTGTACCGCTGTCGTGGCGCCACAAACTCGTTATGTTCATAATTTGCACAATAAAAATAAAGAATGAAAAAAAAAAAAAAAAAAAAAGTAATGGACTGAAATTGAAAAGAGGTAGTAAGTAGTCTTTCACATAAATATAGGCCTGTGATGCGACTCACCCAAATGGTGCAGATCAAATAAACGGTCAGCAATACCTCTAAATTTTATATTGTTCGCTCAAAATAATATTTAAAAACAAATTGCACTAACAAACGGAAAAAAATATTAAAGGAAAAGAAAATGTACCTATAATATTAGTTTTAATTGAGGTGTATAGAATACAAAAAATGATCACTAAATCCAACGCAGTCTAGCAAGCAAGTATAAAAAGAGCAGTTCTGGTGTACCTAATGTACCACACCGGGGAGAGGGAGATAGACTGGCACTAGGCTGCTCGGTAACTGGAACAAATAGGGATTCACTAAAAACCTATGAAAGAAATGGGTAGAAAACCACTCTAAAAGAGTGTAAACTCCATGAGCTAGCTAAGTGACTGAGCAAAATGTATGGGAGAATGCTGTACCTTTAAATGTACAATGAGTGCGATATCTCTTTAAACGTGAGATAATTTGAACGTATGATACAAGAAAACAGAATAGACTTAACTAAAAATAGACTTAAATAAAATCTCTGGACCAAAAATAGAAAAATAAAATAAAATGAAATAAAAAGGAAACAGAAATAAAATATGGATAAAAATATATGTAAAAACAGAGTTCTTAACTGGATATGCAGCAAGAAATGTGAGGAACAAGTATCTAAATCCCCAGTCAGGGGGTAAATGATGCTTGTTCTAAATAATATACTTTGTATCATCAAAGCTAGAAAGTAACTCAATATTAAAGGACCACTCTAGGCACCCAGACCACTTCAGCTTAACCCCTTAAGACCGCAGCCAAATGTACAAGTTGTGATCCAAAAAAAACGTAAACAAAACCTGGCATTTGCGCTATATGTCTGTCCAACCGTAATTCACCTCTTTCATATTAAATGCACCCACACTTATTATATATCATTTTATTCAGGGGAAACAGGGCTTTCATTTAACATCAAATATTTAGGTATGGAACATAACTTAATATGAATACAATATAAAAAAATGAGAGAAAATAAGATTTTTTTAAATTTTCTTAGTTCTATGTGACATTCTAACTGTGAATGTCATAATACTGTTTGCTTTTACTGCAATAAAATACACATATTTGTATTCAGCGATGTCTCACGTGTAAAACAGTACCCCCTATGTACAGGTTTTATGGTGTTTTGGGAAGTTACAGGGTCAAATAAAGCATGTTACACTTTTCAGTTTTTTCACATTGAAATTTGCCAGTTTGGTTACGTTGCCTTTGAGACTGTATGGTAGCCCAGGAATGAGAATTACCCCCATGATTGCATACCATTTGCAAAAGTAGACAACCCAAGGTATTGCAAATGGGGTATGTCCAGTCTTTTTTAGTAGCCACTTGGTCACAAACACTAGCCAAAGTTAACGTTAATATTTGTTTGTGTGTGAAAAATGCAAAAAACTAATTTGAAAGCCAATTTTGGCCAGTGTTTGTGACTAAGTGGCTACTAAAAAAGACTGAACATACCCCATTTGCAATACCTTGGGTTGTCTACTTTTGAAAATGGTATGCCATTATGGAGGTAATTCTTATTTCTGGGCTACTATACGGTCTCAAAGCCAATGTAACCAATCTGGCGAATTTCATTGTAAAAAAAATGAAACGCAAGCCTTATGTTTGACTCTGTAACTTTTGAAAACACCCTAAAACCTGTACATGAGGAGTACTGTTATACTCAGGAGACTTTGCTGAACACAAATATTTGTGTTTCAAAACAGTAAAAAGTATTACAGCAAAAATATTGTCAGTGTAAGTGCCGTTTGTGTGCGAAAAATGCAATAAATTTCACTTTCCCTGACGATATCATTGTTGTAATACATTTTACGGTTTTGAAACACAAATATTTGTGTTCAGCGAAGTCTCCCGAGTAAAACAGTACCCCCCATGTACAGGTTTTATGGTGTCTTGGAAAGTTATAGGGTTAAATATAGTGCTAGCAAATTAAATTCCCTATACTTTCGGCCTGGGTTGTTAGGCAGGTCCCGCTAATTGTAATTAATTAGGATACCTAATTATGTAAAATTATTACATAAATATATATGTAAAATTATTATATATACACGTGTGTGGATATATATATGTATATATATATGTATATAATTTTTTTACAATTATTTTTATTTATATATAGGTATACATATAGTGATTACAAATACAAAAAGAGAAGTCCTGCGCTTAAGCAGCAAGGACTACAACACACATCAGCCCCAATATATAGTAAACGAAAGAAGAAAGGACCACAGGCACTCCAAATTGAAACCGTATGCAGATTTATTAGGAAAAAATGCAACGCCAAGCAACGTTTCGACCAACAAAGGTCTTTTTCTTTGTTGGTCGAAACGTTGCTTGGCGTTGCATTTTTTCCTAATAAATCTGCATACGGTTTCAATTTGGAGTGCCTGTGGTCCTTTCTTCTTTCGTGTATAATTCTGGGATTGCTGGTCCTGATCCGGAGCACCCTTGGCCGCTGGGATTGAGTGCGGTTCCCACCATCTACTTTGCCAATATATAGTAAAAACCAAAGAAAAGAAAATGTTACTTGCGCTTTTTCCTTAATCCCTATGTATATTTAGACAAATGGAGGTCATTTAGTTGCTCCAATGGCCATTGGAGGGATGCCCGCCTGCCAACGTCAAGGCAGACCCCCCTAAGCGGGTCCTAACACTGACCCTTCAGCCTGCTTCCTTGAGCTTCTGGCAAAGATATCTCTAATGAGACAGAAAGGGGTATTTTTTATATACACCCCTTTACTTATTAACCCTTAATAGGGAACACATGGGATGGGTAGCAGCATTGTAACCAGGCTGTGTGATACAAAGTAAATACAAATACAAAAAGAGAAGTCCTGCGCTTAAGCAGCAAGGACTACAACACACATCAGCCCCAATATATAGTAAAAACCAAAGAAAAGAAAATGTTACTTGCGCTTTTTCCTTAAACCCTATGTATATTTAGACAAATGGAGGTCATTTAGTTGCTCCAATGGCCATTGGAGGGATGCCCGCCTGCCAACGTCAAGGCAGACCCCCCTAAGCGGGTCCTAACACTGACCCTTCAGCCTGCTTCCTTGAGCTTCTGGCAAAGATATCTCTAATGAGACAGAAAGGGGTATTTTTTATATACACCCCTTTACTTATTAACCCTTAATAGGGAACACATGGGATGGGTAGCAGCATTGTAACCAGGCTGTGTGATACAAAGTAAATACAAATACAAAAAGAGAAGTCCTGCGCTTAAGCAGCAAGGACTACAACACACATCAGCCCCAATATATAGTAAAAACCAAAGAAAAGAAAATGTTACTTGCGCTTTTTCCTTAATCCCTATGTATATTTAGACAAATGGAGGTCATTTAGTTGCTCCAATGGCCATTGGAGGGATGCCCGCCTGCCAACGTCAAGGCAGACCCCCCTAATACATATAGTGATGTATACGTATATACTTAGGTATATACATATATATATTATTTCGTTCTACGAGTATTTTGATATCAATATATATATATTAATATCAAAATACAGTTAGAACGAAATTACACACATATATATATTTTTAATTATTTTTTTAATTGTTTTATTTATTTATTTTAACGTATTTATATATTTTTTATTATAAAATATATATATATATATAATTATAATTATGTATATATTTAATCAATATCCTTCTACGTGTATTTTGATATTAATATATATATATAATTATATATATAAATATTAAAATACACTTAGTGTATGTGTAAATGTGTGTGTCTATATATATATATATATATATATACACTTAGATCATATATATAATATATATATATAAATGATCTAAGTATATTTTATTTTTAACTTTAATTTTTATTTATTTTTTACTTTAAGGGGTTAAGAGGGGAGGAGAGGGGCAGAGACAGTGTCAGCCAGTGATTTTACATCACTGGCTGACACACAGGATCAGTGATCACAGTGACAGGCTGTCACTGTGATCACCTCCTGCAGATCACGGTAATTGGCCACAGGGGGAGTGCCTGGGTGGCCAGGCATGCCCCCCACCGTGATCTGCAGGGGGATCCTGCCTGAAGTTACTATGGGTCAGCCAATAGGCTGACACATAGTAACTCTGATCGCAGTGACAGGCTGTCACTGCGATCAGATCGCAGGGAGAGGCTGTCTCTGCATTCAGATCGCAGAGACAGCCTCTCCCTGCGATCAGACTCTGCAGATCGCGGTCACTGACCGCAGGGGGACTGCCTGGGGGGCCAGGCATGTCCCCTGACCGCGATCTGCAGATTTAAAATGCGGCCGGCTCCATGTGTCAGCCGATTTTAAAATCGGCTGACACATGGTAAATACCGATCGCAGTGACAGCCTGTCACTGCGATCGGAAGCTGCAGACCGCGGTCCCCAGGCAAAGGGGGGCTGCCTGGGGGACCAGGCATGCCCCCCGACCGCGATCTGCAGCGGCCATGTTCCGCCGGCCACGTGGGGCTGAAGACCGCCCAGGACGTACTATGCCGTCCTGCGGCGTTTAGAGCCGCCCAAATAAGGACGGCATAGTACGTCCTGCGGTCTTAAGGGGTTAATGAAGTGGTCTGGGTGCCAAGTCCTTCTAGGGTTAACCCATTTTTTCATAAACATAGCAGTTTCAGAGAAACTGCTATGTTTGTGAATGGGTTAAGCCTTCCCTCTCATTGACAGCCGCTAGAGGCGCTTGCGTGATTCTCACTGTGATTTTCACAGTGAGAGCACGCAAGCGTCCATAGGAAAGCATTATGAATGCTTTCCTATGTGACCGGCTGAATGCACACGCGCAGCTCGTGCTGCGCGTGTGCATTCAGCCGACGGGGAGGAGAAGAGGAGGATCGGAGGAGGAGAGCTCTCCGCCCACCGCTGGAAAAAGGTAAGTTTTAAACACTTTCCCCTTTCCAGAGCCGGGCGGGAGGGGGTCCCTGAGGGTGGGGGCACCCTCAGGGCACTCTAGTGCCAGGAAAACGAGTATGTTTTCCTGGCACTAGAGTGGTCCTTTAAGCACTACAGTATAAGGAACTGCAAGCTTTAGGCAATAATTACAGTGAACTGAAGCAAAAAACTGGATTTGGTTGTAACAAAAGTACCAGTTTATTCCATATATTAAAATAATGCAAACAAAGGAAAAAGATGCTAAGGGGTCTCAATATAGAACAGAATATGAGACCCCGTGCATCGCCTGGATATCAATATAGCCACATAGAGAATGAGTATGTAAATAGTGGATGGCTCAATAACCCCATAGAAGGTAGGCTAAAGCAAATATAAATAAACAAAGTATATACAAAATACCAAATCTCTACTATACCGCAAAAATGGTATAGGGAACAACTGCACTGCTAAATAAGCTTCGAGGGATAGAGGATACAGGAAATACAGTAAAATAATAAAGCTTTAATGGAAATAACTACAGAAAAAGTATCTTTACCCCCAGTGTCCCTAAATCCACACAAACCTCTACTAGATTAAAGGGTTGGGACCTTAGGAGTATATAACAAAGCTCCAGGTAAGGTGTACAGGTCCCAAACCCATCCCCCTAAGGAGTCCTAATAAAGAGACTCCAAATAGCGGCTAGAGACCCTGGGTAAAATATATATATATATATATATAAACACCAGGGGTCCTATTAGTCCAGGTAGAGAAGTAGATAGAGAAAGGGATAGAGAAATATCCAACAAGATAAGGGGTCAGTTGCAAATGCACTGACAGTAACTTTATAAAGCCTCTCTCCCTGTAAAACTAACTAAACAGATATAGTAGTAGAAAGAAAAATCAAAGGTATAGATTTAGAGCATCTCCAAAGTGCTCCACACCCAAAGTGTCTAGTGAGTGCCCATGTGAGAACAGAAAATAGATACAAAATGCCCGACGCGCGTTTCGGTGCTTAGGTATTGCACCTTCGTCAGGGACCAACAGAATAATGTACCTAGCCTCCCTTAAATATCGTGGGCACCAAAAAACGAATGTACTTGTAGCCAATCAGAGGTATAGAGAGGAAACTCCTTCAGGTGATTCAGTGCTGCCTCATTAGGTCCGATTAGTGTAGAACGTCGGTACCGAGTGGGTACATAACGTGATCGCCAATCCGGAGCCTCTAATTGGCTCCCATACGGACTTGTGCGATTGGGTGTAACCCACATGGGAACTGTCCATTGATAGGATAGGAGGCGTACGGATGACAAGCCCCCTGTGCGGCTTCGGTTGTAAATCCGCTACTCGCTGGCTGACAGCTGCCATCCAAAACATTATAACCCCTACAGCTCTCAGCCAGCAACACAGCCCAAACGGAATGCAAAACCCCATCTATTGAAGATTTTTTATATAGAGGAGTATAGCAAGCACACTTGCATTATGAATAGAGGGATAATCCTCTTATGTATTATACTGCATGCACAAAACAGACCTAGAGAACACAATAGGAGTAAAACACATATCTGTTATAAGGGACAGTTTAACTAGATCGGTGTAAACATGCATACATAATGAAATCCCCCTTTGTAGGATATATCCCTATTTAGCATATTAAAATAAAGGGCATGATTACTGAAGGGCAAAAGCTGATTTGACCATTTCCATGGACAGTCAACTATAAAGAGTCCAGGTTCAGGACATACTAGCAAGTATTGCATAAAGGAATAATAAAAATAATAAATAATGGCTAAATAAGCCAAAATCCACCAACATAATAATAGCAGTAAATCTATTGGTGCTATATAAACATAACTGTGTGTGTATCAGACGTATTTACATATTTACAAAAAGAGCAGCAGGTTAATAGATAAATCAGTATATGGCATGAAATGTCTCAATCTGAGATAAAGGACGTATATGAGAAACCCTCATTTAGACCAAGGGGTGAAAGTGTCTTAAGTTTATAGATCCAGAAGCTCTCTCTTTGTAAGAGTCTTTTGTCAAGATCTCCACCCCTTGGTCCCAGTGTGACTCTTTCTATGCCACAAAACCTGATCCCATCCGAGGACCCACTATGATGCAATTTAAGATGTTTCGAGACTGGTGTTTCTATCAGTCTCCTGGGGTTCACTGAATTAACGTGTTCTCTTATTCTTAATTTGAACATACAAGAAGTTTTTCCAACGTAGAGTTTTTTACAAGAGCAGGTGAGTAAATAAACTAGGCCTTTCGATTGGCAGTTCAAAAAGGTTTTCACATTAAACTCCTGAGCGTAAGAGGAATCTGGAAAAGTTTTTGATGGACGGCGTATGAAGTGACAAGCCTTGCATCTACCACACTGGTAGGTGCCTACAACTGGAGACTTCAACCAGGTGGGATTCTGAGGAGTATTTTTTAGGTGACTGGGGACTAATATATCCTTAAGATTGAGTCCCCTTCTTGCAGTAACTGATGCATGAGAAGTAATCACTTTGTGTATATGGGGATCTTGATGCAAGAGAGGCCAAAATCTTTCCAAGATCTTAAGAATTTGATTCCAGCCGGCATCATAATTCCCTGTGCATCTGATCACATCTTGTGGTGGTTTTCGATTACTGTCCTCTGATAGTAGATCGTTTCGATCTGCAAGTAGTGCACGTTTATATGCATACTTAATGCATCTATTTGGGTAACCTTTCTGTTTAAACTGACTTTGGAGAGTCTTGGCCTTCAATTTGAAGTCCTCTATAGTGGAGCAGTTACGTCAAGGCGTAGGTATTGCCCTATAGGTATACCTTTTTTTAGGGGTGGAGGATGGTAGCTCTCCCAATTGAGGAGGTTATTTGTCGCTGTTGGTTTACGGAATAATGTGGACTTAAGGTACCCATCCTCTGTCAATGTGATGGTGATATCCAAGAAATTATTTTTTTTGCCTCCCACTTCACTTGTTAACTTCAAATTGATATCGTTCATATTTAGAGTCGTCACAAATTTGTGGAAGAGATCTTTGGTGTCAGTCCAAATTAGCAGGACGTCATCAATATATCTCTTCCAAAGTTTAATGTGTCTGGTATACCTCTGCATATTGGTGCTAAACACCATAGTTCTCTCCCACCACCCTAGATGGAGATTGGCATATGAGGGGGCACAAGCCGTCCCCATAGCCGTCCCTCTTAACTGATGGTAATATTTACCCTGGAAAATGAAATAATTATGGGTCAGAATGAATTGCATTAAATCATGCACCAGGCAATTATGTGGGGCGGAGGCTCCAGATTGTTCATCCAAGAAAGCCCGAATATGTTTTAAACCCACTGGGTGTGGTATGGAGCTATACAGGCTCTCAACGTCAAGGCTACACAAAATAGCATCCCCCATGAATTTAATTTCCTCAATGATATTCAAAGTGTGTTTTGTATCTCTCAGATACGATGGAAGTTCAATAACCAATTTACGTAGAATATGGTCTACATAAAGACTTGCGTTCTGAGTAAGATTACCCCTGCCCGAGACAATTGGTCTCCCACTCAATTCAGGTTTTTGTTTGTGCAAGGGCATAGAATGGGCGTTATGGGGTTTTTGGTCAAAATTAAATTAAATTCATATTTAGAAATTAAAGATGATGTTAGGGCTGTATCAAGGATACTTTTGAGTTCTGCTAGGTATTTCTTAGTAGGGTCACAGGGGAGTATTTCGTATGTATCTTTATCTTGAATCAGGCTATGTACTATCGATACATAGTCCGTTTTGTTCAAGATGACCGTATTTCCCCCCTTATCTGACGGTTTAAAAATCACTTCATGCAGGGTTTGCAGATGTTTAAGGGATGTCTGTTCCTGTGAGGTGATGTTACTGCCAGGTTGAACAGGAAGTTCTTTATAGTTAATTTTGTCTATTTCCCCACATGTCAGCTCGACAAATAAGTCAATATACTTGAATTCAGCCAAGTATGGGGTAAATAGGCTCTCTTTAATTGGGTAAAGGGAGGTTGCGGATTTGTAAACATATCATTACAGGAGAGTAGGTCAACCAGAGTATCTAAGAGGCCAATGTCCGAGGCTTGAAGGCCCAGATTTTTAGCTCTTTTTTCATTGCGAAGGTGATGAAATTTGTGTAAGGCCAATTTCCTCGCGAAGAGGTGTATATCCTTCGTCCAGTTAAACTTGTCAAATTTAGAAACTGGAACGAAGGATAGACCACGTTGTAATAGTTGTAGTTCTGGATCTGTGGGTGTATATGAGGAAAGGTTAATAATCGGGTTTGCTATAGATGTATTAGCTAATACCGTTTCCTTCTGAACCTTTGGGGAGGTCTGCCCCGGCCCCGTATTTGGGATGTCGTGTTGTCCTCCATGTACGGATTCCCTAAAAAAGTCACCCCTCTTTTTAAGATGCTTCTGGTGTTATATTCATGGGGTATCTGTGTGCTCCCCTTACTAGACTCTGAATGGTTCAGAAAAACTCTTCCTTGTTTTTTTATTCCTCCTATATACATTCCCATTTTTGAAGTCCTGACTGTCCCTTAAGAATTTAGAATGTTTACGAATCTTGATGTTCTGTTGGAATTTATCAAGATTGTTTTTAAGTTTTGTTTCTAATAGCTCAAAATTAGATTCGCTCTTAAATTTTTCAATCTTGTTGATTTGCTCATCCACCTCTTTGTTTATAGTTATAAATGTTTTGGATTCAAATTTACATAGTATTTCCATGAATCTATTTGAACAAATTCCCGCTGTCTCCTCCCATTCTTTTATAAACTCTTCTTTCTCAATGTGAGACACCGGGATATTCTGTACCCTCAGACCTCTAGGGATGAGTTGTTTTTTCAAATAATTTTCTAGTGACGCTATCTCCCATCCAGTTTTAATTTGTTGTTGAAATAGATTTGTCAATCTATTAAATGATGAGAGAATATCATCACTAGTGGAGGTATAACTCAATTCTTGATCTGAAAAAACTTGATCAGTGTCCCTACACCATACGTCCCTTTTTGATTTATCAAATAAAAAACTGGCCATGATGCAACACTGGCGGTACTCTGGTATTAAAAATAGAAGAAAAAAGCAAAAACAGGTAGCAAAAACAGACTAAGTCACTGTACCCAAACGGGACAGCGTCAGTCTGGACTCGCTATCCTGTGTACCGCATGGAGACTCCAGGGGTCTCCAGGGGCTTAACCCCTAAATATGTCATATTCCTTATCACCTTATTCTCATATTCTATCAAGAGAGTTACTCTCTTCATACACATCTACGGCTACATTTCTTTCACTAATAGTGCACTATATCCCAGATTAGCACACTTAATATCCTGCACATAAGTAGCACTTTAAAGGAACAATTTCTTTCACAACACCAATTGTAGATTAAATTACATGAATCAATTTGAGTACTAATCTCTCTTCTGCTTTATTTCAGAATGGACGCAACTAATGAAACTATATACACTAACTATTTGAAATTATGCATTATCATCTTATTATCTTCTATTCATTATTTTTCCTTGACCTTTATATACATCCTATCTATCTCTCCTTTATACAGATATCTTCTTTTTCTATCTATGCATTTGTTATCCTCCTATTGTGGTTTTACATTGATAGCCATGTATTTTATATGGAGCAACTAAATGACCTCCATTTGTCTAAATATACATAGGGATTAAGGAAAAAGCGCAAGTAACATTTTCTTTTCTTTGGTTTTTACTATATATTGGGGCTGATGTGTGTTGTAGTCCTTGCTGCTTAAGCGCAGGACTTCTCTTTTTGTATTTGTATTTTATATAATGGATTAATTAACCACGAAGATTTATTTAATTAATTTTTTAATTGATATCCAGCGCTACAAAACTTATTCCTCTATGCAGTATCTCTATACTCAGTATATTTACTGGTTTATTTTATTTCGTAAAATTCATACATTGTGTCTTCATGTATCTTTTTACATTGTTTTATTCACTTATTAGGACTCCATGTAATCTTGTGAACATTGTTTTTTAACATTGTTTTTTAATATTGTTTTTTGATCTTGTTTATTTAATCCTGTTTGTAATGTATTCCCATGTTATACATGTCTGAATAATTCAAGGATTATGTTTTATCGATATCTCTATTAACTTAATATTACTCAATCATTGACATTTGTTTTAATCTTTGTTTTGATCTTTGATTCTTCTATTTCTGTTGTTTATTCATGTTATTTATTATTATTTCACTCAGACGGCCACCAGAGGGACTTCCTATCATGCAGGGCCCTAAAAAGGCCCTGTACACGTCAGACGTATTAAAATACGTCTGACGTGTGCAGGAGAGAGAAGGCACTGTGTGTGCGCCTTCTCTCTCCAGCCTGTCAGCAGAGGAGGGGGGCGGGCAAAGACCGCGAGCTGAGCTGTCAGTCAGCTCACCTCGCGGCCGCGCACACCGCGCGCATGCGCGGTAGTGCGCTCAGGACTTCAGAGGGCGGCATGAACGCCGCACTCTGAAGTATGTGCGCATGTGTGGCGAAGCCGCGCATGCGCACAAGGGAGCAATGACGCTTCCAAATGGAAGCGTCTGATTGCTCCCTGCTTGCGCTCTCCTATTTCGTCATTTTGACGAAATAGGGGGCGCGGCTTCACGAGGCTCCCGGCGCTGGAACCAGGTGAGTAAAGTCCTCTGCCTGGAGAGTCCCTTTAACCCAATAAAGCACATGGAAGTCCTATAGATAATTGCCTTAGAGTGTACATATCTTTGGATATTACAGTATTGTATCTTTATACTAAAACACTCACCCCATATACATTCAATAAGTTTTCTCTCTTTCAATCATTTCACTAAATTCATCATTAACATGTAATCATGCAATAAGATTACCAGTAGTTAAAAGGTATCCCTGGAGATCTGCTGTCTATTTTAAGTATTTATTCAATGCTGTAAATAAAAAGGTAAATATAGTTGGTGCTACTATACAATTTGTGAACAGATCTCTAGCACAGGGGTAGGCAACCTTTGGTACTCTAGATGTTGTGGACTACATCTCCCATAATACTCTTACAGCCATAATGCAGGCAAAGCATCATGGGAGACGTAGTCCAGAACATCTGGAGTGCCAAATGTTTCCTACCCCTGCTCTAGCGCACAACAGGCACATAGTGACTATTTCTATAATTGAAAAGTTGATTTCATTGTAACAATGTATCAAACCAATGGTGTTGCGAAACTGACACAGGCTAGGATACATTGATTCCATAATTCACTCATAAATACATTATTTTGAACCTATTTCCCACATAGATAACATCATAATATAGACTACAGCTAGTAGGACAATGCAACTCCATTCAAGCTTATATAAAAAAACGCTTTGTGTCCATGGATGAGTAGCAAATTGAGAAATAGAAGAATACAAATGGAATTCATTCTACGAGTGGAACAATATCTACTGTCCATAGATTGGTCACTTACAGCGTCCATTCCTATGAAAGCCTATTGTAATAGAAGGCAATATTGGTGATAAGTGATATGGAACATTACATCAAAAGGCCACCTACCAGCTTACTGTGCTCATGTGTCTGCTCAACAGATTTTACAACAGAGTTTTTTGATCATTCAAAAAGAGCCGATCTAGCCAACAATATTGTGGTACATATATAGAAAGTGTTGTGTTATTGAAAACTGAGTTAACATACTAAAATTAGGACAGTCACTATAGAAGCCAGTAGACACATTGGATTGGTGAATAATTCATTTTTCCAAATATGCACCATGTTTTAGAAAAAAAATGCTTTATACAAATAGCCCCCATCAAAAGCAAGAATTATTGACCCACTAAAAATATACATCTTGACCTAATACCGAAATAGAATTCAATGGGTATGAAGACACCAAAATGATCCTATATTGAATGTAAATTAATAATGTATTTACAAAGTGCAAGTAAAGTCCATCGTTACCCTTAACAATCTTAATATAGCCATGCTGTTAGTTTCTTTTAAATTGAGGATTACAGCATATATTTGCAGCTGTTTGCCCTTACCGCCTGCAAGGTTATTTAATATCGTTTCTATATCCTATAATTCTGCAGACTCATAAGTGAGGATAAGACTTTATTATTGACGGTCTAAAAGGAGACATTCGTTACTTAGATCTGCTTGCAGCGTGTAACCTTAAAAGTTGCTTCTTATATGGTTACAAGCTTGGCAGCATCATTATTTTGGAGAGACAGCTCATAAAACACTCTTAAAAGAATGTTCACGAACAGAGGGAGTCTTTACTGACACTTCATCACCTTTAGCAGTGAAGTACACAGTCTGTCAAGTGTTTGGTTAACTGAGAATGGATATTAGACAAAGGGAATATGTATAACATCAGTATCACACTGCTGTCCTCGGTGTTGGGTGATACTCAGGCTCCCGCAGATAGCATGACCTTGTCACTTACTGGGACATAAGTCCCAGTCTGCTGCCTGACTGAACACATCAATTTATTACACACCTCTAACTATTGGTAGCTGACAGTGCAAGGACTGCTTACCAGCTTTAGTTTAGAGGAGAGAGATTACATTTTTAAAAATGATTTATTATTATAATTGAAAGTAAAAGATTTACGTTAATATAGCCTCGTTGTGTATTATTCTGTCACTTAAAGGGAATCTCCAGTGCCAGGAAAACAATCAGTTTTCCTGGCACTGCAGGATTCCTCTCCCTCCCACCCCCCAACCCCCAGTTGCTGAAGGGGTGAAAACCCCTTCATTGACTTACCTGAGGCAGCGACATGTCCCACGTCGCTGCCTGCTCCTCCCCCGCCGCTCCACCTTCTGCCTACGTTGGCCGGTGGGCGAGACTGATCCCGCCCACCGGCCGAGGAGACCTAATGCGCATGCACAGCAATGCCGCGCATGCGCATTAGCGCACCCCATTGGAAAGCATTGAAAGCGATTTTCAATGCTTTCCTATGGGGAATCGAGCGACGCTGGAGGTCCTCACACAGCATGACCTGTGCTATAGAGCAGGAAGTTCCCTCTAGTGGCTGTCTAATAGACAGCCACTAGGGGAGGACTTAACCCTGCAAGGTAATTATTGCAGTTTAAAGGTAAAGGTAAAGGTTTTAAAAAAAACTGCAATAATTACACTTGCAGGGTTAAGGGTAGTGGGAGTTGGCACCCAGACCACTCCAATGGGCAGAAGTGGTCTGGGTGCCTACAGTGTCCCTTTAAGCCCTTCTCCCATCCAAAGAGGACTTCCAAATGGCTCACTTCCACTGAGCAAGGCTGTGCACTGAAAAGAGGCATTTCGTTATATTACATTAGCAGAGGCGGCTTTAGACTTTATGAGGCCTTAGGCGAAACTCAAACATGAGTTTACCTGTGTATGTTCCTGAGAGTGCGTCTGACAGAGAGTATCCTTGTGTGTGTGAATGTATGTCTCTGTGAGCATGTTTGCGTTTTTGTCTGGGACCCTATGTGTATGGGGTAGCATGACAGGGCGAAGGGTGTAAATGGACAGGGGGGGAGGGTTGTGAGAGAGAAAGAGGGACAGGGAGTATGACATGGCTTGATGAGGCAGTGTGACAAGGCGAGTGGAGGTAAGTGTGTCAGGGCAATTGTGGCAGGTTTAAGGGGGGTTAATGTGACATGATGAGTGTGGCAGAGTGAGGGCAGGTGAGTTTGGAAAGGGTGAGATTAACAGGATTAGGAGTGGTTCATGTGAGTGTGGATGCATGAAGAGGCTGACAGTGTGAGGGGGGTGATGGTGACAGGGAGGGAGCGGGGGGATGGTGAGAGGGAGGGAGGGGTGGTGGTGAGAGGGAGGGAGAGGGTGTTGATGGTGAGAGGGAGGGAGGGGTGATGGTGAGAGGCAGAGGGGGTGATGGTGAGAGGGAGGCTTATGTTGAGGGAGGGGTTGCTGCTGAGGGAGGGGGGTTGATGTTGAGGAAGGGAGGTGATGGTGAGGGGGGTTGATGTTGAAGGAGGGGGGTTGATGTTGAGGTATGGGGCTGATGTTGAGGGAGGGGGTTGATGGTAAGGGAGGGGGTGATGTTGAGGGAGGGGGATCTGATGGGGAGAGGGGGAGACTACATATCTTCATTAATTCCCTGGTGGTCTGGTGGGCTCCCTGGTGGTCCGGTGGCCATTACATCTGGTCTGCAGCTCCATGTAATCTTGCGAGACCCGTTGAGCGTTGCCGTGGTAACTCTCTTATTTGCCAGTTCTCGCGAGACACATGGTCTGCAGCTCTGCTCACTGCGGAGCTGCAGACCGGTATATCTGCGATGGCTGGCCAGGCAGACAGGAGGGGCCTCGCACCCGGCAGCATACTGAGCAAGCCGCTGAGCCCCCTCTTGGTGTTGGGTCCTCAGTCACTGACCAAGGACCCAACACAGTCTGCCCTCAGGTGGTTTAGGCGCCCGTGAGGCCCCAGCCAGCACAAGGCCTTAGGCAGCTGCCTAAACCGCCTAATTAGAGAGCCGCCTCTGTTACATAGTCAACATCATTATTATTGTTAGCATTTATATAATGGCAACATATTCAGCAGTGTTTCACAATTATAGAAAGGGGATATGTAGAGGTGAAGAAGGCCCTGCTCAAACAAGCTTACAGTCTATGAGGATGTGAGGTATCTGTATATATATATATATTGTTAGGGGTCTTGCTCAAGCCAATATAAAATAATATAATTAGACAATTATAAAAAAAACAAACGCAGTGACTATTAAACCAGTGTTAATTTTTTTGACTAACAATTTTTGTCACATTTTAGTCGACAAACATTTTTGAGCTTTTATACGACTAAAACTAAACTAAAACAATTCAGATGACTAAAATACGACTAAAACTAAAATGGCTTTTTAAACAAAAGACTATGACTAAAACTAAATTGAAATTTGCTGTCAAAGTTAACACTGCACAGAGAGGCTGTGGAAAGGGCAAAAGAGACAGACCAGGGCTTGAGAGAGAGAAACCTAGTGTGGCTGGGAGGACACAAAGAGACACAGAGGGGCTGGGGAAGAGGCTAAAGAGACAGATAGAGGCTTTAACTAAAGCCATTAGATTTTAGTTGTGTTGACTAAAATCTACTGGAGATTTAGTTGACTAAAACCAGACTAAAACAAACAATTCAGACGACTAAAATACGACTAAAACTAAAATGGTTTTTAGTCAATAGATTATCACTAAAACTAAATAGAAATTTGCCGTCAAAATTAACACTGTATAAAACAAGTAATCTTTTACTTTAAATTATAACTGGTGACAGTTATACGGTATGTGGACAGTCTTACTGAGCATTCTAGGAGAATTTGTTGCATATTGATATCGATTTATGTGATTGGATAATCAGGGTGTAGAATACAGATGTTTCTTTCTTAAAGACTGATGCACTTTTTTTTAATTAAAAAACATTATTTATAAGAACTGTTTTTAGTGATTATTTAAACATTAATGTAAGATTATTGATATGAATCACACTCCTTGGGCAGGAAGAGTGCTCAGTGCATTCAATACTACAGTCAAGAACAAATCACCAACTTACTTGGAACAATAACAGTTGTCTTCTGGGCTCTTTTTTTAAAAATATTATATGAATATTAACATCTTGGATCTGAAGTTTACTTATGAAAATAACAAGCAAAGAATATCATTATTGGATCTGGAATCTGCTCAAAGAACATGTGAAAATGGATAGACATTTTATGCGTTATTAATTTAGAATAATATATGCCTATCCACTGCAAACAATAAACATATTAACTCTAAATTGAAAAGAACAAAAGTCATTAGTGCAGTCAGCAGTATCTCTTCTAACATATTGTGTACTCATCAACCACTGTCAGAAGATGTCAGATCCGTACACAATCACCCACTGCTGATTCTGCTCTTATTAAATGTAAAAAAAGATCTGCCCTTAACACATGTGAAGCTACATGGTGTCTATTACTGTAAAAAAAGAACATGCATTTTAGCATCACAAATAACTACACTGTGTCAGGGTACCTGAGGTCTCTACCTCTGAGAGAGGTAGAGACTTAGTCGTTTATCCGTCTAGACGAGCCGTTTCCTCTGTTCCTCGCGGTCCATCCAGTCACTTAAACGCTGGCCGCGAGGGATCCGCTTCCTTTTCTAACATGACGCTCAGTACGTGACGTCATGACGCCAATCCCGAGTGACCTGTCACTCAATTGTCCGATATCAAATCAGGACTTGTCGGAGGCGTGTTTACTCTCCGGAGTCAGGGTATTTAAGCTTGCTTCTCTCTTCAGCTCATTGCCCTGTCGTGGTTCTAGCTTGTCTAGTCACTCAGTGCTCTTGTATTCTAGTATTCTCTTTGGTTCTGACCCGGCTTGTTGTACTATTCTGCTTATCTCTGTTATCCCTCTGACCCGGCTTGTCTCTCGCTTACCTGTCTTCTCGTTCCCTCGACCTCGGCTTGTCTCTGACCATTCTCTGTTATTCTCTGTACGTTAGTCCGGCCATTCTAAGGCCCGGTACACGTACCTTTCTACTGTTTGGACTCTGCGTGTTGGATCCCTGTCCCGATCCTGACATTACGACAGGGCCAATGGATCCTGCAGGTACAAACAGTCAGCTTGGTTCTTCCGACCCCAGGTTTGATGCCATGGAACACAGGATGGATCAGATGGCCCTAGCACTACAGGCGCTATTGTCTCGTGCTAGTAACCCACCAGAGGAGACACGTACTCCTTCGATCTCTCCTGTAAGTTCAGGTCTAGAAGTAGCTACTGTAGGTGCTTCTTCTCGTATTACTCCACCAGTACGTTATGGCGGTTCTCCTGAGAAGTGTCGTGGCTTTTTGAACCAGATCAGCATCCATTTCGAATTACAACCCCGCTCCTATCCTACAGATAGAGCGAAGGTTGGATTTATTGTTACGTTACTCATTGAGAAGGCTCTGAGATGGGCTAATCCTTTATGGGAGAATGATAA
This sequence comes from Pelobates fuscus, assembly GCF_036172605.1. NCBI lineage: Eukaryota > Metazoa > Chordata > Amphibia > Anura > Pelobatidae > Pelobates > Pelobates fuscus. The sequence continues at coordinate 311,393,247 of NC_086317.1, read as the reverse complement.
CCCGTTAGTGTATAACTATAATGCCTTTGTAGCTGCTTTTAAAAGAACTTTTGACCCCCCTGGTAGGAAGGTCAATGCAGCTAGATTACTGTTGCGCCTTAGACAGGAAAATCGAACACTTGTGGATTATGCACTAGAGTTCAGATCCTTGGCGGCAGAAGTTAAGTGGAACGAACAGGCTTATATAGACGTATTTTTAAATGGGTTATCAGATGTAATCCTTGACGAGGTCGCTACTAGAGAGCTCCCTGAGAATTTGGAGGATTTAATTTCTTTTATCTCTCGCATTGATGAACGCTTAAGAGAGAGGCAGAATACTCGAGATAAGACTCGTAGACCCTGCATTTCAAAATTCTGAGATCAAAACCTCACGTTTCCCAGAGCCTATGCAGATAGGTAATACTCACCTCACAGAGGAGGAGAGACAGTACAGGAGAAGGGAGGGTTTATGTATGTACTGTGGAGTCAGAGGTCATTTACGCCTAAATTGTCCCAATCGTTCGGGAAACGCTCGCACCTAAGTTTCTCTAGAGGACAGGCCTTGGGTGTATCTATTTTGTCCTCTGTTCACAATTATAAAGATCACAGGCTTCTGTTACCCGTTTCTTTGACTTGGGAGAAGGGAGTAGTAAAAACCATGGCTTTGATCGATTCTGGAGCCGCTGAGAGCTTTATCGATCAAGTGTAACGCTCAATTGTTGATAAGATGGAAACAACTGCAGATTTCTGAGTTTGATAATGTTTATTACTTTAAATAAAAAAGATAATCAATTTGAACTGTCTCTTTAATTCCTGGCAGGTTATAACCAGCAGCGGTGTTGAAGTTGTTTTAGGATAAGGTAAATTTAACACAACCAGCGAGAAGTTCCAAATTAGGATGCAGATAATTAATAAGTAGGTGTTGGAAACAAGATTATGAGTTGATGTGGAGCAGATAGCGAACCACTTAGATTTAGGATGGTTATATATTAAGTTTGAGCCAATCTGGTTTACTTAACTTATGAAGGAGTGATAATCCAAATTGGTGATAGAGATTCCACAGAGAATCGAGGTTGCAGCAGGCAAGAGAATATCCAAAAACAGTCCGAGGTCGTAGGAGAGGAGAAGGAGGGTAAATGATTAAACAGTCCGGGTCCGATACACAGTAGAAGTAAATATTCAGTTTGAAGTTCGCGGGAGCTTTCGAGTTGATCCAGCACTGTGGTGTTGACGCGGACTCTCTATGAACCCTGGGAACGACCACGTCATAGGAGGGGGAGTGGCCGCGCTCCGAGAACCCGGAAGTCCACGGTTAGCGAATGCCGGAAGGTCTGACAGAACCCCCCTCATAAGAAGCAGCCACCGGATGCTGTCAACGAGGTCTGGATGGGTAGCGAGCATGGTACGCGTTGATAAGTCGACGAGCATGCACCGCGGAGGACGACACCCATGAGTCTTCGTCAACTCCGTAGCCCTTCCACCGGACAAGATATTGTAAGGAACCACGATGGATTCGTGAGTCGAGAATCCTCTGAACCTCGTATTCCTCTTCACCTTGTACCAGAATGGGATCAGGAGTGGTATGAACATCCCTCATGAAAGGGTCGGAGTGGTGTGGTTTAAGCAACGACACATGGAAGACTGGATGCAGTTTCATGGTAGGTGGAAGTTTCAATCTAACCACGTTTTCGTTGATGAGTGACAATATACGAAAAGGGCCAAGGAAGAGTGAACTTAGTTTCTTTGAGGGACGGTTGGTAACAATGTTTTTTGAAGAGAGCCATACTAGATCACCAACCTTGTAAGTAGGGGAAGGTCGTCTACCAGTATCGAAAAACTTTTTCTGAGCAGATGATGCATTTTTAAGGTTATCACGTAACCTGAGGAAGAGGGCAGACATGAACGAGTTATGGTTGGAGACGTATGGATTAGAAGAAGGAAGTCCTTGATCGGGGAATGAAGAAGGATGGAATCCAAAATTTGAGAAGAATGGAGTCATTTTGCTACTAGTGTGTACCGAGTTGTTGTATGAGAACTCTGCCATTGGTAACCACGTGATCCAATCATCTTGTAAATGAGAGCAATAACACCGCAAGTATTGTTCAAGACATTGGTTAACTCTCTCTGTTTGTCCGTTGGTTTGAGGATGATAGGCTGAAGATAATTTACGTTGAATGTTGAGGGAGGAACACATCTCATTCCAGAATTTGGAGGTGAACTGTGTTCCTCTGTCTGATATGATTTCTTCAGGAAGACCATGGAGTTTCACGATGTTGTTGATGAATACTTTTGCAAGTTCAGATGAAGAGGGTAATTTCTTTAAAGGAATAAAATGGGACATCTTGGTGAAACGGTCTACCACCACCAGAATGGTGGTATGATGTTGCGAAGGAGGGAGTTCTACCAAGAAATCCATTGAGATGGACTGCCAAGGTCTTTCTGGAACAGGTAAGCTCAGTAATTGACCGAATGGTGGATGATGGTCAGATTTTGATCTCAGACAGGTTGGGCAGTTTTTGACATAAGATTCTATGGTTCTGTCCTGGCGAGGCCACCAGTAATATCTTTTAGACAGCTCCAGTGTTTTTCTTGTACCAGGATGACCAGCCAGAGGGGAATCATGAATCAAGGAGAGTATTTTATTCCTAAGCAAGGGAGGAATGTATAACCTGTCTTTGAAGTAGTACAACCCGTCCTTTTTTGATAGATTGTCTTGTTTGGGAAGTTCAAGATCTTCTTCTTTAAGATGTTTAATATCATCAGTTAATGACGAAATAATACCTATGATTTTAGGAGGTTGAGTTTCGTTTACAGGAAGATCTTGGTGAATTCTGGACAGGGCATCTGCCTTTTTATTTCTGGATCCAGGTCTGTAGATGATTTGAAAATTGAAACGGGAAAAGAAAAGATTCCAGCGTACTTGTCTGGCAGAGAGTGTTTTGTTGGAATGAAGATATTCAAGGTTCCTGTGGTCGGTATAAACAATTACAGGAGTGCGTGTGTCTTCAAGTATGTGACGCCAGTTTTCGAATGCAGCTTTAATACTTAATAATTCTTTTTCTCCTACAGGATAATTTCGTTCAGCAGGAGACAAAGATCGTGAAAAAAAAGCTACTGGATGGAGAGGATCTTGAGGCGTTTGGTGTTGAGAGAGGACAGCCCCGATAGCTGTATCAGAAGCATCCGTTTCCATGACGTAGAGAAAAGCAGGATTAGGTAGTTGAAGAATGGGAGCACTTGTGAATCTCCGTTTTAATTCATCAAAGGCTGCTTGAGCCTCTTCGTTCCAAGCAAAGGACCGTTTACTGCTATTGAGCAGGTTGAGGGGATGAGCAACCTTAGAGTAATTTTTAATGAACTTCCTATAGAAGTTGGCAAATCCCAAAAAACGTTGTAAGTCTTTAGTATTAGTAGGAGTAGACCAGTTGACAATGCAATCTATTTTGGAGGTATCCATACTTATTGAATGAGGGGAGATAACATATCCCAAAAAAGTGATTTCATTGACTTCAAATATACATTTTTCTGGTTTTGCGTATAATTTGTGTGTTCTTAATCTGGATAATACCCATCTCACGTGTTTTCTGTGTTCTTCAAGGTTGTTGGAGTAGATGAGAATATCATCTAAGTAAATGATGACACAAACGTCTAGGAGATCTCGGAAGATATCGTTAATGAAATGCTGAAAGGTTGCAGGGGCGTTACATAGCCCGAAGGGCATGACAAGATATTCGTAAAGACCATATCGGGTTCTGAACGCCGTTTTCCATTCATCATTGGCCTTGATTCTAACAAGGTTATATGCCCCACGAAGGTCAAGTTTAGTGTAGATGGTAGCTGTTCTTAATCTTTCAATCAACTCATTGATCAGGGGAAGAGGGTAACGATTCTTAATAGTTATTTTATTTAAAGACCGGTAATCGATGATGGGGCGTATAGTCTGGTCCTTGTTTCTCACAAAAAACATGCTGGAAGCGGCTGGTGAACAGGAAGGTCTAATGAACCCCTTCCGGAGGTTTTCATCTAGGTATTCCTTGAGGGTTTTTAGCTCTGATTCAGAGAGGGGATAAATATGTCCAAAAGGGATAGGAGCACCAGGAACAAGGTCAATCGGACAATCATAGGGTCGATGAGGAGGAAGTGTCTCTGCTTCCTTTTTACTGAACACATCAGCGAACTCCGAATAGCTGGAAGGTATAGTGGATTCCCTAGTAACATGCAAAATGGGGATGTGTTGTAGACATGTTTTCTGGCAATATGCAGAGTTAAACGTGAGAGAGAAAGGAGCCCAGGTAATAAGTGGGTTGTGAGTCCGTAACCAGTCTATCCCTAATATTATAGGATAAAGAGGAGAATTTATGACATCAAAAACAAGAAATTCAGAATGGACATAATTAGTAGTAGTCCTTAAAGGGACAGTTTCAAGGCGAATGGGCCCCGAGGAGATTAAGGAGCCATCAATAACTCTGACAGAGACGGAATTACGTTTTTGAACACAAGGAATTTTATTTTTTGTAACAAAGGATGAGTCCAGGAACACCCCATTAGCACCGGAATCAATAATGGCCTTAGTCGTAATTCTTTCTTTGTCCCACTGTAATATGAGAGAGACAGAGGAGAAATGAGAGGTTGGTTTAGAAGGAAGTACACTCATTATAGTCGTGGTAGAACCATGCTTACCGCCTCTTGGACGTTTCAATAGGGGACAGTCTGGGACCACATGTTCTTGCGAAGCACAGTACATGCAGAGGTTCAGTTGTCTTCTTCTGGTTCTCTCTTCTGGAGTAAGAGGACTTCTCACAACCCCTGTTTCCATAGGTTCAGTGGGAGTTATAGGTTTCTCCGGTGCCTTTGAAGAGGTGAAGGGTTTTTTCCATAGAGAGCTAGTGAGTGATTTCTCAGCTTTTCTTTCCCTAAGTCTTCTGTCGATACTGATTGACAGTTGAATAAGTGTATTTAGTGTAGTAGGTAGTTCAGTTCTGGAGAGCTCATCTTTGACAGCTTCAGATAACCCAATACGGAACTGGTTACGTAGAGTTATGTCATTCCACTGAGTTTCAGGTGCCCATCGTTTGAATTCAGCAATGTAATCTTCAACAGGCCGGTTTCTTTGCTGCAGTGTTCTAATGGTTAAATCTGCAGTCGCTTGTTTGTTTGGGTCTTCGTAAAGGAGAGACATGGCTTCAAAGAATTCATCCAGAGAATCCAATATGGGATCATCATTCTCAAGAAAGGAATGAGCCCAGGCCATGGGTTCACCTCTCAAAAATGAAATGACAGAACAAACTTTAGATCTTTCTGTGGGATATGATCGGGGTTTTAATGCAATCAACAACTTGCAAGAATTGATGAACTCTCGGTATTGGGACCTGTCTCCAGAGAATTTTTCGGGGTTGGAGACAGCAGGGTCACTAGCCGAGTGTGTAACTGTGTGAGGAGTATGGGTTTGCAAGTCCCTTACATAAGTAAGGATTCTTTCATTGGTGATCTGTAGATCTTGCATGCCTTGAGTGAGAGTATCCACCCTTTGGTTTAATCTGGTGATTTCAGAAGTGAGATCTGCTGTATCCATTAATTAAGGCTGGATCAATCTGTAACGCTCAATTGTTGATAAGATGGAAACAACTGCAGATTTCTGAGTTTGATAATGTTTATTACTTTAAATAAAAAAGATAATCAATTTGAACTGTCTCTTTAATTCCTGGCAGGTTATAACCAGCAGCGGTGTTGAAGTTGTTTTAGGATAAGGTAAATTTAACACAACCAGCGAGAAGTTCCAAATTAGGATGCAGATAATTAATAAGTAGGTGTTGGAAACAAGATTATGAGTTGATGTGGAGCAGATAGCGAACCACTTAGATTTAGGATGGTTATATATTAAGTTTGAGCCAATCTGGTTTACTTAACTTATGAAGGAGTGATAATCCAAATTGGTGATAGAGATTCCACAGAGAATCGAGGTTGCAGCAGGCAAGAGAATATCCAAAAACAGTCCGAGGTCGTAGGAGAGGAGAAGGAGGGTAAATGATTAAACAGTCCGGGTCCGATACACAGTAGAAGTAAATATTCAGTTTGAAGTTCGCGGGAGCTTTCGAGTTGATCCAGCACTGTGGTGTTGACGCGGACTCTCTATGAACCCTGGGAACGACCACGTCATAGGAGGGGGAGTGGCCGCGCTCCGAGAACCCGGAAGTCCACGGTTAGCGAATGCCGGAAGGTCTGACATCAAGTTTTTGTTAACAAGCATACTATCCCATCCCAGTTAAGGGAGACACCCCTGGCCGTTGAGGCCATAGATGGTAGACCTTTACTTGAGCCTGTTATTTTCCGTGAGACCATACCTGTTAATTTAACTGTTGGTATCTTGCATGAGGAAGACCTATCCCTGTTGATCATTTCCTCTCCTTCTATTCCCATAGTCCTGGGGTACTCCTGGTTAAAGAGACATAACCCTATCTTTAATTGGGAGTTAGGGGAGATAGTTTCATGGGGTCAGAATTGTCAAGAGAAATGTTTGCGGAGGGTCTCGCCTCTTTGCCTGGCTAACACGTCGGCTAACTCCTCTAATCCTACAGAGACACAAATACCGCCTCAGTACCTGGATTTAAATGCAGTATTTGATAAAAAGAGAGCCGATACCTTACCTCCACACAGATCCTTTGACTGCAAGATTAACCTACTTCCTGGTACTATGCCTCCCAGGGGTCATGTATACCCGTTATCTACTAAAGAGAATTCAGTTCTAGAGGAGTATATTCACGAGAATTTAGACAAGGGATTCATTAGGAGATCCTCCTCCCCTGCCAGGGCTGGATTCTTTTTTGTTAAAAAGAAGGATGGTACACTTAGGCCTTGTATTGATTATCGAGGTTTGAACAAGGTAACCATTAGGAATGCTTATCCCATTCCTTTGATTACCGAACTCTTTGATCGTTTAAAGGGTTCTAACATTTTCACCAAGTTAGATCTCAGAGGGGCATATAACTTGGTGAGAGTCCAGCAGGGACACGAGTGGATGACGGCGTTCAATACTCGATACGGTCACTATGAATATACAGTTATGCCTTTTGGGTTATGTAATGCACCGGCTGTATTCCAGGATCTGATAAATGAGGTTCTTAGGGAATTTCAGCATGAGTGTGTTATTGTATACCTGGACGATATACTCATACATTCTAGAGAGATTGAGACTCACCACGAACAAGTCAGAAGGGTTTTGCACAAACTTCTTCAACATGGTCTGTACTGCAAATTGGAGAAATGTAGTTTCGATCAATCCCAAGTAAACTTCCTCGGTTATGTGATCTCTGGGGAGGGATTTAAGATGGACCCGGATAAACTCCAGTCCATTCTAGATTGGCCTCTACCCAAGGGTCTTAAGGCCGTTCAGAGATTTATTGGGTTCTCCAATTATTATAGGCGCTTTATTAAGGGTTATTCTTCTATTATTGCGCCCATTACCAATATGACCAAACAGGGGGCTGATACTAAGAATTGGTCTAAGGAAGCTCTCCTTGCTTTCAAAACTCTCAAGGAGCTTTTTTCTTCCGCCCCAATTTTAGTTCACCCTAATACCACTCTTCCTTTCCTACTTGAGGTTGACGCCTCGGAGACTGGCATAGGTGCTATCCTATCCCAAAGGCTAGGTGTGGATAAACCGTTACACCCATGTGGATTTTTTTCTAAAAAATTGTCTGGTGCTGAGAGCAGATATGACATTGGTGACAGAGAACTACTAGCTGTTATCAAGGCTTTAAAAGAATGGAGACATTTATTGGAAGGGACATTACATCCTGTTACTATTTTAACGGATCACAAGAACTTGTCCTATATTGGAGAGGCCAAGCGATTGTCCTCCAGGCAAGCTCGTTGGTCGTTATTCCTCACCCATTTCAATTACGTTCTCACTTATAGGCCTGGTTCGAAAAATTCTAAAGCCGATGCCCTATCTCGCCAATATGAACCTTCTGCTTCATCTGAACCGGTTCTGTCCTCTATTGTACCTAAATGCAATATTATTGCTAACACAAGTCTCAAAATCCATTCTCCGTTGCTTGCCCAGATCATGAAGTCACAACATCTGGCACCTGGACAGACTCCTGAGGGAAGAAACTTTGTTCCTCCTGAACTCCAATTGGAGCTCTTACAGTGTTTCCATGAAAGTAAGGTGGCTGGTCATCCTGGCATTCGCAAGACTTATTTCCTGATCTCCAAGGATTTCTGGTGGCCTTCCTTACGAAAGGATATTAAGGAGTTCATCGGAGCTTGTGAGATTTGTACCAAGACTAAACAGCCTCACACATCGCCATGTGGTCTATTACACCCTTTGGACATTCCTGAGAAACCATGGTCCTGCTTGGCCATGGACTTTATTGTGGATTTACCTGCTTCCAAGAGACAGACTGTTATTCTCACGGTGGTTGATAGATTTACTAAGATGGCTCATTTTGTGCCGTTACCTAAACTCCCGACTTCTCCTGAATTGGCGGAGATTTTCGCGAGAGAGGTTTTTCGCTTACATGGGATACCTTCTGAAATTGTTTCTGATAGAGGTTCTCAATTTGTCTCACGATTCTGGAGATCCTTCTGTTCTCAATTAGGCATCAAATTGAACTTTTCCTCTGCCTATCACCCCCAGTCTAACGGGGCTGCTGAACGTACCAATCAAAAGATTGAACAATATCTGCGCTGCTTTGTTTCCGAACACCAGGATGATTGGGTCGGTTTGATTCCTTGGGCGGAGTTCGCACACAATAATCTCGTTTGTGATTCTACTCGTTCTAGCCCCTTCTTCATGAACTATGGCTTTCATCCTTCCATTTTTCCTTCGGTCTCTTCTTCCCAAGGAGTACCGTCGGTTGATGATCATGTCGCCAATCTGAAGAAGTTGTGGGATCAGACTCGTCAAATTCTCCTGCATAATTCTATGTTGTTCAAAAAACACGCTGATAAGCACAGAAGGGCGGCTCCAGTTTTTGTTCCTGGGGATAGAGTATGGCTGAGTACTAAGAACATTCGTTTAAAAGTTCCCTCTATGAAGTTTGCCCCTCGTTACATAGGTCCTTACAGGGTTCTGACTCGTATCAACCCGGTTGCGTATCGCCTAGCTCTGCCATCTGCCTTACGCATCCCCAACTCCTTCCATGTGTCTTTGCTGAAACCGCTAATTTGCAACAGATTTTCCTCTACGGTTTCCTCACCTCGTTCAGTTCAGGTGGAGGGTCAGGAGGAGTACGAGGTCAACTCCATTATCGATTCCCGAGTCTCCCGGGGGAAGCTACAATATCTAGTCAACTGGAAGGGATATGGTCCTGAGGAGAGGAGTTGGGTACCTCAGGAGGATGTTCATGCCCCTCGCCTCCGCAGGGCGTTTCACTCCCGCTTTCCATCTCGTCCCGGTTCCTTCCGCCCGGTGGGCGTATCTGAGAGGGGGGGTACTGTCAGGGTACCTGAGGTCTCTACCTCTGAGAGAGGTAGAGACTTAGTCGTTTATCCGTCTAGACGAGCCGTTTCCTCCGTTCCTCGCGGTCCATCCAGTCACTTAAACGCTGGCCGCGAGGGATCCGCTTCCTTTTCTAACATGACGCTCAGTACGTGACGTCATGACGCCAATCCCGAGTGACCTGTCACTCAATTGTCCGATATCAAATCAGGACTTGTCGGAGGCGTGTTTACTCTCCGGAGTCAGGGTATTTAAGCTTGCTTCTCTCTTCAGCTCATTGCCCTGTCGTGGTTCTAGCTTGTCTAGTCACTCAGTGCTCTTGTATTCTAGTATTCTCTTTGGTTCTGACCCGGCTTGTTGTACTATTCTGCTTATCTCTGTTATCCCTCTGACCCGGCTTGTCTCTCGCTTACCTGTCTTCTCGTTCCCTCGACCTCGGCTTGTCTCTGACCATTCTCTGTTATTCTCTGTACGTTAGTCCGGCCATTCTAAGGCCCGGTACACGTACCTTTCTACTGTTTGGACTCTGCGTGTTGGATCCCTGTCCCGATCCTGACACACTGCCACCTATGTTGTAGCCTCTGGCAGCATTTCCTACAGTGCCCTGTTGCTATAGAGCTATGATGATCTCAGCCAATTCAATGCTTTCTAATAGGAAAGCATTATCGGGTTACTATAGTAGGACTAGACCATTGCTAAAAGAGGCCATGATGTCACAAAGGCAGATAGGAGAATTGTGCCAAGGGAGACAGAAAAAGGGTGCCGGAAAAAGGTGAGTAAAAGCTTTTGTCTAATATTTTTTATGACAAATGGGAGGTTGGGGGGAGACTAGACCTGTAAATAACTAGTGACAGAAGCACTTTAATGTTAGGAATGCAGGTTTTATGTCTAAAGCTATAGTGGTCCTTTGAGGTTAAGGGGCTGGGAGCCCAAATTAGGGACTAAGGAAAGGGTTTATTTGGGTATTGGGGGTCGGAGCTAAGGAAAAAGGGTTATTAAGATCACATGGAGTTTGAAGGTTTATTTGGAGTAAGTACTCACCACCCTAGGTCTCTTGTAGTCCAGTCACCCCATTAAACATGGGCTGGTTTACAGTGTGCATCACTCAATGCTGTTCCTTCTCCTCCTGCAAGTCATTTTCTGTGTGAGAGGCTGTAAGTGGGCAGATGGGTAGTGACCCCTTCCACTTCCTGGCCAGCCTCACACACAGACACTGGAGGAACTGGGACAGCACATAGTTTTACCCTTTCAATAACTGGCCTTGCAATGCTCCGTATATTGAATAAGTGAATGTATTCAGCCACTTAATATTGCATAAGGAAAATGAGAAGGAGGAACCAGGTGACTGCCATTTGTTTAATAAGAGGTCCAGAGTACCACAACATGTATTTGTGTTGTATATATATATATATATATATATATATATATATATATATAAATATTAAAACCACATACATCAAATCTCTCCGCTGCTGTAGAGTTTAATAGTCTCTTTGCCCTGCATTCCTCTTTCATGTTAGGGGAACACATAGCTTGTTAGTAAGATGTTGTCCTGACATCATGTTATACTGCACACACTAGAACACAATTTACAAGGATTTAGATTGTTTATATACAGAAATCAACATGCAAGCATGGGTATTATAAACCTCTGCAAACACTACTAGATCTGTGGCTGCAAGTTAGAGCTGAACTTATACCTGTGTCTGTGCCAAGTGTATTATTTGTTTTATTTCAAGTGTTATGTCATTTTGGTTATATTTTGTGGGATCTTTTTTTGGTCTTCCCAGTGTCCTCTGAAGAGTCATTGGCAACATAAAAAAGACATTATACAGGATGGCAGAGGAATTCACAATGTGCAATCTTTCATTTGAAAATGAAATTTTAAATATTATCTTTATATCATACCAAAATATTTACTTTCCATGTCTCATTTTCAAAGGTCACACATTTCTCACTATAAGCAGAGTGGTTTATAATATGTTTATAAACATGCGAGTGCTATGTCTCATAGGACTGTAAGTGGTTTAAATGAATTCACTCATAATTTAAAGGGCTTCTCATGATACAGAAGTAGCAAACCCATTAAAGGGACATACCAGACACACTATTTACTAGCATGCAGAACGAAGATAGCTTATATAAGTTTAATTTGAATGGTGTTAAAAAAAAAAAATATTTTACACTTGTTCCTCTACCTACCTCACTGATATTACTTACTTGTACTTTTGTCAGAAGCTTTCACTACAATACATAGCAGCATATAGCCTTTAAAATCTATGGGAGACACTCACACACTTACAGTACACCTGCCATTAAGGTGTGGTGCTTGTCTCATTGGTTTCAAGGAAGTTCAAGGGTTGGTTATAAGCATGGAGCCAATACTTTCTTTACTGTTCAGACAAATATCTTAATAAAACCCAGAGAATCACAGCCTGGGGAAAACATGCAAGAGAAGTAGATTTACTGGGCACCATTATGGTTTGTATATAGAAAAGACCAACTGGAGTACTGTGCAACATTATGGTCTGTTCTGTATCTAGGTTGGTCTCAAACAATTCATCAAAATGAGCTGCAAAAAGATTTCTACTCAAGCAATTACTGTTAACGAGTTTACGTGTTTAGATGCTGAGCATTGTTAATCAATAATGGAAATACACACTATTAAAGAAATACTTTAAGCACTATAACCACTACAGGCCACTGTAGTAATTTTGGTGCCAGGCGTGCCTTGGCGTTATCCCTTGGTAAGTGGTTAAGCCGTTAATGTACAATTTAACAACGTATCTAGGTCCTGCTGGACACTCATGTTTGTAGTCCATGCTTTCAGTCTTTTCCTGCATGGCCATACATAACTCTGTAGAGCTAACCAGATTCTCCTGCAGGAGAGGAACAGAATCAAAGGCTGTGGTTCTGGGTGCATGCAATACTAACAACAATTTAATGACTACTAACAGCTGGACAGCACCAAGGCACTCCTGGCACCATAATCTGATTTACTAAATGCATAATTCCATATGCAAGTATTTTGATAATGTGAACTAATAAAAATCATCCCATATGTTTGAAGAATATTAATAGTTTTCCTTTATTTCTATCTTAGAAGGTCCTTCTTCTGTAAATTATGATAATCATATTTTCTTTTGGATTGTATTGGTAAATGCATTATTAATAAAGCTATGATTTTTAAAAAATCCAGCAAAATAAAAAATAAAAAATTAAATTATATTTATATATATATATATATATATATTTATTTTATTTGAATTTTTTTCCCCAGAGGAAACTATTTTTTGCATTCCTGGAAGCATAATTTTCCAAAAACACGTTAGATATTTGGCAGTAGCAAAGTCTGCTGAAAAAAATAAATACAAATATTCCCATTGTGGGTAACCAGTAGAAAAAGCACTGAAAACCAACCTCTTGATGCCAGTGGGCCATTTACTGCCCTAAAAGAGAGAGAATCATAGAACGTAACCTTCAATACATGGAAGGCTAAATATAGCTATCCCTGGAATGGAATATATCAGTATTTCTTCACAAATGTCACTGTTGTAATGTGTATTCTCTCTATTCACACCCTTTAGCTCTAGAGTGGTTGAAGTAGCTTCCTTGAGATCTTAAATCATTGTAACTGTGGCTTTATGTAACCAGTGGAAAACAGAACAAAAAACAATCATTCCTTTAAACTGCTGAGCATGTTAGTCTCATACATAGTGCATTCTCTCATTGTCTGTAAATATAATAGTATCAGACAGAGAGAGAGAAAGAACAAATAAAATCAATTATAATCTCTCCATATTTATCAAACATTCAATTTGTTTTCCTGTGATACATTTTTCATCCTATTGTGTTCTTTCCCTTTCTCATAGATTGTTTGAGCAGGGCTTCTTCACCTCTTGTCTCTGTCAATATTACTTTGTATGTCTGTACTTGTTTTACATCCCTAATGTATCATTCTTAGGAGCTACAGAATAAATATCCTGTCATGCATAGTGATCACGATTCATTGTTTAACTATAGAAACATTGTTAATAAAGAAACATTATTTGTTAATAAAGAAACATTAATCCAAGGTTTGAAAAAATGATAATCAATAAAAAAAAAGGTAATTTATAAAAATAAATATTAATCATTGCAGTTATTCTATGTGTTGTATCTGTACACTTGCAGCCTAGTTTAGTGATTAACACTGGTTAAACATATACAATATACACACCTATATGGTCGTTAAAATACTAATAAAATACTAATCAAAACCAAAAAGCTGATTTGTAGGGATATGAGAACACTCATTATTCACAATTTTGCTTACTAGTATCTATAATAAATTTACAGCATAAACCAATGTAGCAACCTTATAACATTCATTGAGGCCTTTGGGATACAGAGTATCTAATAGATAAATCCATTTTGTTCATGCCCTTAGCAAGGCTAGACACCTGTAGCAGAGGATTACTGTGGATGCCAGTAACAGTTATGGGATTGTAGTAAAGTCTAAAATGCTTGGCTATAGAAGTATCGGATTTGGGGTTAACTATTGAATGGCGGTGCTCAGGGCGGGTTTTGAGAAAAGTCTTACTTTGGACTGAAACATCAACAAATATTGGTGTATTACATTGAACAATAAAGGAATAATTATTATTAATGCCTGTGAGTGCATTTTCTTGGATTGTATATATAGCGGGGAGGGGTGGGCGGGGAACTGAGGAAACTGGCCTTGGGGCAGCATGGAAGGTAAATCCTGTTCACCCTGTGGGAGATCCCTTATGATCAAAATATTAATACAAAAAAGATAAGTCCCCAATATATATAGTTAAAACCAAAGAAAAAAAAGGTTACCTGCGCTCTCTCCTTAATCCCTATGTATATTTAAACAAATGGAGGTAATTTAGTTACTCCAATGGCCATTGGAGGGAATGCCCGCCTGCCAACAGGTCAAGGCAGACCCCCTAAGCGGGTCCTACATATTATATTACCTAATCTGCAGCCACCTCCACCCCCACAATCACCCAAACATACAGCACACACATACATACAGCACCCTCACACACACACAGCACACAAACAGCACCCTCACACACACAGTACACAAATAGCACCCTCACACACACAGCACCCACACACAAACACCTACACACATACAGCACCCACACACATACAGCACCCACAAACACACAGTACACTAACAGCACCCTCACAAACACACACAGCACTGTCACACACACAGCACACAAACAGCACACTCACACACAAACAGCACCCTCACACACAGCACACTAACAGCACCCTCACAAACACACGACACCCACACACAGCACACAAACAGCACCCTCACACACAGCACCCTCACACACACATCACACAAACAGCACCCTCACAAACACACGACACCCACACACAGCACACAAACAGCACCCTCAAATACACAGCACCCTCACACACACACATCACACACACAGAACCCTAACAAACACACACACACACACACACACACACAAACACCCTCACACACACAGCACACTACCAGCACCCTCACACACAGCACACAAACAGCACCCTCACACACAAACAGCACCCTCACACACAGCACACTAACAGCACCCTCACAAACACACAAACTCCCTCACCCACACAGCACACTACCAGCACCCTCACACACACATCACACTAACAGCACCCTCACACACAGCACCCTTACACACACACACACGCACACACAGCACCCTTACACACAGCACCCTCACACAGCACACACACAGCAGTGTATGTATGTGTGTGTGTGTGTGTATACACATACATATACAGAGGGTGTGTGTTTGTGCTTTAGGGTGGACACCCTAATGCAATATGCTGCGCACGCCAATGGGTTGATGTGTAAGTGACCAAAGACAGAACTTCTGTGCGGACATAAGATGAGCATTTTGTTTACATGTGTTCCGCTTCCCTTCCAGATATTGCCACCTTTCAGACACCTAGAAGAATAGTAGTGGGCTACTAACATGATATGAGTGAAGTTAGAGAGAAATAGGTGTAGGAAAAAGTAGAAGGAAAGAAAGGTCCACATCTGAGGGGCCCGATCCCTCCCAGTATCCCCCCTTCCCATGTCAGGTGTTATAGTACTCTACTGAGCACCTGCTTTAAACACAAAACCAGCTTAAACCAGCCAATCAGAGTGTTCTTAGCCTAATTGCAGGGCGTGGCAAGGCTTTATAAGCCTTCCCACGCCCTGCAAAGCTCAGTCTGCGCAGAGCCCTCCATGGGTGAAGATGGATTATTATTTTTTTGCGCTCGTTTTTTTTTTTTTTTTAATTGCGTCGGTTCTTATTGCTTTTTATTTGGCCTTTTTTGGGGCTGAAAAAAGAAGATTATAGAAAAAAGAAGGTAAGTTGAATTTTTCTTTACAGGCTAGTTATTTTATTCCCCCGTCACTATTTTTTAGGGTGATGGGGGTAGGTAGGGGGTAACTTTTTTGGGGGGCTTGGGGACCCCTAGTCACATTTGATTGGGGGGGGAATTTTTATTTAGGGCCCCCACCCACCACTCAGTGGTGGGGGCTTGGGGGGACAGTAGGTCCTCCCCTTATTGTTTTTTTTAGGGCCCCCACCCACCGCTCAGGGGTGGGAGCCAGGGGGGGAGGACAGTAGGTCCCCCCCTCATTATTTTTATGGCCCCCACCCACCGTGCAGGGGTGGGGGCCAGGGGGGAGGACAGTAGGTCCCCCCCCTCATTATTTTTATGGTCCCCACCCACCGCAAAGGGATGGGGGCGGGGGGAGGACAGTAGGTCACACACATTTTTTTCATATATTGCCAAATGCTTTCTTTATGATTTTTCATTGTATCATCATAACATGATAAGTGCCGATTTTAACCCGGCCAGAATGGGTTAATTCTTTACCGTTCTTAGTCCCCTCCCCTCTCCATAATGTCTAATGATAATTTCCAGCCAATAGGAAAGAAGGGCGGGATATTTAAATCCTTCATGCTTATCAATCCGGTTCCCCTGGACGAGCCGAGCTGTCGGCGAAACGCGCGTCAGGACGAGCATGTATCAGCTAGATATGGAGTTAGACACAAGGGACAGACAGACTTTCTACTTATTGCTCCAGTTCTACCACTAGCTTAAGTTTAGACCTTTTATGTTAAAATCTGCGATTTAGGTAGCTTGTAGCTGCTAGAATGTTCAGCTTTTAGGAGTTCCCGTTAACATACAGGATAGTTAGAGTTTAGACATCGGTGCAGATCGATCTCTTTTTTTGCCGGTCTCTCTACCTAGCCTCCAGCCGGCTAACAAGCTCCACTAGACAGTTAGCTGACGTTCTTTTTCTTAGTCGCAGGAATCTTGTGCAACACTGGGGAATTGTTTACTCTGGGGTGAATCAGAAATTGGGCATCCGTGCTATGCAAATGTATGGGAGGTAAAGACACTACGTCTCTCAGCATTCTATTTATTATTTTTCGTGTAGCCATATCCTGCCAACCTCACTCCTAAATTTAACTCACCCCTGTGTGGCTTATTATTTTTGGGCTATATGGCCTTTCCTGTTAGGACTTGATGGGCTGCTGATCACAGCTTTATCAAAATTACCAATCTATTTATTTATATTTACTCTTGAGATATTTTTTAAGTGTTTTGATTAAAAGTTATATTTTATATTTATGGGGGACTTTAGTGTACATGGGTTGCTCCTATTGTATTAGCTCCAAGTAGGGATTTGAGAATGAGATACTCCTTTTGGTGTTTCTTCCCTCCCTCTCTGGTTTGCTAAATACTTCATTTCTCTTGTCTTTGTAGACCTACCTATTGTTTTAGATTTTTATAATAAGAGTTTTAAAATGAAAAAAAAAATCATTAAAAAACATTGGGATATTTTAAAAGAAGACCATCTTCTTAAACATCTTAAACATAAACCTAAAATAGTTTTTAGAGGAGCCCCCAACCTAAGAAAGGTGTCTGATACATAATTATACAAAGAAAACTATTCATAAACAGTTTTCTTTTAATCAACAGAAAGGTTTTTATAAATGTAAAACATGTATGAATACTGATAATAAAGACAAGAAAATGTTTCATTTTAAATCTACATCCTCCCCCAGAGATATAAGCTCAATAGCTTTATTACCTGCCATTCAAAAAATGTTATATATCTCTTAGAGTGCCCGTGCAACCACCAGATGTTTAAAAACCCATATAGCAGAGCACTGTAGGAATATATCAAAAGGTTTTTTAAATCATTCAGTGTCTAAACATTTTTTAATTCATAACAAAGACCCTAAATCTTTTACGTTTTATGCTTTAGAAAAAATATCTCCCCCATGGAGAGGGGGAACATTTCTAAAATTTTAGGGAGAACTGAAATGAGCTGGGTTTTTAAACTTGATACCATGGCCCCCAAAGGGCTTAATGTTGATTTTGATCTGTTTAATATTTTATAAATAAAGAGAGAAGAAAACTAAATAAATAAAAATGAGGATTGCCAGGTTTTGGGCACTTATGTACACTTTAAAAATAAACCTTGTTTTTTGTTTTTGTTGAGTCCTCTCTCTTCCCTATTCTATACTTAGGTTTAACCCCTTAAGGACACATGACATGTGAGACATGTCATGATTCCCTTTTATTCCAGAAGTTTGGTCCTTAAGGGGTTAAGTAATTATTTTTTATCCGAGTAGGCAGTGCCCATCTTGGTACACCCGGCGGCCATCTTGGATCCCCTTTGAAAGTGAACTCCTCTGTATTGTTCTTCTTGTGGATACTTATTATTCCTAATACATTTACACATACAATGTTGTTTTTAAACTCTATTTTATCTTTAAGTGCTTATTTGTTTTTATTTTATGTTTTAAAGTTAATTCATGCTCAGGTTACATGATCAGTGACATCATCTTTTTTTAAATTTCTTAGCTATTTAAGATTGAAGGTCCCCTACTCTGTAACACTTTGAAAAAGCCTTCTGTATAGGTGAAACGCGTTAGTGTGTTACTTTTTATTTCTTTAATAAAATTAATCTGCATTGCACCCCTGGACCTTCATTGGACATCTTTTATTGGAGAAGCTGTAGCTCACATTCCCGGGTGGGGGACAAACCACCTATGCTGTAAAGGACTGAGCAATCTCTATTTGCTCATACATTGTGAGTATACTTCTCTCTTTATTTTTTTGTTTTATTAATACAGAGAACACTATTCCTGTTCTTTTATATCATATATATATATCACTGGAGCATCATCTGGAATACACCATGTAACGGAGCTCCAGTACTCCGACTGAGTACCTCCGCCAAGTCTGCTTCTTTGTAGCTATCAGGGACCCTGAAATACTTCAGACCCAGACGCCGAGGCTTGACTGGGATCACTTAGGGCCTTTTCCACCCTGGACCAAACACCAGACGACACATGGTGAAGGTTAAACAGCAACTCTTTAATGAAACAGCACGCATAGTTTAAGCCCCCAACAGTCTCATTTACATACAATAGGTTACATAGATTACTATAGTACAAGGAAGGGTGGGGTCAGACAATAGCAAGGGCTGATGGGAGATTAAGGAGGGACAGAGTAGCTAGATTAAATTGGTCTGGCAGTGTCCATGGGACAACGCCTTGCTGGGGAAACAATAGGACAGGAAAAAGGAGGGGGGGATGCACAGACCAGCAATACATTCAACATACCCTGCACAAATAATAGGCACAATGTGACAAAACACAAAGGAATTTGGGAGCCCACCCATAGTGTCTGTCTTCCATCCCCAGTGATGGTGACTACCGTCACACACCACATGGATTATTGTCACAGGGATACGATACCAGAGGAAATCAGGATCATCCTAACATCCACAGACGGGGATTGTACCATCCATACGCTGTGTCTGGAGCTGATCTTGAGCTCCAGAAAAGTGTGAGTGCAATATATTTTTTCCTTATATTTTGCCTCTGCTGTTATAGACATACTACACTATATTAGTATTCCTGTCCTATTCTGTTTCTCCCTTATATTGGCTCCATTCGACTCCACACAAGGATTTTAATTGTTAAGCGCTGCTTCCCTACATCCCCTGTTATAAATTGTTTTTAGTAAGTCCCCTAACATTTCTTAAAACAGCCCCACCCCTGGCCAAACCCCAACTAACACCCATAAAATTAAAGTGTCCCTCTATGTCCACTTAAAAGTTGGGAGGTTTGTGTAGTATACTGTGAAACAAATCTTTGCACTTTTAGATTATTTCAAAGGCAATTTGTTATAAGGGAAAAGGTTCATTAAACTTGACCATGAGAATATCACTGGTTGGGCAGATGCATTTTCAACAAAAAAAAAAGTACATTTGTATCAGTTAAGAGTACTCATACCACCATGACCACTTCAGTGATTTGAAGTGATCATGGTGGTAGAAGTATATGTGTGCAATGTTTCTGTTTGAAACACTATTCCGGTCTTCCTAATGTCAATTCAGTGCATACACTGCACACTGACAATAGACATGAAAATCTTCCCCTTGCAGACAGAGCGCCTGACAGGGGAAAGCTAGCTCTTCCCTCTCTCCCTGTCACATTGCGCTTCCTCCTGCCTCCTTCTGTGCGCTCCCTCCTGCCTCCCTCTGTGTGCTCCCTCCTGCCCCAGTGAAGTTGGAGGGGGACGCAGAGCAGCTTTGCCAGGTGCTGGATTCAAGGTAACTATAACCTTTTATTGCAGATTTTACTGCAATTTGAGAAGGTGTCTAGTGGGTCATATTACTCCCGGAATGGTCCCCCTCTCAAGAGAACCCTAATAACTCTTCAGTAAAGTTTATGCTTTTTATACATTTTATATGATTGTAGTTATTTCTGTTGGAATCGTTCTGCCAGACAGCACCTCTCTTATTGTACGCAATGAATTTACTAAGAAACCAGAACAGTGACTGAGCTACAAATTGCTGGAGCATAAAATTAGATGGTTCATATGAAGGCTGAGTACTGGTTTAGTTTACCAGATGTGCGAAGCTCTAGAAGTACCCAATTGGATTAGCTCTTCCCTATAACCCAAATGAATGGCATGCTTCAAATGAGACACACACACAGACAAATTACCCTTTCTGTAATCGTGAATTGTTTTTAGACTTTAATGTAATTTTCTTGGATCAAAGTAATCACAGATAATATGTACATGATTTACATCAAATAATTAACTTTAAGAGAACATAATTAAGTCAGCATGTGCTGGGATATTTTTAGAATTTTTTTTGGCTATGACATCGTAGCAACATAGATATTCTCTAACCAAAATTTATTTTTGGAAATCTAATTACATTGGTTCCATTCTAAGCCGAGCTATGTCAGTTAGGTGACTACTGCATTGTGAAATGATTCATTTGGAGTCAAGAGATTGAATTTGATTTGACTAATCTTTCCACTGGCTAAACTTGTCATGGGTGGCGGTCTGGTGAACGGGACCCAGTATGCCTGATCTTGATAGTAGGAGTCACTGTGTGGAAATGGATTATCAGGGCCTGATGCAGGGTAACCGCATGCCCCCTGGTGTTGCTCACCAGCGTTTGTGCGGCAACATACCAGGGCCCTGATGCAGCTTCTGCAGGTCCCAGGTGCCAGATGACAATAAGCAGACCTCCCAGGATCTGAATAGGGAGGATCTGCAGCAGATATGTATCCAGTACTAGAAAAAGGCAAGACTAGAACAGGCACCAATGAAGACAGCAAGACAAGACTAGGAGAACCCAGAACCGGAGAAGAACAGAAAGCAGAACCCAGAACATGTACACAATACATAAGGAAAACAAGAACAGGGCATGGGCAGGGCAAGACATGACAGGATTGTACATGAACTGGGAATACAAGACACAATAAAACAAGACAAGAGATACAAGGCAAAACAAGAGGAGACATAACTAAATACTAATATGTGCAATAAACATTGGAGATTTAGACATACATAAATGGCCAAGATGTATGCAGCCCACCACTGCGCCAAAGTACTCCAATTACGGTGGGTCCTAGACTGCCTAGATATGCATGCATAGGCGTGCGCACGCCTATGGATTAAGTCCTGCACTTTTTATGAGCAGGAACACTGTTCCTGCAGGCACTCAGCGCCCCCAAATGCCCCCCTTCCTCCCCCTGTCATGGGGGGGCAAGAGGTGATGGACCCCAATCCCCCCCCCCGTCGGGCGCCTGTCTTCATCTCAGCCACGGCGAGGGAGCTGTGTGCTCTCTGCTTCCTCTCGCCGCGCGCCGTTTGCTGATGCCGGAGCCGGAATATGACGTGCCGGCCCAGCTACAGCAGACAGCCCGCGCGGTGAGAGGGAGCAGAGAGCACACAGCTCTCTCGCCGCGGCTGAGATGAAGACAGGCGCCCGACCCACTGGACCCCAGGGACAAGTCCACGCCAGCACTCCAGGTAGGGAGGCTGGGTGGACATTTTTTAATTAAAAAATAATAATTTGAGACTAACTGATAAAGACCTACACTCGAAACCACAAAAACAATAACTAGGGACGCACTCACCTCGGGTCCACACACACAAAAGGGAGAGAATTTGAACTCACGGATAGGACCACACAGTGCACACAACATACAACCACCCACTAACCAGGGGGGATCAGGGCAAAAAGGCCCACCCCAAAGGATACACAATGATATCACAAAACACCCCGAATCGAAACTCCAACACGAGCCAACACCCACACACATGACTAACCATTAACATAGACGACTACACACACACCTTCCAAAATACTACACAAACCCACCAACGACGCGGAGACAATCAAACAAACATCAGACACACAACCCCCCAACCCAAACCCTCCCACACCCACAGACACCAAAGAGAAGTGCTACAACCTACCAACCTAAACCAACCCCCCGCAAATTCACACACAACAGATACCAGACAAACCAGACTCACAATCCAGTAAGAGGATACGACATCAGAGCAAAGACAAAAGGGCAAAACATCAGGATATCCTACCCCCCCCTTTTTCTTTCTGTATCCCACCCCAACCAATAGACAATACAGAACACGATTGTAGCAATGGGCAAACAAACACATAAAACAAACGCTCAAAAAGAACTATGTAACCAGATGTATTGAATTTCGAACGACAAGATCAACCAATGCAAATGTTGTATGAAATGAAACCGCAATTGTCTACCCCCCTTTTTCTCTTCTGTACCCCTATCCCCCCCAAAAAAACTGAATCTTCTATAAATAAAGAATTTATAAAAAAAATAAAATAATAATTTGTGTGTCTGTGAATGTGTGTGTATATGTGTCAGTGTATGTATGTGTGTGTGTGTATGTCTGTGAATGTGTATGTGTGTCTGTGAATGTGTGTGTATATGTGTCAGTGTATGTGTCTGTATGTGTGTGTATGTGTGTGTCTGAATGTGTGTGTATATGTGTGTCTGTGAATGTATGTATGGGTGTCTGTGAATGTATGAGTGTGTGTCAGTGTATGTGTCTGTGAATGTGTGTGTGTGTGTGTGTGTATATGAATGTGTGTGTGTGTATGTGTATCTGTGAATGTATGAGTGTGTCAGTGTATGTGAATGTGTGTGTGTGTATGTTTGTCTGTGAATGTATGAGTGTGTGTCTGAATGTGTGTGTGTCTGAGTATGCGTGTCAGTGTGTGTGTGTGCATATATATATACAGTATATATATATATATATATATATATATACACACACACACATTGGAGTGTATATTATTTTTTTTGTGGAGGGGTTATCTTGGGAGAGTTCCCACACTTTATTCCCTAGGACTTTATTCTCCTCTGTCGGCTCACACAGAACCGGCGCTATCTGAGTGCCGGCTCTGCTCTAAGCCTCCATGGGCCGGCGGGGAGATCAAAGATCTACCTCTCCGGCCCACAGCAGCATGGAGGGAGGCAGGAGAGGACCCGGGGAACTCCAGACAGCAGCTCCGCCAGGTTCCTCTCGCGATATCTTAGCGTTGCCGTGGCAATGCTCAGATCTCACAAGAGTTAACTCTAGCCCCGCAGGCTAGAGTTAACTCTCCACTGGACCACCAGGGATGGCACATGGCAGCAAGGATCCCCCCTCCCTACATAAGGTACGAAGGGAGGGGGTATTTACTAATCTGCCCCCACCTCCACAATCCCTCCAAACATACAGAACACACACACATCCAGCACCTACAGAAATACAGCACCCTCACAAAAAACAGCACACACACAGCACCCACACACATACAGTACACATACAGCACCCACACACAGCACGCTCACACACACAGTACACTAACCACACTCTCACAAACACACAACACCCTCACACACAGCACACTAACAGCACCCTCACAAATACACGACACCCACACACATCACACAAACAGCACCATCACACACACATCACACAAACAGCACCCTCACACACACAGCACACTAACAGGACCCTAACAAACACACACACCCTCACACCCAAACAGCACCCTCACAAACACACACACACAAACACCCTCACCCACATAGCACACCACCAGCACCCACACACACACATCACACTAACAGCACCCTCACACATACACACACACAGCAGCACCCTTACACACAGCACACTAACAGCACACTAACAGCACACATACACAGCAGTGTTTATGTGTATATATATATATATATATATATATATACACACATACACATGCGGCGTGTGTTTGTGCTTTAGGGTGCACACCCTAATGCAATAGGCTGCGCACGCCTATGTATGCATGACTAAATAAACAATAATAAAACACACACAGCACTTACCTGCAAGAAAGGGGCAGAGGACTTGGAGCAACTGCCTGCAGGAACCAACCGAAACAAAAGGGATTAATGGTGTGGCAACAAAAAACAAACATATAATGGAATGCAGGAGACTTTGAATGCCAGGAATGGAATACAGGAATGAACCCAGAAAACCCAGCATAAAGAAAACCAGACATGGAATAGAGAACCAGAAAAACCAGGAAAAACTAAACAAGTATTGTAAAAAGACTACTGGATACCAGAAACCATTGTCAGAAATGATCCGCAGCCAGGAACAGGATGTGTTAAAACTATAAAATGTTGAACACGGAGCCTAGCAGCACAACTGAATAGACGCCATTTCTACAGCTCCGTGCGCTGAAACATTAATCCACTCGATATCTCAAACATCCTGACGACAACTAAAGAAATAAGGTCAGATCTTACCGTAGCGTACTGCCCTGAACCTGCCGATGCCTTTTTTACTGACCCCGGGCAAAAAAACTCCGACCCGCGGCACTAAGGCCTACCGCGCTATCCGACACGCTCCAGCAGCCTACGGAGGCCCACTAGACTGGGACGACCCCGACTACCTGCACCTGTTAACCGGCATCATGGGGAGAAAAACCCAAAGGCCGACTGCATCCACGGCCAAGCCGCAACAAGACATAAGTCACATGCTGCAACAACCGCCGTCGGCGAAAACTCCGACGATAAGGGCGACAGCATCCACCCGAGAGCCCTCACCAGTAAGGGAAGACTGCGGGACCATAAGTCAAAGCCCGATGCCGACGGATAGAGGGGCACCAAGCCAAATGTTAGCAGAAGCACCGGCGACCAAACGGGAGATACAAGAAATGCTCACTGGACTTCAAGACAACCTCAGGTTGATGTGGGAGGCGGACCTGGCGGTTCTCAAAACGGAGGTGCAAGCGGTAAAGGGACGCACGCAAGCCACCGAACATAATGTAACAGACTTGCAGAAAGGCCTCAAGGAATTGAGCGACAGGGTACTACACATCCAGACTCAACAAACTGAAACGAATAAGCAGTTACTAATATTGGACGACAGATGCAGGAGGAAGAATATAAAACTGCGGGGGGTAGCAGAAACCGTACCCCTTGAAGAACTACCGCACTTCATAAGGAGGTTAGTGGCATCACTACTCTCAGCCAGAGAGGCTAAATATTTCTCCTTCGATGGGGCATATAGAATTGCCAAATCTCCTAAAGCCCCTGCAAATGCACCACGAGACATCATCCTTAGGTGTCAATCGATGTCCAACAAATTAACCCTGCTGGCAGCTATGAAAGGGAAGACACCTTACGACTTTGAGAACTGTACACTATCATTTTTTCAAGATCTCAGCAGAGCCACATTACAGTGGCGCAAAGCCATGCAACCCCTCACACAAGTATTGCGGAAGGCAGGACTAACGTACAGATGGGCGACACCGCAAACCCTATGGATTACCAAAGGGGGAAAGTACTATAAAGCCACAGACCCAGCAGATACTCCCGCGCTCCTGGCGGCCTTGGACCTACAACCACAACGGGGCTCAGCTCAAGACCCACAGGACACACAGCTCCTCTCAGACACTGACTCTGACACGTCTTCTTCCGAAAATAGGGGCGCAAGGAGACCAAAGACCTGAACAGGCAGACGTTCCAAAGTGTCCCAAACAGCAGAGACATTTCTGAGACTTTTCTTAACCTAAAGTTATGCAATGTTTAACGTTTACTATTTAATGGTTTGCTCTTTCAACTTACTCTAATGTACGTCAATACATAGTTACATGTTCACATAATTCATCCGAGCGACCCAAAGGGCACACACAGCGCACACACTGAGCTCGAGACGCCTTCCCCCCCCCCCCCCCCCCCTACTAGCCACGCCAGGGAGGGGCTGGATAGAGGTCAGAGGAATACACATAGTCGAGGACCACACAATAGCGACCACCACGTAAGGCCGGCCTCACTGGTGAATCAACAACCGACCCTCCTCATACTATTAAAGTGATCCAGAACCCGCATGCCTCGCTGGTCTTTAACTCCCGAGATATATCACATAGAGGGGGCACACATATTTAAATCCAACTAGTGCTAAAATCGATACAACACGACAGACCACCAAACACCACAAAACGTGCAACATACCAACTAGACACCACAACTTGTGATGCTATACACATTGTTTACCGCTGTACTTATCTGTGTACAATACTTGTATCAAATGATTCGAAGCAATGTATACCTTTCATGCAACTTGCACCAAAAATAAAGAATTAAAAAAAAAAAAACTATAAAATGTTATAATGCGTTCTACCAATACAAACAAACCTGCAACCTCACCCTCAGTGTTAGTTGTGGAATAAATGCAATTATCTTTTGCAAATCCGTTATACGTAGCTTTCCCCAAGGGGTATACCAGCATAGCATAGCTTATAAAACAGCTTCAACATACAAGGGGAACACAGTTGATTATATCTATAAAAATTTTTATAATAACATAATGTAATACAGTTAAGATAAATGTAAACACTACACAGTTAGAAATGCACTCCCAAAATAGGTGGTAGTTAAATTGCCTCTGGATGGCTCCCCTTAAATATTTGGGGAGGGTTATCCAAAATCTAAATTAATGTCACAGGCATATTATAGCAATTACCATAAAGTAAAATCTAGGGGAGTAGCAGTCATATTTTGAAAAAAAGTTACTTTTTCATTAACACAAAGTATTACCGAACCCAGGGAAGATTTTTGTTTATTAAAGGATAATTGAATAACGTTAAATTTACATTTGCTAATATATACACACCTAATATGCATCACATACCCTTTATACGACGCATATTACATAAATTAGAAGAGTTTATTGAGGGAATATTGGTAGTGGGGGGAGATTGGAATTTGGCATTGGACCAGAGGATAGCACTTCCAGGGGCAGAGATTCTTTAAAATTACAAAGAATTTTGTTTTAAAAAAAATATTATATTCACATCAATTAATAGATAGCTGGCGTATGGCCAACCCATCTGAAAGGGATTATTCTTATTATTCTCACTCTGCCAATAATTACTGAAGGCTGGACATGTTTATGATCCAGCAGAGATACCTTAATTTAATACAAAAAATGAGTATTGGTAACATCACTTGGTCAGATCACTCCCCAGTTTTCTTAAATTTAACAATCCCTGGGCTGAATTGCCCAAACTCAACTTGGCAATTAAATAAATCATTATTGAGTGATTCAAGGGTGAGGAGTAAGTAAAGAATACATTGGATGCATATTTTAAAGAAACATTTACATTTGGACATGCACATAAGTGCGTTATTAGAGGAGTATTAGTTAAATGGGGGGCACGGATTAAAAAAGAAAGGAATGTTAAAGTGGCCCCCATCTTCCAACAAATACATTTATTTATTCATAAAATATTTTACCAGGAAAGATACATTGAGATTTCTCTCATTTTCAAGTATGTCCTGGGTCCACAAATCATTGCATTGTTACATTATGGTACAATAAAATACAAAAACAATATTAATACACAATATATACAAAATGTAACATAACAGGTAGGAAATATATAATCAACCATGACACGTGCATTCTGTTTTGAGGTATGTAGAGAGGGATCTCTTAAAGGACTTTAGGCTTAGAGAAGATTTTAAATTGTGCGGGAGGATTTTAAATTGTGCATCAGAATTGGCCCATAAGCATAACCCATTGATGAGATTTATAAGCAACTAGTCGCTCTTCGTATGGAGCTGAAAAGCGTATTAAATATTGAGGCACAACGCGCAGTACAAATGACGTGGGGAACATTTTATGTTCGCGACTAATCCACCCTGATCAAGCAGGCTTTGTGACAGGCAGGAAAGTAAGGGATAACACCCCTAAGATACTTAGTGTAATACATGGAGCAACAACTTCAAGGACGCCCACAGTTCTCCTTGCCATAGATGCAGAGAAGGCCTTTGACAGAGTGGATTGGTCCTATCTATTCAGCATTTTAAAGGCAATTTGGCGTAGCGAGAGGTTTAGATTTTGGGTACAGACATTGTACTCAGGACCCACAGCTAGTATCAAGGTGAATGGGCAATATTCTAATCCCTTTTATATCAAAAATGGAACGAGGCAGGGGTGTCCTTTACCCCCTCTCCTCTTTGTTTTGGCCATTGAACCTTTTTTACAGTCAATAAGCTTGTTACATAACTATAAACTATATCATAGCTCTCAATATGTGAAGTACAGATCATGTGTGGCAGTGGCTGATCCAGGGGTGGGCAACGGGCCCCCCAAGCGCTGGCCCCGCTGTGTGCCTCCACAGACTGGAGGGGACATCAGAGATCTCCCTCACCAGTCTGCAGGCACATTGCTGACAGCCGGCAGGGGAGGGAGAAAGGAGACTGGGAGCTCTAGCCTGCAGCTTCTCTGGGTCTCCTCTCACGAGGTCAGCGGTTACCATGGCAATGCTCCGATCTCCAGAGAGTGAACTCTAGCCTCAGAAGCGGCAGGCTAGAGTTCACTCCCCACTGAGACCACCATGGATTCTTCACCGGATCACCAGGAACTGGAAGTAATATCCACCCTCCCAAGCAAAGGTAAGAAGGAAGGGGGGGGATGTAAAGTATATATTTTTTTATAATAAAAAAAAACTAAATTGATATGGATTTATTTGTTTTGATCTGCCCCTTACCCCCCCCACACACAAAAACTCCCTATACATTTACATACTGCACCCCTATACACACACACTGCCCCCATAAACACAACACTGCACCCCCATATACACACACACACTGCACCCCCATACACACACACTGCCCCATATACACACTGCAACCCCATACACACACACACTGCACCCCCCCACACTTACACTGCAACCCCATATACTCACACACTGCACCCCCATGCACACACAATGCACCCCATGCACACACTGAACCTCCATGCACACACTGCACCCCATACGCACAAACTGCACCCCCATAGATACATACACTGCACCCCCATATACTCACACATTGCACCCCCATACACACACTCACACACATTGCACCCCCATATACACACACTGCACCCCCATATATGCACACACTACACCTCCATATACACACACTGCACCCCTCACACAAACACTGTACCCCTCACACACTCACACTGCACTCCTCACACATACTGCACCCCCACACACACTGCACCCCCCCACACACATACACTGCCATCCCCCCCACACACACATTGCACTCCACACGTCTCACACACACTACTACTCCTATCCCCTACTATAGTCCCTTTACCTTACTACAACCCCCATCCTGGCAGAACCAGTAAGGTGTCAAACTGTTCTTAAACGATTTGATTAGAGAGCTGTAGTGGTTATTGTGCCTGGATTGTTCCCATCAGTGCCCCTCCCGAGATTAGATTCTGGATCCACCCCTGATGTGTGGTTTGTCTTTAATAGGAAACATATTTGTCCACTAGTGCTGGCTAGTGATGTACCGAACGGTTCGCTGGCGAATAGTTCCTGGCGAACATAGCGTGTTCGCGTTCGCCAAGGCGGGCGAACATATGCGCGGTTCCATCCGCCCCCTATTCGTCATCATTGAGTAAACTTTGACCCTGTGCCTCACAGTCAGCAGACACATTCCAGCCAATCAGCAGACCCTCCCACCTCCTGTACAGCATCCATTTTAGATTCATTCTGAAGCTGCATTCTTAGTAAGAGGAGGGAAAGTGTAGCTGCTGCTGATTTGATAGGGAAATGGATAGCTAGGCTAGTGTATTCAGTGTCCACTACAGTCCTGAAGGACTCATCTGATCTCTGCTGTAAGGACAGCACCCCAAAAAGCCCTTTTTTAGGGCTAGAACATCAGTCTGCTTTTTTTCCTGTGTAATCTAATTGCAGTTGCCTGCCTGCCAGCTTCTGTGTCAGGCTCACAGTGGATACTGTGCCCACTTGCCCAGTGCCACCACTCATATCTGGTGTCCATAGCTTGCATTTAAAAACAAAAATGTTTTTCTCACTGTAATAGATTGAATAGCAGTTAGTTGTCTGCAAGCGTCTGTGTGTCAGGCCTACAGCGTGTACTCTGCCAACCTCTGCCAGTGCACAGTGCCACTCATATCTGGTGTCACAATAGCTTGCATTTAAAAACAAAAAATGTTTTATCACTGTTATAGATTGAATAGTAGTTAGTTGTCTTCAAGCGTGTGTGTCAGGCCTACAGCGTCTACTTTGCCAACCTCTGCCAGTGCACAGTGCCACTCATATCTGGTGTCACTATAGCGTGAATTTAAAAAGAAAAAAGTTTTTCACTGTTATAGATTGAATAGCAGTTAGTTGTCTTCAAGCGGGTGTCAGGCCTACAGCGTGTACTCTGCCAACATCTGCCAGTGCACATTGCCACTCATATCTGGTCTCACAGTAGCTTGCACACATAGTACCACTAATCCAAAAAAAATGACAGGCAGAGGCAGGCCACCCCGCAGGGGCCATCGTGGTCGTGGTGCTGTGATTCCCTTTGGCCCTAGAATAATGCCCAGTTTTCAGAGGCCACGTACCCTGAACTTGAAAAGTTCTGAGGACATAGTTGACTGGCTAACACAGGACACCCAATCTTCTACAGCTTCCGCTCGGAACCTTGACGCACCATCCTCCTCCAGCTTAGCTTTGGGCACCTCTCAAGATACCACTCACCGGCCTGCCGCCACCACCAACACTAGCACCACAGCCGCTTCACTTGGTATGTCAGAGGAGTTATTTACACAACCGTTTGAAGAAATGAGTGATGCGCAACCATTATTGCCAGAGGATGTAGATAACAGGGATATGTCTCAGGCAGGCAGCATTACACACATGGACGTACGGTGTGATGATGATGATGTTGTACCCGCTGCTGCTTCCTTTGCTGAGTTGTCAGATACAAGTGAAGCGGTTGATGATGACGATGCGTCCATGGATGTCACGTGGGTGCCCGCTCGGCAAGAAGAAGAACAGGGTGAAAGTTCAGATGGAGAGACAGAGAGGAGGAGGAGGAGACGAGTTGGAAGCAGGGGGAGGTCATCTCAAGGAGCTAGTGGCACAGTCAGACAGCATGCATCGGCACCCGGGGTCAGCCCGACAGCATGCCAATCAACGCATTCTGTGTCCACCACCAGAATGCCGTCATTGCAGAGCTCAGCAGTGTGGCATTGTTTTGTGTGTCTGCCTCTGACAACAGCGATGCCATTTGCAACCTGTGCCAAAATAAACTGAGTCGTGGGAAGTCCAACACCCACCTAGGTACAACTGCTTTGCGTAGGCACATGATCGCACATCACAAACGCCTATGGGATCAACACATGAGTACAAGCAGCACACAAACTCAAAGCCGCCATTCTCCTCCTGGTCAAGCATCTTCAGCCACGTCAACCACTGCTGTCCTCCTTGCCCCCTCTCAACCATCCGCCACTCCGTCTCTCGCCTTGAGCAGTTCCCGCTCATCTGCCCACAGTCAGGTGTCTGTCAAGGACATGTTTGAGCGTAAGAAGCCAATGTCCCCCCCAGCTCCCCAGGTACTATTCCACATCCCGGATACGGCAGTGTCACGCCGTCTTGGGTTTGACTTGCTTGAAAGCAGAGAGTCACACCGGACAAGCACTCCTGTCCGCCCTGAACGCACAGGTGGAAAAGTGGCTGACTCCGCAGCAACTGGATATCGGCAAAGTGGTTTGTGACAATGGAACAAATTTGTTGGCGGCATTGAAGTTGGGCAAGTTGACACATGTGCCGTGCATGGCACATGTGTGTAATCTGATCGTACAATGCTTTGTGCATAAGTACACAGGCTTACAGGATGTCCTGAAGCAGGCCAGGAAGGTGTGTGGCCATTTCAGGCGTTCCTACATGGCTATGGCGCACTTTGCAGATATCCAGCAGCGAAACAACATGCCAGTGAGGCGCTTGATTTGCGACAGCCCGACAGGTTGGAATTCAACACTGCTAATGTTCGACCGCCTGCTCCAACAAGAAAAAGCCGTTAATGAATATTTGTATGACTGGGGTGCTAGGAAAGCCTCTGGGGAGCTGGGATTTTTTTTTGCCACGTTACTGGACGCTCATGCGCAATGCCTGTAGGCTCATGCGTCCTTTTGAGGAGGTGACAAACCTAGTCAGTCGCACCGAAGGCACCATCAGCGACATCATACCATTTGTTTTCTTCCTGGAGCGTGCCCTGCGAAGAGTGCTGGATCAGGCCATAGATGAGCGTGAAGAGGAAGAGGAAGAGTTGTGGTCACCATCACCACCAGAAACAGCCTTATCAGCATCGCTTGCTGGACCTGCGGCAACGCTGGAAGAGGATTGTGAGGAAGAGGAGGAATGTGGCTTTGAGGAGGAGGAGGAAGACCAACCACAACAGGCATCCCAGGGTGCTCGTTGTCACCTATCTGGTACCCGTGGTGTTGTACGTGGCTGGGGGGAAGAACATACCTTCATAGAGATCACTGAGGAGGAGGAACGGGAAATGAGTAGCTCGGCATCCAACCTTGTGCAAATGGGGTCTTTCATGCTGTCGTGCCTGTTGAGGGACCCTCGTATAAAAAGGCTGAAGGAGAACGACCTGTACTGGGTGTCCACGCTACTAGAACCCTGGTATAAGCAGAAAGTGGTGGAAATGTTACCGAATTACAACAAGTCGGAAAGGATGCAGCATTTGCAAAATAAATTAACAAGTATGCTTTACACAGCATATAAAGGTGATGTCACAGCACAACGGGAATCTAACAAGGGAAGAGGTGAAAGTCATCCTCCTCCTCCCACGACCACGCCGGCAAGGACATTACGCTTTAAAGACGTGTTGTTGATGGAGGACATGCGGAGCTTTTTAAGTCCTACGCATCGCCACAGCCCTTCGGGATCCACCCTCAGAAAACGACTCGACCGACAGGTAGCAGACTACCTCGCCTTAACTGCAGATATCGACACTCTGAGGAGCGATGAACCCCTTGACTACTGGGTGTGCAGGCTTGACCTGTGGCCTGAGCTATCCCAATTTGCGATAGAACTTCTGGCCTGCCCCGCTTCAAGTGTCCTGTCAGAAAGGACCTGCAGCAGGAGGTATTGTCACTGAGAAGAGAAGTCGCCTAGGTCAAAAAAGTCTAGATTACCTCACCTTTATTAAGATGAATGAGGGATGGATCCCGAAGGGACTGACAGTGGGCGATACATTAGACTAAAAAAGACCTGATGAGATGAGCTGCCTTGGGCTAAAAATGGTCCACACGCTGCTGTATTTTAGCTCTGAATGCCGGTTGACTTGCGTGACTTATCCGCCACCAACTAGGGTTCAAGCCGCAGTGTTTTAGGGCACTTTCTGCCTGGGAAACAAACATCAATTTTTCTGGCCGCTGCTACAGCAGTGGCTGCAACAATACCTAATTTTTCAGGCATGTGTACAAGCCTAATTCTTCGGGCCTCCGGTGCTGCACTGTGGCTTCAAAAAACAAACCAAAAAAAAGGCACATAACAGGGATTAAACTGATAGGAATAGTACTACTTAACACACCACTCCTATCTGGTGGCACATTAAATTGCACGCGCAGTGCCCCAAATTTGAAGTAGGAGGACCGACCAAGCATCTTTTTCTCTCCCGGGTCCTAATATCTGATAGGGCTCTTTTTCACTTCACTAGGGACACTTTACTGCACTATGGGCACTTAGACCCACTCTTTGTCTTGCACAGTGTTATTCCTAGTCAGCATCTGTGATGGGAAATCAGGCAGTCAGCTAAACGTTTAGATTGAGCTTTAGCTTAGAACACCCTTGAAGGTGTTTAACGAGATTAGGGCTAGTTTAGAGGATTCTTCTTAGACCTCTCTGAGTCTTTATAGCCTTTCTACCTATCCAGCTTTTCTGGAAACTAGCTAAGAGAAATGGTGGCTGTGTGTCTGTGATACATTTAACTTTATATCACCTTATTGACACTTTTTATGACCCATCTATTTAGAGAGAATTGCCTTGCCCTTGGCAATATTATATAATGGGTAATAGTATTACTATTGTTACACAATTAGCCACTATAGGGGAATGAGTATAGTATCCCTTTGTTATTTATAAATTATACAATAAAGACTTTTGTCCATTACTTTAACAAAGGGTACTAACCACGGTATTAGGAAGCATTACTCTGCTTTCCCTTTCTCCCTCTATTATTCACCTATGCTCACTAGGATTTGTAGGTACCGTATATACTCGAGTATAAGCCGACCCGAATATAAGCCGAGGCCCCTAATTTTATCCAAAAAAACTGGGAAAACTTATTGACTCGAGTATAAGACTAGGGTGGGAAATGCAGCAGCTACTGGTAAATTTCTAAATAAAATTAGATCCTAAAAAAAATATATTAATTGAATATTTATTTACAGTGTGTGTATAATGAATGCAGTGTGTGCGTATGTGTGTGTGTATGAGTGCAGCGTGTGTGTATGAGTGCAGCGTGTGTGTATGAGTGCAGTGTGTGTATGTGTGCAGTGTGTGTGTGCATGAATGCAGTGTGTGTGTGTATGAATGCAGTGTGTGAATGCAGTGTGTGCAGGGCCAGTGCAAGGATATTTGCCGCCGTAGGCAAAAAAAATTTTGCCGCCCCCTCCCCCCCCCATATGTCCTGACTTCCCCTCCTCCTCCCTCAGTGGTCCTTACCTCCCCACCCCCGTGTTCCTTCACCCCCCCCCCCAGTGGTCCTGACTCACCCCTCCCCTAGTGGTCCTTACCCTCCCCTCCCCTAGTGGTCCTTACTTCCCCCTCCCCTCCCATAGTGGTCCTTATCCCCCCCCTCCCTCCCATAGTGGTCCTTATCCCCCCCCTCCCTCCCATAGTGGTCCTTATACCCCCCCTCCCTCCCATAGTGGTCCTTATCCCACCCCCTCCCTCCCATAGTGGTCCTTATACCCCCCTCCCTCCAATAGTGGTTCTTATCCCCCCCCTCCCTCCCATAGTGGTCCTTATCCCCCCCTCCCTCCCATAGTGGTCCTTATCCCCCCCTCCCTCCCATAGTGGTCCTTATCCCCCCTCCCTCCCATAGTGGTCCTTATACCCCCCTCCCTCCCATAGTGGTCCTTTTTCCCCCCTCTCCCTCCCATAGTGGTCCTTATCCCACCCCCTCCCATAGTGGTCCTTATACCCCCCTCCCTCCCATAGTGGTCCTTATACCCCCCTCCCTCCAATAGTGGTCCTTATCCCCCCCTCCCTCCCATAGTGGTCCTTATCCCCCCCCTCCCTCCCATAGTGGTCCTTATCCCCCCCTCCCTCCCATAGTGGTCCTTATCCCCCCCTCCCTCCCATAGCGGTCCTTATACCCCCCTCCCTCCCATAGTGGTCCTTAACCCACCCCCACCCTCCCATAGTGGTCCTTATACCCCCCCTCCCTCCCATAGTGGTCCTTATACCCCCCCCCCCTCCCATAGTGGTCCTTATACCCCTTTTTTTGTTATTATTAATTTTTTTTTTATTCTTATTATTTTTTTTATTATTTCTTATTTTATTTATATTTTTTTTTTTCGTCCCCCCTCCCTGCTTGATACATGGCAGGGAGGGGGGCTCTCCTTCCCTGGTGGTCCAGTGGCAGTTCAGTGGGGGGGAGAGGGGGGCTGGCAGAGCTGTAACTTACCTTTCCTGCAGCTCCTGTCAGCTCTCTCCTCCTCTGCGCCGTCCGTTCTGCTCTTCTGTCAGCTTACACTGTAAGTCTCGCGAGAGCCGCGGCTCTCGCGAGATTTACACTGGGAGCTGACCGAGGTGCTGAACGGACGGCGCAGAGGAGGAGAGAGCTGACAGGAGCTGCAGGAAAGGTAAGTTACAGCTCTGCCAGCCCCCCTCTCCCCCCAGTCTGTATTATGGCAATGCAAATTGCCATAATACAGACCTTGACTCGAGTATAAGCCGAGTTGGGGTTTTTCAGCCCAAAAAATGGGCTGAAAAACTCGGCTTATACTCGAGTATATACGGTATCACTTTATTATAGTTGTCTAACCTTTTCCTATGCCAGTTTTAGATCTCCTTCTTGCGAGATTTTTTCTTTTTTCAGTTAATTAGCATACCTGGGTACAAGCCCTCGGTGGGGCTGGCACCACCACCTGACCACATTTCCTCGTTTCTTCCACTCATACCGCTTTTTCCATCTTTGAAGGGGTTTGGCGAAACAAGGAAATAGTCCTCTACTCGTAACAGGGATTAAACTGATAAGAATAGTACTACTTAACACACCTTATAATAACGCAGAGAGAGGAAACACAGAGAGAGGAGTCTGAAGAAGAGGAGTCAGAGGAGGAAGGTGGCTTTGAGGAGGTGGAAGACCAAACACAGCAGGCGTCCCAGGGGGATTGTTGTCATCCTTCGGGGACCCTTGGTGTTGTACATGGCTGGGTGGAGGAAGAGACCTCCAATGACATCAGTGAGGACAAGGAACGGGACACGGCTAGCTTGGTATCCAACCTTGTGCAAATGGACTGTTTGCGGTTGTTTGCGGTGCGTTACACGGGGAGTTTGGTCTGTCACTGTGAAGCGGGCGTAACCCTTACACTACCTGATCGATACAACATCATACAGTAGGTCCCCCCCCCTCATTATTTTTATGGCCCCCACCCACCGCTCACGGGTGGGGGCTGGGGGGGAGGACAGTAGCCCCCCCCCCTTATCCTTATTTACTGAATATTCCTGTTACAAATCGCTATTTGTAACTGGCCCTTTAAATGGAAAATTGCCCTGCTTCCCTGGATTGTGGAGAAGCCTATTTGCCAGCCTCCTGCCTCATGACTATGGCCCCTGGAAGATTGTGCCCCTGAAAACTTATTAACCTATATTGGGCTGCTGCTGGCCCTTTAAGAACTGTCTGGGGCCATATTGGGACTTTGGGTAACAATACCCTTTAAGACTATGACCCCTGGAAGGTATTACCTGTTAAAGACTCTTTTAGCAGATTGGATTTTATAAGACTGTACCTTTAAATAATTTGGAACAGTGCTGCAGCTTTAAATGGGCACTTCGGATGCAGCCGAAGTGCCGAAGTATTCGAAGTGGCCGCCATTCGACAAACGAACACGTGGCGGCGGCCATCTTTGTTCATTCGAACGAGGTCAGCGGTATGTGTAGCCAAATTCATGGAACTGAAATCGGCTACACATTTTACCGAACACCGCTGACCCTTACCTTCTCCTACACTTCGTTTTTCAGCTCCAGAGACTAAGTCCCGTTTGAAATGGGACTTAGTCGTTTTTTCGGCATGAAATTGACCGGCCGCACAGCCCAAATCTATGGAACTGTTTTGGGCAGGAAATTGTGCTTGCGGTCGGTCATAAAGGGACCTCCAGCTAACTTTTGATCCACTGGGGGGATTTGGCTGATTTTTGGAAGTGTTTATGTTTGAAGTATGCTGATTCCAAAGTAAAGTTACAGTGTATGTGTAAAAACTGTATTTTTACTGTATGCTATAATTATGTTATATGTTTATCTGAGGGGAGGAGACGTGGGGGTGGTACCATGTAGGTGATTGGTTAATTGCAGCCTCCCCCTGGGAGTGTCCTGTGTGTACCTTTTTGTAATAAAAAGCAGGCTGGGTGTTCCAGTCCTCAGTTCTTCTTGACCCTTCAAAACGTAGCCTTGTCTCGTTATTGGAGGGAATTGCTGTATCACACTGGGGATTGCTATGCTCTGCATATTCCCCTGAGCTTAATCACTTAGCTCTTTTAAGAGCTTGTTCCAGATACGCTCTCCTGGAGGAGAGGTCTTCCCCACACGGTCCTGGAGGACAGAAGCCGATCCTGGGTGGAAGGAAGACGGCGCGGCTCCAGTTAAGCTACGGCGGTTGTGGAGCCTGCGGTGGTTGTGGTGTCGTCTGCAGTGCTTGGAGTCCTCTGTAAGCGCTAGGAGCATCCATCAACGGAGGGTACTCGGTCGGAGTACACGGAGCTCCGTTACAATTCCCCTGTATAACAATGTTTGGCATTTAGTGAATATTCCCTATTCTGCTCTGTGTCAGTGTGTATCAGGGTCTCTGAGGACAGGTGTCAATCCATATCTGCCAAGTGACCCTATGTAGGAGCAACAGTCCCTATTCTGCTCTGTGTCAGTGTGTATCAGGGTCCCTGAGGACAAGTGTCAATCCATATCTGCCAAGTGACCCTATGTAGGGGGAACAGTCCCTATTCTGCTCTGTGTCAGTGTGTATCAGGGTCTCTGAGGACAGGTGCCAATACATATCTGCCAAGTGACCCTATGTAGGGGGAACAGTCCATATTCTGCTCTGTGTCAGTGTGTATCAGGGTCCCTGAGGACAGGTGTCAATCCATATCTGCCAAGTGACCCTATGTAGGGGAAACAGTCCCTATTCTGCTCTGTGTCAGTGTGTATCAGGGTCCCTGAGGACAGGTGTCAATCCATATCTGCCAAGTGACCCTATGTAGGGGGAACAGTCCCTATTCTGCTCTGTGTCAGTGTGTATCAGGGTCTCTGAGGACAGGTGTCAATCCATATGTCAAGGTGTCAATATGTCATATGTCAGGTGTCAATCCATATCCATTGTGATTTATAAATGTTAGGTGATTTATGCCCTTTATGGATTAAAACCAGACTCTGCATTAACTGTGCAATTTTCCATGGGAGTTTTGCCATGGATCCCCCTGCGGCATGCCACAGTCCAGGTGTTAGTCCCCTTGAAACAACTTTTCCATCACTATTGTGGCCAGAAAGAGTCCCTGTGGGTTTTAAAATTCGCCTGCCCATTGAAGTCTATGGCGGTTCGCCCGGTTCACCGGTTAGCGAACATTTGCGGAAGTTCGCGTTCGCGAACCGAAAATTTTATGTTCGCGACATCACTAGTGCTGACATGCAATAACATGGCCAGCCTGCAAATGGCTTTAAAATTTTCCTGTTAGCATGCAGCGTTTTAAAACACTCTTCATAACCCTGTTTCCTAACATGCACACACATTTCAGTTATTTTAGGTGACTAGATAACATGCTTGTGGTCTTTGTGCAAGGTGTGCTTCTAACAACGTTTTCTTATGAGCTTCTAAAGTGTTTTTGTATACAATCCATTATGACCTACAGTCATTTTTAAAGATCCTTCTGTGTGACACATGATAGCCAACAAATGATCGCCAAGAGTAGACGTGTGAATTATTCAGCTGCTATATTTACAACTATCTCTGTCACTAGCAGCTAGAGCTATTGTGCAAAATAGATCTTAAAAGTAGTGCATTCTTAGTGTGAATCATGCTCCAGTAACAGACTGAAAAAGAGAAATATTGCGTACAGCCCTGAGCCATCAGTTGCAGACTTAGTCACCAGCCGCAGTGAGTGTAATTTAATTATACTACACATGTATCATTGTTAAGAGCTGTCCCTTTGAAATTCTGTGTTGATTGCCAAGGTTGCTGCAAGATTCATGTCTGTGTGTGCTCTTCTTTCTGTTGTCCATGTCTGTAACAGTAAGAGGGGGGACTGCTCCAGATCATACATGTTGTTTCTCCTTTATCCACGAGAAACCACAATAACAGCTGACTGTTCTGGGTAAGGTCTTGCCCCCTATCCACTGGACTGGAAGATATCTTGCAATCTTCCCAATCTTTATTCCAGGTGTTATCTTCTCTGCCTATCCCTTCTTCATAACACGTCTCCATTGCCAAGACATTTCCCAAATGGATGTATTCTTCTGAGTAGTAGTAGCAATAGTAATGAAGATTACTGCACCTGTATGTCACACTGCAGCGCTATCCAGTACAATAAATCCAATATATAATATGCTCAAAGCAAGGATAGATTGTAACTGGGTCTTTTTCTTCCACAGTATAACTATGGTCCAGCCGGACTCAGGGTGGACAGTGTGGTCATCCTAGTGGGTCCGGGACAGTATGATCAGTCCCCTGGTAACATGAAATATTGTTCAGTCTATCCAGGTCCAGACTCCTTAACACTGTATTACTTAGTGATAGAGATGACTTTGACCTGAAAACAACCAGTATTCAATAAAAGGCAAGACACAAAACATATTATTGTGATAACACATTTCTTATCCAGTATGAGATATGGAATGTGTATGATTTCTGTTAAGTTGATAAAAAAAAATGTCTAAGCCTTGCAAAATATATCACGAGTACAGGAATAATTAGCTTGACCACCTATTTGTAACTGAAGGAGGTACGTAAATAAAATGCCGGTTACACAAGACCAGGTTCCTAGATTTACTGAATAAGCATTGCAGTGGCGTGCCAGGAGTTATTAATATCCTTATATGCTATGCAGAGAGGGGTCTCATAAAACCTTATTCTGTGGATTAGTCTCAATTTTCATTTTAAGTTTGCATTCACTCCCAGGCTTACTGTAATATATGTTTCAATGTGAGGTAGAGAACATAAGCTATGATTGCACAGAGCATCAAGGTAGCAGTTATGCCCTTTATGAGAAAAACATTTTCAGTTAGCAAAGAAATTGGATGTAAGTCACAAGTTAAATTATGTTTGACTCTCTTTACATACCAATAATGATAAAAATAAAATAAAAAAAAAACAAAGTGTTATGCACAGTGGGGATTATTCCATCTTAGCATTGCAGGGTTGAACCTGGTTTATTGTATTTTTTGTCTCATTTTGGTCTGGTCTTGTTTTTTTCTGGCAGGAAGAGAACCCCCTTTTCTATATGACAAGCGCCTTGCTGTGTCTGCAGCCATTACCCTGTGATAAAGCTTTTGGGGCCCTAACAGATAAGGATTCTTATCTAAATAACCCAGGTGTCATAAACTGGTCGAGTGGTTGAGGTTCTCTTTGACTTTATTTGATCATTAAGGAAAAAGACCACCACTAGTAGTTCTCACTGGTCTACTGTAAGATTCTCAGTGATTTTTTGCAAAAGTGCAGCTTTTGTGTTTTGTTTAAGTCCAGTCTTATGAGAAGAACTGATTTTTGCATTTTTGTATTTTGTTATTGTATGTCCATTTATTTCATGCAATGTTGGCACTGTGTAACATTTATTTGTCTTTTTCGTTTTCAAAATTATAATAATAATAATAATAATAATAATAATCTAATTCTGTCTTTGAACTCTAGAATCTGAAATCAAAAACGCAAAGAGACAACATTGTAATTCACATTATCAGACTGTTAATTGTTGAAGGTATTGATATATTTACAGCATTTACCTTTAAGTTTAACTAGAACATTGTTTGGGTTTCCCAGGACACCCTTATCGAAAGTTCTCGGATGGTGGCAGCAGAGAATTCATCTACAATGGGGTAGGTAGGATTTAAGGGTTAGTTTGGTGCTACTTTATGCACAGGTAGAAGTAATAGGATATGGTAGCCACGGGCTTGATTGTTATTAATCACATTCATGTACACTGACACACTCTCCCCATTGTCATGGCTTGGCAGATAGCTCTTCTTGTGACAAATTCCACTCCCCATATTAATCTTTCAGAATACAGTACATCAAAAACAAACTATTGGGAGAAACTACAAACAAACACATTATACCAAGTAAACAGATGAAATAAGAATGGGGAGATCAATAGAAAAAACAAAAAAGAATCTGGAATTTGTTCCATAGTCCAGTCAGACGTTCATCAAAAAGCACCAATATGTGTAAATCACAGAAACAACAAAGATCATTTTTTTTAAATATTATTAGCTCACCAGTAAGCAGATAGTGGAGCTCTGCATCCAAAAAAGGGGAGGTCGATCCCAACCCATGCAGCAACTAGACAAAATCCAAGGATGCAAGGGCTAACACTTAAAATATATATAAAGTAAATGCAAATCACGCTTAAATAACACATACCTTATATTAGAACAATCTAAAAATAAAAAAAATATACGGACATAGCAGTGCAAAACCTATAGAAGCATATCCCAACGAATATAACTTAACGTGTTTTGTGCAACAAGGCACTTAATCTTAGGCACAAGAAAACCATTTTACTTACTGTCCTAGAAATGTAACAAAAGGTTCTGTCCCAAGAGATCTTATGGTGAAGGAATTGATATCCAAAGCAACTTTGCACAGGCTCTTAAACCGAGTTACAAAGTTCCCATGTATTTTTACATATCGTATACACATTTACTTCATTTCAAGTTGCTAGGCCTCCCCATCCGTGGATGGGCAGTGAGATGTATAAATTCTAGTTTATTAGGGGTAATAAAAGGGTCCTAAACATAGCTGAAAATATACAATCCTATATATCTTTGTACAGGTGTCTCTAATCTCATTATAACAAGGTCTAATCACCTCTGGGAATCTAGATTAATTTAAGGTGATCCAAAACATGTTATCTCTTTAATATTTAATTTCCCAAAGTTTAAATTGGTGAGCATTCAATGAGGTGAAACTGCACACTCATATGGATGTGGAATGTGTCTACTTTTTCTTTGTAAGATCTGGTCATGGCTGATACTGCACTTTAAAAAAGGGAACTCCGTGTAAAATTAGATCTCTCAGTAAAGGCATTGTACTTTGCTTTAACCCCTTAAGGACACATGACATGTGTGACATGTCATGATTCCCTTTTATTCCAGAAGTTTGGTCCTTAAGGGGTTAAACCAGTGATTCCTAAACTTGTTTAACTTGTGTAACCCTTGGCTGCCCATTTCCATAAATTGTATCCCTCATCTTAGTGACATGTTTGTAATTAATATAGTTGTTGTTAGTTGCAAATGTATATGTTTTTCTTTACCTCGTCTCCCCTTCTTCTCAGGTTCTCCTGCTTCTCCTCTTCCCCAGTGTGTCCCTGCTTCTCTAGGCACCCCCTGCTTCTACTCTGCCCCAGGTATATATATATATATATATAGGAAGACAAAAGATACTGTGTATAACGATTGCGCTTATATTCAATAAAGAACTCTAAACATAAGGAGAGCTTCTACCACACTTATATGAGTTCCTCCCCAACTACACACAGAGTAAGTCGAAGAAAAACAAATGCACTAAATGCTAATCCTTCAACCAGTGTACGTGGTGGAGTGCTATATGGTATTGGTAAAATTTTACACACTTACCCTTATATAATACAAGGTATCCCTACATACACTGGTGGTAGGATCACCACTTGATGCATTTGTTTTTCTCCTGACACACATACAGTTGCACAGACACATTAATACACACGCTGACACAGATGCAGATACACAGATACAAACACTGATGTACATACAGATACAGACTCACAGATACCAACTCTGACACACATGTGGATGCACAGACACACAGATACACACACTGACATACATACAGACAAAAACAAAATCACACAAGACACAGATACAAACACTGACACAGAAAGAAACACTGCCACATACGTAGATGCACAGACACAAACACTTGCACACATGTAGTTATACAGACACACATATACACACACACTGACACACACGCAGATACACAGACACACAGATACAAACAATGACACACACAGACACAAACATATAGATACACAAATTGACACACATGCAGTTGCACAAACACACAAATATAAACACTGACACACATACAGTTGCACAGATACACTGCCACACACAGATACACAGATGCAAACACTGCCACACATACAGATACAGACACACAGTTACCAACACTGCCACACATAAAGATACACAGACACAGAGATGCAAACACTGACACACATACAATTGCACAGACACACTGACACACATGCATATACACAAACACATGCACTGACACACATGCAGGTACACAGACACACATATACACACACTGACACATACAAATACACACAATGGCACACATACATATGTACAGACACGCAGATACAGATACAAACACTAACACACATAAAGATACACAGACACACATATGCAAACACTGACACACATACAGTTGCATAGACACACTGACACACATGTATATACACAAGCACATGCACTGACACACATGCAGATACACAGACACACATATACACACACTGACACATGCAGATACACAGATACACACTGACACACATGAAGATATGCAGACACAAAGATAAAAACAGTGACACATATACAGACAGGGCCGCCATCAGGGGGTGACAACCATAACAGTTGTCACGGGCCCGGCGGCCCTGGGGGGCCCGGCCACCCGGGCCCACGTGTGGGGCCCATCGGGTGGCCCACACACTTAGGGCCACCGATGAGCCCCCTCCTTCAGGGGCCCGGTCAGCGCTGTGGCCGTTGTATAGCGCGACCGGGCCCCTTTAAAAAAAAAAAAAAAAAGAGCAGCCGCAGCAAGTGCTGCTGGGAGGAAGTAGTCACTTCCTCCCAGCTCACTCCGCGCGGGAGGAGCACGCGCGCGGCAATGAGGGAGAGCCAGCCGACTACTCCCATCAGCCCCAGCCACCCTCCTGCAAAGAAAAGGTAAGAGACAGGAGGGTGGCTGGAAAATGAGCTCTGTGTGTGTGCATGCATGTATGTCTGTCTGTCTGTGTATGTCTGCATGTATGTCTATGTATGTGTATGTCTGTATGCATGTATGTCTATGTATGTATGTCTGTGTGCATGTATGTCTATGTATGTGTATGCATGTCTGTCTGTATGTCTATGTCTGTCTGTCTGTATGTCTGTGTGTCTGGATGCATGTATGTGTATGTATGTCTGTCTGTGTATGTATGTCTGTCTGCATGCATGTATGTCTGTCCGTATGTCTATGTATGTATGTATGTCTATGTATGTATGTCTGTATGCATGCATGTCTGTGTGTATGTCTGTATGCATGCATGTCTGTGTGTATGTCTGTATGTATGTCTATGTGTATGTCTATGTATGTATG
The DNA here is from genome assembly GCF_036172605.1 of Pelobates fuscus. Lineage (NCBI taxonomy): Eukaryota > Metazoa > Chordata > Amphibia > Anura > Pelobatidae > Pelobates > Pelobates fuscus. The sequence goes on along the minus strand of NC_086317.1, from coordinate 311,348,301 downwards.
TCTGTATGCATGTATGTCTATGTATGTATGTCTGGATGCATGTCTGTATGTATGTCTGTGTGTATGTCTATATCTGTCTGACTGCATGCATGTATGTCTGTCTATGTATGTTTGTGTATGTCTGTATGCATGCATGTATGTCTGTCTGTATGTATGTATATGTATGTATATATGTATGTCCGTATGAATGTATGTCTGCATATCATTATGAACGTAGGTCTGTGTGTATGTGTGTATGGATGTCTGTATGCATGTATGTCTGTCAGTATGTCTGTATATATGCATGTATGTCAGTCTGTATGTATGTATGTATGTCTGTATGCCATTATGAATGCATGTCTGTGTATGTCTGTATGCCATTATGAATGTATGTGTGTATGTATGAATGTGTGTGTGTGTGTGTATGTATGTATGTATGTCGGTGTCTGTATGTATGTATGTGTCTTTATGTCCTCTTGCATGTGTGTCTGTATGTATGTTAGTATGTGTCTGTCTGTCACTATGTATGCCTGTGTGTATGTCTCAGTATGTGTGTGTCAGTATGTATGCCTGTATGCGTGTATGTCTGTTTCAGTATGTGTGTCTGTTAGTATGTATCTGTGTCCTTTTGTATCAGTGTGTGCGTTTGTGTCTGTGTGTGGACTCAGTGGGCGGTATTTGGAGGTGGGCCCCAGACCCTGAGCTGAGTTAGGGGCCCCAAAATTTCTGGTGGCGGCCCTGTATACAGATACAGACACACACAAAATCACACAAAGTCACACAGATGAAAACACTGACACAGAGACAAACACTGATACACATACAGTTGCACAGACACACAGATGCAAACACTGGCACACATACAGTTGCACAGACACACGGAAGGTTGGCTTGTGCTAGCTGGGGCAGTTGAGAGTTAGGGGCTTGCTCCTCTCCTGGTCAAATGAGGCTATGGGAAAGTTAGCTTTTGTTAATTGTTTGAAGGAAAGAGATACTTCTTTTGGGGACTATGGTGCTAGGAAAATATACTTTGCATAGCATGGGTCATTGATTCTAGTGTGAAACAAGCTTCTGCTGTATCTAGCTAGCAGCTACTGACAGAAACAAATTTTAGTTGGGAGATAGGAGATTGGCAGGCATGTTGTCATTCTAGTGGGAGACTAGCTAACCAGTATACCAGTTGTTAAAAGTTTATTTTATTTTGTTAATAGTCTGGAGAAAGAAAATCCTACATTATTTTTTTTTTCTGACTGTTCTGATCAGTGTGCAAGTGTGTGAGCACTGTGCAGTGTTTCCTAAAATCAAACAGAATAACCCATTTTGTAACTCAAACACCAATTTTTATCTGAATAAAGTTGTGTTAGTTTACACAATCATTTAGATGCCTAATTTACTGTAACATAACCAAGCTGAACTATACAATCGCAAACCCTTATAAGAGATTCTGAGGGCCAAACCGTGGTTATGGGGAGCTCTCCAGGTATGAGGAGAGAAACTATAGGAAAACAAATAAGCAATATACAAATACTATTACTGGCCCAGCAGTAATGGGACTAAGCGCAGGACTTCTCTTTTTGTATTTGAATTTACTTTGTATCACACAGCCTGGTTACAATGCTGCTGCCCATCCCATGTGTTCCCTATTAAGGGTTAATAAGTATAGGGGTGTATATAAAAAATACCCCTTTCTGTCTCATTAGAGATATCTTTGCCAGAAGCTCAAGGAAGCAAGGTGAAGGGTCAGTGTTAGGACCCGCTTAGGGGGGGTCTGCCTTGACGTTGGCAGGCGGGCATTCCCTCCAATGGCCATTGGAGCAACTAAATGACCTCCATTTGTCTAAATATACATAGGGATTAAGGAGAAAGCGCAAGTAACATTTTCTTTTCTGTGGTTTTTACTATATACTGGGGCTGATGTGTATTGTAGTCATTGCTGCTGGCCCAGCAGTAATGGGACTAAGCGCAGGACTTCTCTTTTTGTATTTGAATTTACTTTGTATCACACAGCCTGATTACAATGCTGCTGCCCATCCCATGTGTTCCCTATTAAGGGTTAATAAGTATAGGGGTGTATATAAAAAATACCCCTTTCTGTCTCATTAGAGATATCTTTGCCAGAAGCTCAAGGAAGCAGGCTGAAGGGTCAGTGTTAGGACCCGCTTAGGGGGGTCTGCCTTGACGTTGGCAGGCGGGCATTCCCTCCAATGGCCATTGGAGCAACTAAATGACCTCCATTTGTCTAAATATACATAGGGATTAAGGAGAAAGCGCAGGTAACATTTTCTTTTCTGTGGAATATACAAATACTACTGTACAGGCTATGCAGGCATACAAGATAAGGAGTCATGAATAGTAGTCGTTGGGCCATTGCTGGAACGTCGTTCCCGGGGGTCAATATCAAGCATACTGGAGGCCTACAAATATGCTTGGCTTCCCCTTAACCTAGCAGGGGGAGGTGGCACATTTTGGTCAAAGAGGTGAGCTGACTTACACGTAGCTCATATGAGCCAGATGTCACTGACTCGGAGTCAGAGTAAATAGAGATGTTTTCAGCAGTAAGGCAGGGAGGCCTGAGATAAGTGTAACAAAACTCAATCAAACCAAGGAAAAAACTGTAAATAGAGCTGTCCATTGATCCACGAGTCATATCAGTCAGGTTCCCATGGGGGCTGGTACCGGTCCCCTTGGAACAAAGGGCATCACACGAGTGGGGTCCCAGGCTCTAGATACATGAGACACAGTCTTTTCCACAGTCAGCACAGGTATGCCCAGCCCTTGCAGGAATCACAGGCATCAGCACCAGACGTGAGCTTGTGCATAGTTCCCTGTTGAGTCACATACAGAGACCTCGGGGACCCCCATCATTTCAGCCCTCAGCCCCAAGGATTGACTTAATGTCTTGGAGGAATCATTATATATCCTGCGTGGTGGCTAATTCAACACCTTCCTGGTGTAAGAAGGAGGTAGTTTGCGCTTTCGCGGACTGCTGGGATGGGTCAGGTTATTCTACAGGGCTGCACAAAGTAGAGGCTCCAGGGCCGTCCATGGCCACCATTTTGGGCTGTGGTGGTCTTTGCAGAAGTATTCCAAGATCCCTAGTTTGAGTTGTTTTGCCGACCGGTTGCCTCTGAGTGACTCTGAGTAATCAGGTGCTGTCTAGCAGTATAGATTGGGCCGATTCAGTTGACCGACTGAGGTCCGATGCGGTCACTTGGAATCTAGGCCGGCGAGAAGTGGGTCACAGGCCTGCACTTAAGTTTTTTAGCCCTCGGGGCTTGAAAGAATGGCATCCACCTGTGCAGGGAGATACCACGAGTCAGTATTGGTAAGTCTCCCCTTGGGATGGATAGCTAAATTGGTGATTCTTAACGGGAAAGCCATAGATTATCAGGAACTGTGTGAAAATGTATTCCCTCTCGTTCAGTAGAAAGCTCCACTCCCTTGCAGCCTAGTTTTAAACCGTATTTTTGGATTTCATGCCATAGGCATGTTAAAAATCTAAGAAAGTCACCTTCCATGATAGAAGGGGAGCACTTTAAGCAAATGATGCAGGCCCTTGCTCCACAATTGTACTTCCCTTATGATTCACGTTTCAGCAGGATGATAGTCCCATCACTATAGAGTAAAGCTGTAGGTCAGTGAGTGTACTTCACCACAGATTTATGGAGTGGTTCTAGTGGCAGGCATGCCTTCCTCTCTTTGAAGGCACACTGATGGCAGCTCCCTGTGCCAGGGTATGTCAAGCTGGGAGTAAATCTGTAGTGTAGCAGGGCTTTTGATCTCTCCTACTACATGCTGAAGTGATGGAGAAAAAGCACACTTCAGCAAACATTTTGCATGCAATCAGGCATCAGGGAAGTTGGTTCAACGCTCTTAGAGATGGATCCTTTGTAGGTGTGCACTGTTATGCACACATCCTTCATCTTGTAACAAGGGCTGCAATTCAGGAAGCCAGCACAAAGTTTCAAACCATTCTTTGCACAAAGATAATGAAGTGTGCTGTTTTGTAGCTTTTCTGGATATAAACTGATTACTGAACATTATTTACCAAACCATCTAAAACAAAAACAAAATAAAATATAAAAAAACTTTATCAGTGGGAAAAGCAGCATAATGTTTCCCAAGAAACCAATTCATTTATCTTTTTTTTTTCTTTTTTAAATAATTTCAATGCCAATGTTTTGTTCAGACATAATCAACAATGGCTGTTGATTATAGTTGTAGCTAAGAATTTGTTTATTTTCATCTTCAGGCTTGCACATCTCTGTCTCTGGTGATGCCTTAAAAGGATGCTGGCATTGAGATTTTATGGTTCTTATCTGCATTGAGATATTAATTATATTAATAGCTCAACTGGCAGAAGAATGGCCTTCTTGCTAATTACTGGGGGGATTGTTTGAGTAATCCAGGAACTCAAAACTCCAGAGCAGTTGTCTCCGTATCCTCATTCACTTCTTGGAGAACAGAGGCTACACACATTGACTGCAGGTGAGACCTTGGATTGTCAGTCGATTAAGCTGTTTATTGGAAAGTTTAATGCTATATATGAAATATAATATGGATTTATTTAATACTGGCACTCTAAATGTGAAATTGTCGAAAACATTTTAAAAGATTTAAAAAAAAAAAAAAGCAAAGTCTATATACTTCATTCAAATGATTTTTACATGCAAATAATAATGTCAAAATAGAAGGTAATTCAAAAAAAAAATACGTTATTGTTGGACTGTTGTTTATACTGAAATACTGAGAATACAATTATTTGACATTATTTCATAGAACCTGTTACTCTGATTCGTCCTGTGATAGCTTTATGTTTATCCTGGCACAAATGAAGGAAATGTTTAACGTTGAAGAATGGAGGATAACTAAATGTAACAGGATTTATGAATCTCCTGCTTCCTTTGCTAACATTTCTCTGACCAGAATAAGGAAAGTGATCAAATGGTAGAATGTAAAATTATTAATCAAAGTAGTGAAAGTGGGATGGAAACTATATATCTCAATTTACATTCCAATCCCACATACTTGTCATGTTAAGAGAATACTGCATACTTTGTTTAAATCGAGTTCATAGAATTTGATTAAAAAAACACAAGAACGTTAACTCTGGAGTGGAGAGAAAGCATGCATGTCTATTAAACCTTAGTGCTGTGCTTTCTGGAAAAAAAAAAAGGGTTTTATTCCAGATTCACATTCTAGATGACCAGGGCCTCTAATATTATTGTCTCAGTATGGCAGACAATATAACGTTTTTAGGGCCACTGGTGGTCAATTGTATCTTTGTATTAAGATTCACATCTTAATTTGGAACTGTTTACCTTTTTACTGGCTATCTTGCTCCAAGAAGAGAGTACAATAAATCCAGGCATGGTTATTCTCTAAAATTTGAAAGTGAATTGAAATTGGATTGCTTTTTAATTTAGATAAGTATGTGTGTGGGCAGGGTGGATTCTGAGTCTCAATGGTTATACATTCATTTATGTGTTTTTCACTGGTGTTGTCATAATGACTTCTCTCAGACTTTGCCATTCTACATATCCCCTTGCAGAACAGGCCTCATATGAAGTCTGCTCTATCTATATAGGTGTGAGTGGCTGTTATGTCCTGAAATACAATGTAGCACCTCATGTTAAACCCTCTCTTAAAGCAGAAACTTTGATTTAAAAATGCCCACATTATTTGGAAATCCATAAATAAAACTCAACTATGAAGTGTGTGACAGAAAATTAACACCCAGAACGGTGCTACTTCAGAAATATGCTTTGTAGTCATGTAAAACAAATACGGATTTCATCCCCACACAAGAAGACGTGATTTACTACTGGAAAAGATGGGTAGGATTATACTAAACATAGCTTGAGTCAAATGGGACTGCATGTGAAGGATAATTATAGCTCATGCATATAACACAGCTATAAACACTATCACCTTTGCCCTCATTTGCGGGATTTAATTTAAATGGATGCGAGTATGCGTTATTTTCTGTATATTTATTTCAGACAGTGCAAATTGCTCAGCAATAAACAACTGTGATTTTGAGTCACAAAATCATTAAACTAGAGCCACCATTCTCAACAGAGCAGAGAAAACATTACTATTTCATGGTTAAACGTTGTTGGACATTTTTAGTAATAGTTTTGAATCTATTTGCCCTGAAAAAAAAATGTTGTAGTCAATTTAGCCACATATCTAAACCAACTCATATAATTTCTTGTCTGCAATAGTTATACAATAATTTATACCAAATTTAAAATACAGGAAGTGAGCAACCCGTCAGGATCATGCTAGGTGCATGCTGGGATTTTTTTTTCTCAGGAAAAAAAGAAAGGTGTAGTTTAAGAGGCATGTTTTAATTCATTATAAACAACTTCTGTCACCATTCGCTGGATCTCTGACATGACTATTATTATTATTATTATTTTATTATTTATATAGCGCCAACAAATTCCGTAGCGCTGGGTGGACTAACAGACACATAATTGAGATCAGACCACTGGACGTATTGAGCTTACATGCTAGAGGGAGTGGGGTATAGTGACACAAAGGGTTAAAGTAGGGGAATTAAATAGTTTGTTAGAGAAGGGTTTATTGAGTGCTTGGTAGGTCATTTTTGACAGTTGCAGGAAAGAAGTCCTGGGGTGGGGGATGAGAAGCCTGCTGACAGTTTAATTGATACGCTGTAATGAAGAAGAGAGTTTTCAAAGATTTTTTGAAGGAGTGGAGGCTGGGTGAAAATCTGATTGAGGAGGGAAGGGAGTTCCACAGAATAGGCGCAGCCCTAGAGAAGTCTTGAAGGCGAGCGTCAGAGGTGGGGATCTGGGCAGAGGATAGACGTAGGTCTTGTTATGAGCACAGGGGTCTCAACGGGACATACTTGTGTATGAGGGAGGATAGGTATGTTGGAGCAGCATTATGTAGGGATTAGTAAGTAAGCGCCAGAGTTTTGAATTGGGCCCTATATCTAACTGGAAGCCAATGCAGGGACTGACAGAGCGTGGAGGCGTGGGAGGTGCGACCGGACAGGAAAATAAGCCTCGCAGCCGCATTAATTATAGATTGCAGCGGTGCAAGCTGGGAACATGTAAGATCGGTGAGAAGGGGATTGCAGTAGTCGAGGCGAGAGAGAACAACAGCATGAACCAGTATCTTAGCCGCGTCTGGTGTTAGATATGGGCGGATGCGCGCTATGTTCTTGAGTTGGAAGCGACAGGATTTGACTATCGATTGGACATGGGGAGTAAAAGAGAGGTCAGAATCGAAAAGAACTCCTAGGCAGCGAGCCTGCGAGGTAGAGGTGATAGTAGCGCCGTTGACTTGGATGGAGACAACAGGAGTAGCAGCACTTGAGGGAGGAAGAACTAGAAGTTCTGTTTTGGACAGGTTGAGTTTAAGGAAGTGAGCAGCCATCCAGTTGGAAATAGCAGAGAGGCAGTCAGAAACACGAGTCAAGGTGGGCGGAGAGAGATCAGGGGAGGACAGGTAGATTTGCATGTCATCTGCATATAAATGATATTGGAAACCAAAGGAGCTGATGAGTTTACCAAGGGAGGCAGTATAGATAGAGAACAATAGGGGGGCGAGGACAGAACCTTGGGGGACGCCGACAGAGAGGGGTTGGGGAGAAGAGGCAGAACCAGAGAAAGAAACACTGAAAGAGCGCTGGGAGAGGTAGGAGGAGCACCAGGAGAGAGCAGTATTCCGTAGACCAAAGTTATGAAGAATGTGAAGAAGCTGTTGATGATCAACAGTGTCAAATGTGGCAGAAAGATCAAGGAGGATTAGGATAGAGTATTGGCCGTGAGATTTAGCAGCAATTAAATTGTTGGATACTTTGGTCACAGCAGTTTCGACAGAGTGACCAGCGCGGAATCCAGACTGAAGGGGGTCAAGCAGAGAGTTGGATTCGAGAAAGTCTGTCACAACTCTCTCGAGGATCTTGGAAGCAAATGGCAGTAGCGCGATAGGGCGGTAGTTGGATGGGGAGTTGGGATCAAGGTTGGGCTTTTTCAGAATTGGGGTTACGGTTGCATGTTTGAAGGGTGAGGGAAATGTGCCAGAGGAAAGGGATTGAAAATGCTAGCGAGAGGAAGAGCAAGAGAGGGAGACAAAGTGCGGATGAGATGCGAGGGAATAGGATCAAGGGAGCAGGTGGTGGGGCGGGAGGACAGGAGCAGAGCAGAAACCTCTTGTGCTGTAGCAGGTGCAAATGTGCATAGGATGGCAGGGGGAGTGGGGTTGGGTGATGTAATGATAGGGGTAGGAGAGAGATTAGAGATCTCTTTCCTGATTGTAGAGATCTTCTCAGTGAAATGAGATGCAAAGTTTGTGGCGGACAAGGTGGTGGAAGGAGGGGGAGTCACAGGGCGAAGAAGAGCATCAAAAGTGTGAAACAGGTGTTTGGGTTGATAGGACAATGTGCTTATGAGGGTTTTGAAGTAGTTTACTTTTGCAGAGGAAAGAGCCATGCTGTAGGAGCGCAGCAAAAATTTATAATGGACAAAGTCATATGCAAAGTGAGACTTTCTCCAGCAGCGTTCAGCAGTTCTGGAACATTTTTGGAGGTAACGGCCAGCTTAGTGTGCCAGGGTTGTAGTTGGGGGCGCTTGCTGCGTTTAACTGTAGGAGGTGCCATGATGTGAAGTTGAGAGGAGAGAGTGGAGTTGTAGAGTGAGGTTGCAGAGTTAGGGCAGTTGAGATTTGAGATGGGTAAAAGGAGTGTTTGGAGTGTGGTGGAGAAGTGCTGGAGATCGAGGGAGTTGAGGTTTCTGCGAGGTTGGAGAGTTGATGGTGATGAAATTTTGGTATGGGGTATGCAGATGTTAAATGTTAGCAGATGGTGGTCAGACAAAGGAAATGGAACAGTGGAGAGATCAGAGGTGGTACAGAGATTGGTGAAGATGAGGTCAAGAGTGTTTCCTGCAGTGTGAGTTGCTGAGGAAGAAATCTGTGTGAGTCCAAAGGAGGAGGTTACAGAGAGCAGACGAGAGGCATCAGGGCAGTTGAGCTTGTTGATAGGGATATTGAAGTCCCCAAGTATGAGAGAGGGAGTGCTAGAGGAAAGAAAGTGCGGTAACCAGGAGGAAAAGTGTTCAATAAATAGTTTAGGGTGACCGGGGGGGGGGGGGGGGGGGGCTTAAAAAGGCATACAGTGTAAACTTCAAAGGAAGTAAATGATAGGGCAGGGGCAGGGAGGATAGGTTGAAAGGTGCATTGAGGGGAGAGAAGGATGCCTACACCACCTCCTTAACAGTCGAGTCTAGGAGTATGGAAGAACTGTAGACCACCGAAACATAAAGAAGCAGGAGTAGCGGTATCGGATGGGGACAGCCAGGTCTCAGTGAGTGCCAGTATTGTGAGTGAGTTAGAGATGGTGAGGTCATGTATAGCTGTAGATTTGATGTTACTACAAATGGAGCGAGCGGTCCAGAGTGCACACTGAATTTTGGTAGAGGAGGATAAACTGCAGGGTATTTGGAGGAGGTTTGCATGGTTTCTAGTTATTTTGGTGTGAGCAGATGAGGTGAGGGGCCCTGGGTTGGGAGAGACGTCACCAGCTGCCAGAAGTAGGAGGAGAGATAGTGACAGGAGGTGTGAATGGGTTTTATATGGGCGGCGACTAGGGTGAGATTGGGTTAGAGCAGGAGAGAGAGAATAGAGAAATGAGTGCAGGGCTTGAGATGAGAGAAGGGGGGAGTGTAGCAAAGAGGGATTAATGTAAATGTGAGTGTGTTGTTGAGGGAAGTGGGTGGAATGGGATATTTTGATTCTGAGGGAGATGAGAGAGAAGGAGAGGAGGAGAGTATAGAGCATTGCTCTGATGGGTAGGTAATTAGAGGAAAAGAGAATGAGCAGAAGTAAGGAGGAGGACTGAGTGTTAGGGGTTAAGAAGGTAGATTGTGCTCATTACTGGTAGTGTTTGCAGCTGCTATTTGGAATTATCTAAAGTTGTGTGTGGGATTCTATCTATAAATGTAGTAAGGAACTTGGGGTGGGGTGGGGTGGGGTGGTGAGGGGAGGGGTGGGCGGGACCCTAAGCACTGTTCAGGTTTGCTAGATTGGTCTTTTAAAACTCTGACTGTGGAAGACAGAGATGATAGGGTCAAAACAGGACTGCAATATTATAGAAGTATTAAGTTTTAAAAGCATAAAAATATATTTTTAAATTCTTAATTTTTGGTATTCAGACACTTAAACCTGCCTGAGAAATCTGTAAAGGATAAAGTCTACACTTTTTGTAAATAAGAAGAAAACACACAATATATACAATCAAGTAGTACGAAACTAGCAAAGCAATACTGAAAAATCCCTTACACCTTACAAATTTGAGGGTACACCCCTGACAATTAACTCATGTTCCACAGCCATATCATGAGCAAGTATTAAAAGGATAAAGCCGGAATAATATACTGCGAAGTATATATATACACCTATACCTAGTGGTATATTTTCTCTCTCTCTCTCTCTCTCTCTCTCTCTCTCTCTCTCTATCTATATATATATAGAGAGAGAGAGAGAGAGAGAATATATATATATATATATATATAGAGAGAGAGAGAGAGAGAGAGAAAATATATATATATATATATAGAGAGAGAGAGAATATATATATATATATATATATATAGAGAGAGAGAGAGAGAGAGGGAGAGAGAAAATACACCACTAGGTATATACATACAGACATATGCAAATGCAATATAACTCCTCCGAAAGAGCAAGATTATAAGGGTAAAGGATTAAACAAAACAGGGGGAAAAAATAAAAAAAACGTAATGCAAACAATAGATGTTCAATGAAAACAATACATTTGACATCAGTTTCTGTCTTCAAGTAGGATTTTCCAATATAAATTAGGAGTTTGCGGAACATGTTGTTTATCTGTCAGCTTTTGCTGAAAGCTGTACAGCTTGCAACAGACAGATGCGGGAAAGTTCATTTATATATATATAAAATAAGTAAACATGTGAGTGCAACTAGTGCAAAGTATTATTGCATCTTATGCAAGCTTAATGCTGGAAAAAGATGGAAACACATATATACAGATAGAGATATACACAAAATACTACTTCTTAGATCTGTTTATTTGAATTAATAAATTAATGAAAGAATTACATTACAAAGTGTATTGTGGGAAGATCGTGCCACTAAAGGGTTCTTCAGAGTGGTTAATAAATCTCTCCTGGACCCTGATAATGTATTATTTTTGCCCAATACAGGCTTCACCACTATGTGTCTGTGTTAGGATTGAATTTAGAGCTAAGGTCAGAATTGAAGTTAGAACTAGAGTTAGAGTGTTAGGGTAGCGTGGGAGTTAAGGAATATAAGTAGAGCAATGTTAAGGTAGTGTAGGGGTTAAGGCATACATCGGCAGCCCCAGAATCAGGATGGCGATGGGAGGGAAGCCCCAGAATCAGGATGCCGATGGGAGGGAAGCTCCAGAATCAGGATGCCGATGGGAGGGAAGCTCCAGAATCAGGATGCCGATGGGAGGGAAGCCCCAGAATCAGGATGCCGATGGGAGGGAAGTAAATGGGGGCATGTCAGAGATGCCCAAATAGAGGAGGACCTGCACTGAAAGGGGCGGACACCCCTGGAATGGGGGTGTATCTGACCACATTAATTGCCACAATAATGGCAGGTCAACCTGCTGTAAATACACTGTAAATACACAATAGGCTGCATGCCAATCATTTTAGCTGGCCCACTCAGGGCTTATCCTACAGGGAGCATTGTTTCAGTATTCCCTGCTGGGTCCTTGTTGTCAGGATTACTAGTAGATCCAGCACGCAGAATTATATCACACCTAGACTAAAGGTAATGTCTTTCCGGGCCTTAGAATGGCCGGACTTAACATACCGGAGAATAGTCAGAATACTTGCCGAGGTCAGGGACACAGAAGGAGACACAACGATAAGGTAAAGCCAAAAGTCAAGGATACCAGAATTCAGGCAAGTCAAAACAAAGCCAAAGTCAAAAAACAGAAAACACAAGCTCGGATCACCAACTAAGGGAAACCACGACAGGGCACTGACAGAAAGGTAATTTGGGTTTAAATACCCCTCCTTTGGCACTGCCTCCGACCTCTGACCCCAATACGTGTGTGCGCGTCTATAATGTGACGTCGCACGCACGTTCGTGCCATCTTTGGTGTGGGCGAAGGTAAGATTATTATAAAAATTTGAACTGCAGCGGTCAGCGCTCCTAAGAGCGTCGCACCCACTGGGGACCAGACTGGAGGGAGGTCGGACAGTGAACTGCCGTGAATAAAGTGAGTAAAATTTGTCTCTGTCGGTGTGGTTGCTTACTTTATGTGCAACCACGCCGGCATAATCCCCAGAAGCCATGACACTTATGTCCTGATTTAACCTGAGTGTGTTTTATGATGTGTTTGTGCTGTGATAGCTGGGGACAGTTCCCAGGTGTCTCCAAAAGCGGAAAAAGGAGGGACGAGACCCAAAAAATTGGAACTGCCCTGCCAAAATCTGGATTATTGGGAGGTCTGGGTAAGGGGTAGTATAAGTGTTACAGTAGTGTCACAATGCTGCTTGAGATTAGTGGGAATTATAGTCCCAGGCAAAATAGTGGGTATTTTTTATATAAAATTGTTGTATATATATATAATTTGCTATATATTAGTTAGTTGTATGTAGGAAGATACATTTTAACATAGACAGTTGTGAATGAAGTAAAGTGAGGATTTGTGCTGCTTAGCTTATTTATCTTAAATCTTTAAGTAGAATTGAACAAATATCAATCTGTGGCTCAAAAGGCAACACGGACACTTGTAGAAAATGTCACTGTGACTAATCATTGACAGGTGACAACCCAGAAAATGCGGCACTATGTAAACTGCTTAGTAACTCTCTCATGCTGTTATCTATCTACACCATTATTAGAGTTATTTTCTAAAATGAGAATTCAAAGTAAACTAACAGTGAATTTAAAATGTAAGGATAAAATAACTTAATTTGAGAAATTATCTATATCAGATATACTTTCAGTTTGACAAGTTACCTTACAAGGTATATAATATAATTTTCTAAAATAAAATGTACATGGTACTCCTGGTAAAAATGTTATGGTTGACCTAAATCTTAGAATAAACAGCCAGCTGTAGTTATCACTGCATGTATGTGCCCTTATTCAGTTACTATACCAAGATGAATTGGCAACAGTTTTGACTCTTATGGGCATTCACCAGGCTTGGAACTGTTTCTGGGTCGTTTGTTTTTTAACAAACTTTTAACAAAATTTTACAGCAAAAAAGGCAGAGTGGAAAACAAGCTGGCTATGAGATTTTCCAAGTCGGCTCTCTTTACTTATACCCGGGAACTTGGTTTTTAACTTAACACATTTTATGTTTACTGAATAAATAGGTTTGAAAGATAATGGCAATAGAATTACAGTGTGATGTGAGGCAAACTGTAATGATTTTAACATAATAATGATAATGTTATATAAAAGTGCAAAAAAGTCGGTGGAGAAAATAAAAAAAATGAAAAAAAAGTTTTCACCCACCTCTATACAAATAACTGTCTAAAAAGACTCACAAATATATAAAATCGTTCAGGCAGTTTAACACCTTTGTGTTGGACCCTCATACCAAACACATAAAATGAAACATACAAAAAATATATCGATACCGGGCTCCACGTGTAATGATATATATTTTTTGGAATGTGGATTGGAGGTGGATTGTGATGATATACCGAGAGACAGAAATAAAGTGTATAAGCAGAATTAATTAACAGATAAAAAGTGGCTAAAGCTCCAAGTTTCCATTGAGATTGATATAAAATGTATATTGATTATGAAAATCCATTTACATGATGCAGAAGCACATAGGAGACCATATAATAAAATGCTTTCCTATAGGAAGCTTGGGTGCATGCGGCACTTGCCATGTCCCCAATGTTCCGGCAAGAGGAGACAATGCCTCCTCAATAATGTCGCTGGAGAGAGGTGAGCAGCGCCAAGGGAACCTCAGAGTTGGCAAAAGGTAAGTTAAACATGTATTTTATATATAAGGACAGAGACACTATAGCAGTGCACATTTGTATTCCTAATGCTGTAGTGTTCCTTTAAGCTACTAAATCTCACCGTAGCACCTAATATCAGACTCATTTCCCCAACACAATGGAGCACTACAGAGTCAACAAATAGAGCAGAACATTTAGTGCCTGTCTGTCACAGATTATTATTAAATATACAGGAGTGGGACCATAGCTGAACATTCTGTGAGATAATTAATCATTTCTATTGGTCCTTTTCTGGGCTTCTAATGTTGCCACCAGCTCTGGGCACCAGCTTTAGGTTGCTTTACGTGTAACCTGAGGTGTTTGGGTGTGTTTTGTACCATACAGGAATGACTAACACGTTACATGTCTGTTATGTCATGTCATATTGTACATAACGTAATGTATTGTACATAATCATTACTTCTTACAATTGCCAGTTGCCAGAAATGCCAATATAGCTATCTTTACATTTAAATGGATACTCTAGGCTGCAGCAGACCACTACATTTTTTTTATATATTACATGCAAAATGTATTAAAATAGGCAAAACAATGAATTCTAAATTAATAAAAAAAGATACACAAAATAAAAAAAAATAACATTTAATTTAAAAAAGAGCAGCAGCTGATATATAATATGCCACAGTTCCGATCACTTACATATAGTGCTATATTGCTCATATGTGAATGTCACCCAATCCACATAAACACTTTACTCAGAGTATTATGTTATTTTAAACTCACATATAAATCACGTAAGAGAAAAAAAAACACCAGAATGGTGAAAAGTCTATTCATTAAACACCACATTTTATATTCCAATTCAGTTGATTTAATTTAGCTCAATTCTCCTGTATTCGGTTGTTACAATTCCTTTGTGGTTCACTGTATTCACTAACAACCCAAGGCTAACTGAATTGAGTCAAATGGATCCCTGTGTTAAGGGGGTTTGGGATAGCAGTAGAGTGATATGTGCAACAGTTTTATGTGCAATTCTCCTGGTCTGCATTAGGAGATTTGAAACAACTGAATAAAGTCAATAAGGATTTGTTTGTGAACAGCCATATTCTAATGGTAAGGGGAGTGAGCTAAATCCAACAATCATACAGATTTACCTTTTTTGAAAAGAAAAGGCAGTGTTTACATTGCCCCTAGGGACACCTCCAAGTGGCCACTCCTTAGATGGCCACTGGGAGGGCTTCCTGGCTGAGGGCTGCACAGTAGGCAGCCCCGCCTTTCAGCGTCCCCACGCTCTGCATCCCCTCTCTCATAATATTGTAAAGCGCTACTGAATCTGTTGGCGCTATGTAAATGGCGACAATAATAATAATAAGAGATGCATTGATTCAATGCATCTCTATGAGGAGGTCCTGATCGGCCAAAAGGGCATTTGGTCCCGCATCGTGCAGATTTTAGACAATCCAATGGTTTCCCTATAAAAAATCGGCCATTTTTGATGATGTCACACAGGAGGTGGGGCCAGTGCCGGCAGACCTGGAAATAAGGTGAGTTTTAAACTTTTATAGGGGGGGCTAAGTGGGTGTAAGTCACCTAAATGGTGTATTAAACACTATAGGGTCAGGAATACATGGTTGTGTTCCTTACCCTATAGTGATCCTTTAACTTACAGCAGATGGAACTCATCCTTCTTGTTAGTTATGTCTCCATCTTTAACCCCTTAAAGGACACATGACATGTGTGACATGTCATGATTCCCTTTTATTCCAGAAGGTTGGTCCTTAAGGGGTTAAGATAACAGCAAGTAATATATAGGAAAGATGAAAGAAACATATATACGGTACCATGCTAAGGTAGGCAGGATATAGGTATTTAGCAATAGCATTTCCACACTTGTTTTAGAACTAGCTTTTTGCTTCCTTTTTGGTTAGTTAGAATAGTTTTTCCAGTATTTTTCATGGGTTATATTCAGACAAACAAAACCATCAACTGAATGAGTGTTGTAAGGCACTCCTTGAACTTTTTGTAGCATTACTGAACGTATCCCACAAACAATGCTTTATGGGTATAGCAAGCTTTCATGGAGGAGCAGAGCTCCCAATGCTTAGACCGATTTTGGGGTTGTGTTTCATGGTAACTATTGTGTACCTTGGTGACCCACATTTGGGGACACCAGAGAACTGTCCCAGCAAGCACAGCGTGGGCACATTATTAGACGTCCTTTTGCTATGATGAGGGAACGAGGACCATGCAGAAAGTGCTATAGCAGCGCTGTTTGCACAATCTACCTTGAGGCTGACATGTCCCTTCTGTGGGTGGTCTTGTCCCCTGTGGGACTGCCCATTTTGGGCATCGCCAATGATATATTACGTCACCCCTTGGCCTGCTTTTATACCATCCAAAGTTGGGGGTATGTACTAGAAAAGGCATAGGCAACCTTCAGCACTCCAGATGTTTTGGACTACACCTCCCATGATCTTTTGCAAGCATTATGGGTGTGAAGGTTGCCTACCCCTGTACTAGATGAACAATATGTGCTGTAGTTGCTGCAAAGGTGAGCAGATGAATGACATGTAAAACGGTTCTCCTGGGCTCTACAGGACCATACTAATTGAAAGCACTCCGGTGAGGAGAATTCAGAAGCAAGGCTATAGCAAGGGGCACCCAGCAGAGCCCAGGCATATTCTAACACTGGGAGGGTGCCAGGACTGTCCTGGCACCATAGCCACTAAACCACACTGTAGTGGTTATGGTACATCAAGTGTTTTATAATGTAAGTGGATGAGTGAATTTTAAGATATTAAATGTATGCGAAATGACAGTCACCCTTTATATGTTTTACATAAATAGATGACCTGTTTCTTTAAATATAAACACACGTAGACCAATTCTTATGCCAAAATGATGATTTGGCTGATACCTATTCTCGGAAGCCTTGCATTACTCTTAAATCGCTAAGTCCGTGCATTTGGATGACGCTAGTGAGCATTCTGTATTCTATTCGGCATTCTTCCCCCACCATAATGATGGAGCGCCTGTTGTAATAGGTTAGGGGAAGGGAGACAGGAAGAAAAAAATCCCAACAAAGACATTGTATCTGGAATAAAAAGTCACAAACTCCGAAATAAGGAAAGTGTTGAATGCCATCTGCAGGGAACCTAAATCAGTAAAAGTGTGTTTGCGCCTTCGTGTCCTTATATGGTAAAATGATATGTAGGGGGTTCAATGAGCTGCGAAGGCAGACTGTTTGCACACAATGTGGGATGCAGAACTGAGATCAGACACCGCGCACACTGCTGCTGGCTCCCTGGTGACTGTGCTCCAGCTGTGCCGTCTGTTACTGCATGTGTTACTACTCCCTGCTCTGCCAGATCCGCACACTCACTGACTGATCCACAACTACCCCCTCCAGGTATACTATGCTCTGATACCTTTCCATCTGTGCTGTGGGCTATATATTGTGGGTTCATCCTTTGGTGTAAAAGAGCTACACAAAGAGAAGGGGGGTGTGAGATGGTCTGTTACAGCATGAGAGGCAAGCAGCCAGCCAGCATCCATGCGCTGATGGCTAACTAACCTGGGCACTCAAAGGACTAGTGAACTACATTCCCCATGATGCTCAGCTTGCTTGCAAACTGACTGAGCATCATGGTAAATGTAGTTCATCGGTCAGCTTAGCCATGAGTGATTTAGTGCTTCTGACATGTGCAGTGTGTGAGGTGGGTTTTCTTTGTCCTTTAGATGGAATTGGTAGCTATTGTTTTATTCTGCACACATGCAATATTTTATTATCACATGGTTTGCGAGGAATCTGTGTAAATTGCTGAGGGAATGTGTGTACCCCGTAACAGGAAGGCGGTCATTCTGCAATTAGTTTACCTTAATGTTAACCTGTTCAGTGCTAAATGGTTCAATGGATCAGAATAAAAAACAAAAATCACTAAATAACCAGCAAAATTAATCAGATTTTTGTCTGCACGGTTTTATGTTTTTTTTGTTTTTTTTTTAATCTTAGATTATTTATAGTGGAGCTTCACAGCTCATACTGTATTATTCATTATTGTGATGTGATCTATCCTATCTATCTGTCAATCATCATCTACACACACAACTACACACATATACACACATACTCAGATTTATATGTTATTATCTATTAATAATACCTAATGCACTGTGATATGTCTCTCTATCCTCCCATCCAAATACACCAATCATCCATCCTCATCCATAAGCTATATTACATGATACATCCTGCCATATGCCCATCTTGCCATATGTTACATGGACACCATGCATAGTTCAATAATGTAATATAAGCAATACAAAAGATGGAAATGATATCACATAATTGATGTAAACCGTACCATTTTGGGGCTCTGGAAAAATCATAAATAACGATTGGATTTGTTCACAAAACACCAGACTACAGCAACTTGCAACTAGCCGCATTATGAATTTAGAATAAGTTTTGCATACATTTTGCAATTTATTTTCACTTTACTACAATTCAGTGTTTGGAGAATAAACATAGTATTTACGGTTTCTTTTCTTTCCCGAACCCATATTATAGTATTATTAACAACTAATATGTGTTTCAACCTTTTTTATAATTTGTATTACATTGTTGGAACAGGTTATCCATGCTGTCAATGAAACATTGGGCTGGGTGTGTAGGATAGGATGCATAGTAACAGACATTTAAATATTATTATTATTATTATTATTATTATTATTATTATTATTATACATACACACACACATACACAAAATACACACACATTACATTTGAGTTATGAATAACTTTATTAGTCCATAATCGAGATACAAAAAAAAGTATTGCACAATATAGTAACTTTCCATTGATTCTATTAACAGTGACAAGGCAGATGCTCCAAAGAATCTAATTAAGCAAGACTTGGGATCATTTTATGACTATATACATATATACACAGTGTCCTCCACTAGTATTGGCACCCTTGGTAAATATGAGCAAAGAAGGCTGTGAAAACATTTCTTTCTTTTTTAACCTGTTGATCTTTTGTTCAAAAAAACACACAAAAACACTCTGCTTTCATGAATATCAAACACAAACACAGGTTTATCCCCCCCCAAAATAAATGGTTAAATATATGTGGGTACAAATATTGGCAGTCCTATGAATTCATATGAGAACAATATATTTGAAGTATATTCCAATTAGTATTTTAGTTTTTTTTAGTACACCTGGGTGACTAGGTACAGGAAATTGTTCAACCATGACTTCCTGGTTCATATGGGTATAAATATGAGGTAATACATAGGCCAAATTCCCTTAGTCATTCCTCACGATGGGTAAGACCAAGTAATTTAGTTGTGATGTGCGGCAAAAGGTTGTTGATCTTCACAAAATGGGAAGGGTCTATAAGAAAATATCAAAAGCATGGAAAATGCCAATTTCCACCATCAGGGCAATAATTG
Source organism: Pelobates fuscus (assembly GCF_036172605.1). Taxonomy (NCBI): domain Eukaryota; kingdom Metazoa; phylum Chordata; class Amphibia; order Anura; family Pelobatidae; genus Pelobates; species Pelobates fuscus. Next base: position 311,328,883 of record NC_086317.1, on the reverse strand, counting down.
AGAAGTTCCAGTCAACTGGAAATGTTATAAATCAACTTAGAGGAGGACTTGTGTATGTATTGTCTCAACACAGTGTGAAGAGGGTTGTTCAAGTGCCTAAAACATATCCAATGATCCCAGCTGGAGAATTGCAGAAGTTAGTTGTGTCTTGGGGTCAGAAAGTCTCCAAAACTACAATTTGACATCACCTACATCTCCACATGTTGTTTGGAAGAGTTTCAAGAAAAAAAAAAAAACGTTTACTCTCATTCAAAACAAACTTAACCATCTTAAGTTTTCCAGACACTAAATGGGATTGGCCAAAATAGAGATTTTTGACAATAAACACCACAGGTGGGTTTGGCGCACACAGAGAGGTAGCCATATGGAAAAGTACCTCATGCCAACAGTTACATTTGGTTTGAGGGCTCTTTTTTTGTCAGAGGACCTGGACATTGTGTTAGGGTGCATGGCATCATGCACTCTACCAAATATCAACACATATTAAAGGAATACTTGATTGCCACTGCCAGAAAACGTAAGATGGGCCAGGGTTGGCTCTTCAAGCAGCACAGACATCCAAAACCAGCACAACAAATAACCAAAATCAACACAAAAATTGTTTACTGACCACAAAATCAAGGTTCTCCCATAGCCATTCCGGTCCCTGAATTGATCCCCATAGAAAACCTGTGGATGAACTGAAGAGGAGTGTCAACCTGCATTGACTTTGAAATTTAAGGGATCTGGAGAACTTCTGTATGAAGGAATGGTCTCAGATCCTTGCCATGTATTCTCCAACCTCATCAGACATTATAGAAGAAGACTCAGAGCTGTTATCTTGGCAAATGGAGGTAGCACAAAGTATTGACTAAAAGAGTACCTACATATAATTTAACAATTTGATTTTGAATAAACATTTGTTGTGTTTGTTGTGCAAGTGTTTGGTATATAAGAAAGCAGAGTAATTTTGTGTATTTTTTAAAGAGAAGATCAAAAAGTTTAACAATATACACATTTTCACTGCCTTCTTTCTCACATTTAGCAAGATTGCCCATATTAGTGGAAGGCGCTAATTCTAAATACCTAAAGTGGGGGCACCTCCTTGGTACATAAATGGTAGCCTTTATAATACTATGATATGATTCTGGATGTGGCACTGTAGTGAATTTTATTATTTACTTAAAGCCCGCTGTAGTGTTTATGATGCCAGGTGTACACTGGCTTAGTTCCCAGGTAATGGGGCAAACTGTTTAGCAAAACTTTGCCCTCTTACCTGTGTTCTTGCTTGGCTCCGAGGATCCTAGATCCTCTGTAATGTGCCTCTGGCCTCTGCAGAGCTGCAGAAACCAGAAGCGAATCCAGTTACCATTCATTGACTGAGAGCATTAGCTGTTTACTCTCAGCCAACTCAGCACACTGTGCAAGAAATGTGCACAGAATTGACATTATCTAGTCTGGAACTCTTGTACAGGGCTGGCTAATGATGTTCTTATGATGATTCTTGGGCTGGAGTTACAGCTAAGGCAGCTAAGGGGTTAAACTCTGTATTACAGCAAAATGCTGCGCGAGTGACTCCAGGCACCGTGACTACTTCAAATCACTGAATTGGTCATTATGCTTGGAGTAACTCTTTAACTAAGTGGGGAGTCTTTTATTTATTTTTATCCATAACTCCATTAATATTTAGCTTGATGCATTTATAGAATACCAATGCATGGGTTAGGCATTTTATTTGCTTTTTGTTACCAGATGTGTTTTAGTATATTTTTGAATTCATCAAACTGTATATTAAAATCTGTAAACCACTTAGGGGCCATTATTTCTCTCATCTCTCTCCACTCCAAGCATACAGCTAAATGGAGGGGGATGGATTAATTATTATAACCACAAATAACCACTGCTGTCATGTAGGCTAACTTCCACTATCATCAATCACTTCAGAAACTAATAAAATGCTCCATCTGTCTGTTCTACATTTAAAGAAAAACTCTAATATTAAAAAAATAAATAATATAGAAATTAAAATATTTTGTTTTAATTGCACAGTGTTCCTTTTCTTACTTTAGGTTTAGGTCACCCTCTTAATTAAAAAAAAAAAAAAAGATTGTTTTCAAAAAAGCAATGGAACTTGTAATTCAGCACTGGGACAATCTAATTTCAGCATTCTAGTATGAAATCAGTCATAATCTCTGTCCAATCAAATGCTTCTCATAGTGAAGCACTGAGGACACATGGTGGATGCATGGCTATCGCCACATTCTATCTGTTCAGTGCGTGTAATAGAAAATAACAGAATCCAACGCATTCTATGAGAAGAATTAGCTGTGTTTAGCATCGTCATGCTGCACATGATGACACCAAATGTGAAGAACTTTGAATCCTGTATCATATGCCATCCACTGTAACGTGCACCATGCACTGTACCATTTATCGTCCACTGTACTGTGTACAATGGTATACCTTATACCATTCATTTTTGCCAGTTTGCTTGTAATTCCTTATGTTGTACACTGCTGTGGTCTTTTATAAATAGAACCAGTAATTATAGCAGATGAAAAAAATGGTAAAACTACTTTCACGATAGCTGTCATGTCATATAAGACATGAGCTAATGCAATGCAGACATTAACATCCTGTGTTTTTTCTACCCAAAGAAATTACAAAGCATGCATTGTGCAGCCATACCTTAGCCTGTGGAATGCAGGGTGGTCATGTGACCACACACCGTAAAGATGGTAAGCCTACCATAGTTACCCTCTGTGCACCATCCGAGAAAAATGTAATGTTTTTGTAACGTGTCTTTTATTAATTAAAAGTCACAATAGGACCTGCTAAAATTTGTAACTATTAGTCACACGGCAGATGTACATTTACTACCATTTCATTCTCCTGGAATTACTGTGCAGAACTGTGCAAAATAAAAAGACCAATGGAAACGCTGCATAGAACTATAATAAACTGTCATCGAAAATAAAATGCTGCATAGAACTCTGAAATATAGTAAAACTTATTGGAAAGGTTGCACAGAACTCTGAAATATAGTAAAACTTCCTGGAAATGCTGCATAGAACTCTGAAATATAGTAAAACTTCTTGGAAATGCTGCATAGGACTCTGAAATATAGTAAAACTTCCTGGAAATGCTGCATAGAACTCTGAACTATAGTAAAACCTCCTGGAAATGCTGCATAGAACTCTGAAATATAGTAAAACTTCCTGGAAATGCTGCATAGAACTCTGAAATATAGTAAAACTTCCTGGAAATGCTGCATAGAACTCTGAACTATAGCAAAACCTCCTGGAAATGCTGCATAGAACTCCGAAATATAGTAAAACTTCCTGGAAATGCTGCATAGAACTCTGAAATATAGTAAAACTTCCTGGAAATGCTGCATAGAACTCTGCAAAATAGTAACACTTCCTGGAAATGCTGCATAGAACTCTGAACTACAGTAAAACCTCCTGGAAATGCTGCATAGAACTCTGAAATATAGTAAAACATGCTGGAAATGCTGCATAGAACTCTGAAATATAGTAAAACTTCCTGGAAATGCTGCATAGAACTCTGAAATATAGCAAAACTTCTTGGAAATGCTGCATAGAACTCTGAAATATAGTAAAACTTCCTGGAAATGCTGCATAGAACTCTGAAATATAGTAAGACTTCTTGGAAAGGCTGCATAGAACTCTGAAATATAGTAAAACTTCCTGGAAATGCTGCATAGAACTCTGAACTATAGTAAAACCTCCTGGAAATGCTGCATAGAACTCTGAAATATAGTAAAACCTCTTGGAAATGCTGCATATATTTCTGAACTACAGTAAAACCTCATGGAAATGCTGCATAGAACTCTGAAATATAGTAAAACCTCCTGGAAATGCTGCATAGAACTTTGAAATATAGTAACACTTCCTGGAAATGCTGCATAGAACTCTGAACTATAGTAAAACCTCCTGGAAATGCTGCATAGAACTCTGAAATATAGTAAAACCTCCTGGAAATGCTGCATAGAAGTCTAAAATATAGTAAAACTTCCTGGAAATGCTGCATAGAACTCTGAACTATAGTAAAACCTCCTGGAAATGCTGCATAGAACTCTGAAATATAGTAAAACTTCCTGGAAATGCTGCATAGAACTCTGAAATATAGTAAAACTTCCTGGAAATGCTGCATAGAACTCTGAACTATAGTAAAACCTCCTGGAAATGCTGCATAGAACTCTGAAATATAGTAAAACTTCCTGGAAATGCTGCATAGAACTCTGAAATATAGTAAAACTTCCTGGAAATGCTGCATAGAACTCTGCAAAATAGTAACACTTCCTGGAAATGCTGCATAGAACTCTGAACTACAGTAAAACCTCCTGGAAATGCTGCATAGAACTCTGAAATATAGTAAAACATGCTGGAAATGCTGCATAGAACTCTGAAATATAGTAAGACTTCTTGGAAAGGCTGCATAGAACTCTGAAATATAGTAAAACTTCCTGGAAATGCTGTATAGAACTCTGAACTATAGTAAAACCTCCATGAAATGCTGCATATAACTCTGAAATATAGTAAAACCTCTTGGAAATGCTGCATATATTTCTGAACTACAGTAAAACCTCATGGAAATGCTGCATAGAACTCTGAAATATAGTAAAACCTCCTGGAAATGCTGCATAGAACTCTGAAATATAGTAAAACATCCCGGAAATGCTGCATACAACTCTGAAATATAGTAAAACCTCATGGAAATGCTGCATAGAACTCTGAAATATAGCAAAACTTCTTGGAAATGCTGCATAGAACTCTGAAATATAGTAAAACTTCCAGGAAATGCTGCAAAGAACTCTGGAATATAGTAAAACTTATTGGAGAGGCTGCATAGAACTTTGAAATATAGTAAAACATCCTGGAAATGCTGCATAAAAGTCTAAAATATAGTAAAACTTATTGGAAATGTTGCATACAACTCTGAAATATAGTAAAACCTCCTGGAAATGCTGCATAGAACTCTGAAATATAGCAAAACTTCTTGGAAATGCTGCATAGAACTCTGAAATATAGTAAAACTTCCTGGAAATGCTGCATAGAACTCTGAAATATAGTAAGATTTCTTGGAAAGGCTGCATAGAACTCTGAAATATAGTAAAACTTCCTGGAAATGCTGCATAGAACTCTGAACTATAGTAAAACCTCCTGGAAATGCTGCATGTAACTCTGAAATATAGTAAAACCTATTGGAAATGCTGCATATATTTCTGAACTACAGTAAAACCTCATGGAAATGCTGCATAGAACTCTGAAATATAGTAAAACCTCCTGGAAAATGCTGCATAGAACTTTGAAATATAGTAACACTTCCTGGAAATGCTGCATAGAACTCTGAACTATAGTAAAACCTCCTGGAAATGCTGCATAGAACTCTGAAATATAGTAAAACCTCCTGGAAATGCTGCATAGAAGTCTAAAATACAGTAAAACTTCCTGGAAATGCTGCATAGAACTCTGAACTATAGTAAAACCTCCTGGAAATGCTGCATAGAACTCTGAAATATAGTAAAACTTCCTGGAAATGCTGCATAGAACTCTGAAATATAGTAAAACTTCCTGGAAATGCTGCATAGAACTCTGAACTATAGTAAAACCTCCTGGAAATGCTGCATAGAACTCTGAAATATAGTAAAACTTCCTGGAAATGCTGCAAAGAACTCTGAAATATAGTAAAACTTATTGGAGAGGCTGCATAGAACGTTGAAATATAGTAAAACATCCTGGAAATGCTGCATAAAACTCTAAAATATAGTAAAACATCCCGGAAATGCTGCATAGAACTCTGAAATATAGTAAAACTTCCTTGAAATGCTGCATAAAAGTCTAAAATATAGTAAAACTTATTGGAAATGCTGCATAGAACTCTGAAATATAGTAAAACATCCCGGAAATGCTGCATACAACTCTGAAATATAGTAAAACCTCCTGGAAATGCTGCATAGAACTCTGAAATATAGTAAAACTTTTTGGAAATGCTGCATAGAACTCTGAACTATAGTAAAACCTCCTGTAAATGCTGCATAGAACTCTGAAATATAGTAAAACCTATAGAATATGTGCAGAACTTTGAACTAAAGTAAATACTCAAGGAAAACTAAATTATTATGATTATCATTGAAAATGCAAAGTCTCTAGATTGCTTCTTCTGCTGAAAACAACTGTGAGGTTCTTTGTAGGTATAGCAATATAAAATATTGATGGATGGAGAATTCAGAAATGTGGTTGTTAGTGGAAGTGTTTCTGAGACTCTGCAGCACTAACGTTACAGCTAAAACCTTTAAACATTGTAAACCTTTCATGGCTCTGTGTTAGGAAACCTGTTCAATACACAGCCAGGCATCGAAGCATTAATGCATATTAGATCAAATGATGGTTTAATGTACATTTTTTCTTCAAGAAAAATAACTAGCAAAACCGTAAATGAATATATATTCTAAATTATACACATACGGATTTGTATTCACATATAAAGGTGCTAAAATGTATCTTGATTTTGTGATTTTCAACTTCTGAACTATCCTGAATATTTGTCAGCTAAAAGTTCCCCGTTGTAACATTGCTATGTTTAAAGTGGTTTCTGGTTTGTTACTTTATTTATACTGACAGATAGATTGTGGAGAAAGTAAAACTGTCTGGTGACATAGCAATATAGGTTAAACTTAGTGTATTAACTCTTCGCTCATCCCTGCTGCTACTGATAATCCATAATAAAAGGGAAAAAACTACAAAATAAAACAAATCCAACTTTAAAAGATTTTGCAATTCTGCCACGCAAAAAGGGAAATGAGCATTCTTGTAGTCCGACATCTCATTGGATCAACATGAATACGTTGAACACTGAACAGTAGCCTTCAGTTTCTTCAGGAATACGGAGTAGTCTTCAGATGTTATGAAGAATGTGAGCATGGAGTTTCAGAGCCATTCTCTTGTGCAAATTTATAGACAGCAGTCATATTTCACACAAAAACTTGCCTTTAGTATGTTTGGCAATTCCAAGCTTATTAATCAAACCCCGTGGTCATCTATAAATGTCTTTTTACTAGATATCAAATTGCATCAGCCGATCACTCACTATATATTAGAGATTTTCAGTATATTCACAGGTTAACACAAGGCATATTATTTACTTTACTTTAGTCAAAAGGCTGAGGGAAGATCCATAGATTTCAGAAGTCAGCGGATAAAGGAGAGGACATCTTTATTTTAACTTTAAGAGGGAAATTAAAGCAAATCCTAATTTTATTCACTGCCAATCTATTTTCATTTAGGAAGCAAAGAGATTCTAATTGTATAATTTTTGAATGCCTCTAAATTATTAAATGCCCTTCATAACAATAATTTCCTATTTGGCTTAGAATGGAGATCATCTGTTTTTCTGTGATAGCTTGTCTGGTTCATTGGCTGAACTTTCGATGATGGGTAATTTATACATTTTGCTTTTTAACATTTATTGAATTATATGTACAATCTGGTTTTTTTTTTCACAATGCTAGTGAGAATGAAATGCCTACACAATACAGCTCTGCATCGTGTTTCCACACTGAGATAAACGCAAACAGCATTGCCACTCTAACAGAAGCTACCTCCTTAAAGATTTTCTTGGTACAAAAGGCACTTCCAACACAGTCAGTCTTTTAGATCTCCTGCTCATGTTGTTGTAGGTTCCTTTATCAGAAGCCTCCTATTTTAGCAGAGTTTATAGAGAGACACAGGTTATGATGTGAATGAAAGATTGCCAAGCCATGGACAGTAGTTTGCCTTTTTGGGACATTTGTTTGGAAGGTCTAGTATCTTTTAGTTATGCTCTACTGAAAGAACTTAAACAGGATTCCACATGAGTATGTATAATTAAACTTTATTGGTTATAATGAAACAACAGAGCAAGAACAATATAACTGTCACATAGAACCCAAGGTTTAGTTAATCAGAGTGACACACAGAGATTAAGGGATAGATTATACTTCATTGCAACTTTGACAATATGCTACAGTTCATAGTACTGTCCAGACTGACAAATGTATTCATTAATATTTACAATGAATGATGTTGCATTGCCTAACAATACATGTAGATCACTAAGCAAGTAAAATACCTATCTTACATATAGGTGCTCTCTGTCTCCAACTGCATTTCTATTTATGGTTGAAATTTTTTTTTGCCGCATAGCCTTTTATTCCCCATTATAAATACATATTTCCTAAGCTAGAAGGTTGTTATACGGCCTCAATCTTGGTATTCAGTATTGTTAATGCATTTATGTTTTTGCAGTGCAAATTGTTTTTGTAATTTCCAGAGTAATGTCATATCCTGGCTCAAAGCATATCTCGAGATCTGAGCAAGTGTTTGCACGCCCTATAGTTTAAAACTCCCACACCAATATAAGTACCCCTGGAATATATCTATGCTGCTTCATGCTCCATTGTGGTACCCTCACCATCCAAGAACAAATTGTATATGTAGTAGCTTTAGTTTTACTTTGTTGGACTTTCTCTTTTCATTGTTTTGCGGTATGCAGTCTTTTGGCTATAAGATTATCTCAGGTGTTTTCTTACAGCATTTGAATATGTTATTAGAGGGGACAGCTTGCAATTTTAATCAGATTAATTTTTTTTTCTTTTCAAATTTTGCATCTCATTTGTTGATGAGTTAATGCTTTGAAAGGTAGTAATCTGCATCTAACTTTCTATAATTTTGCATCAAACCTTCATTACTCAATTAAAACCTTCAATTAAAATCTTCAATCACAGAGGTCAGATGTTTCTTGTAGTTGGCCACTAGGTTTGCACGCATCTCAGGAGGGATTTTGTCCCACTCCTCTTTGTAGGTTTCAAGGCCAACGTTTGGCAACTTGAACCTTCAGCTCCCTCCACAGATTTCTATGGGATTAAGGTCTGGAGACAGGCTAGGCCACTCCAGGACCTTAATGTAATTCTGCTTGAGCCACTCCTTTGTTGCCCTGGCTGTGTGTTTTTGGTCATTGTAATGCTGGAATACTCATCCACGACCCATTTTCAATGCACTGGCTTAGGGAAGGAGGTTCTCACCAAAGATTTGACGGTACATAGCCCTGTCCACCGTCCCTTTGGTGCGGTGCAGTTGTCCTGTCCTCTTAGCAGAAAAACACCCCCAAAGCACAATGTTTCTACCTCTATGTTTGACGGTGGGGGTGGTGTTCTTGGGGTCATAGACAGCATTCCTCCTCCTCCAAACACAGCGAGTTGAGTGGATGCCAAAGAGTTTGATTTAGTCTCATCTGACCACAACACTTTTACCCAGTTCCCCTCTGAATCATTCAGATGTTAATTGGCAAACTTCAGATGGGCCTGTACATGTGCTTTCTTGTGCAGGTGGACCTTACTGGTGCTGCAGGATTTTAGTCCTTAACTGCGTAGTGTGTTACCAATTGTTTTCTTGGTGACTATGGTTCCAGCTGCCTTGAGATCATTAACAAGATCATCCTGTGTAGTTCTGGGCTGATTGCTTATGATCGTTGAAACTCCATGAAGTGAGATCTTGCATGGAGCACCAGACCGAGTGAGACTGACAGTTTTTTTGTGTTTCTTCCATTTGCGAATAATTGCCCCAACTGTTGCCACCTTCTCACCAAGCTGCTTGGCGATGGTCTTGTAGCCCATTCCAGCCTTGTGTAGGTCTACAATCTTGTCCCTGACATCCTTGGACAACTCTTGGGTTTTGACCATGGTGGAGAGTTTGGAATCTGATTGATTATTTGTTTCTGTGGACAGTTGTCTTTTATACAGGTAACGAGCTGAGATTAGGAGCACTCCCTTTAAGAGAGTGCACCTAATCTCAGCTTGTTACCTGTATAAAGGACACCTGGGAGCCAGAAATCTTGCTGAATGATAGGGGATCAAATACTTATTTCACTCATTGACATGCAAATCAATTTATAATTTTTTGACATGCGTTTTTCTGATTTTTTTATTTTTTTATTCTGTCTCTCACTGTTAAAATACACCTACCATTAAAATTATAGACTGATCATTTCTTTATCAGTGGGCAAACGTTCAAAATCAGCAGGGGATCAAATACATTTTTCCCTCACTGTAGGAACACCTCTAATGGCAGTCACTCAGACAGCCACTAGAGGCTCTTTATAGTCCAGTGCTGCACAGTGCTGAACGTTGCCCATATTTAATGCATCTATATGAGGAAATGCTGATTGGCGTGGTGTTTTTATTTTTTTACAATCTTTATTTTTGTTTTTATACATTGTTTTGTTTTTACAAAGATGGTTAGGGAAGAACATTTGGCATATGGGTAGACTAAAATATAGTTGCGGAGAGTACACTTGTGGACTCATACTTTTCTATAAGTCATGTGACGATAAGTCGCCCTTTAGTGTTCTATAGTGTAGCAATCAGAGCATAACTTAAAGCACCTTAGTGTAACGTGCATCCCACCCTGCCCCTCGTCACTGGCCTGAATTCAATCTGCATTCTCCCCGTCATTTCCCCCCTCTCTCACCCTCCAGCAAAATTAAGTCATGCGTATTCGTTTCCCCCTCTGGTCCCACAAAACTGGGTAAAAGTTGAGTTTGAAGTAGAATAGTGAAAGTGTGTCCACAACTCACACAAATGTGAGAATGTGGAACACACAAAGGTCAGGATGGTGGTTCCAGATCCACCAGAAAAGGGCTTGTACCCGAAATAAAGTATTGAAAAAGTAGAAATAATAGAGACTCAATCCAAAGAGAGAGACTCAGAGCTGGTTTTAAATACAATAAATAGGAAAATTATGTATATTATGACTAGACCATCAGCACTGAACACTTATAAACATGAAAGTTGTCCATTGATATATAGTATATATAATGTAGTATAAATTCCAAGAGGTGCCTCAATACAAATAAAATAGCTTTATTGTTAAACTGAAAAAAGAAAGGGCACTTTGAATGGAATATAAAGGAAAAAGAAAAAAAGGAGATACAATATATCAAAACATCTATGAAGGGATGGACTAAAGCTAAGGGGTATGTAGTAATGGCTGAATCCCCAAAGCTAAGTATTAAAATAAATATAAATAGCCAGAAGGCAGGTACTCAGAGGGGTAATAGAGAGAAAGTGTATATATATATATATATATATATATATATATATATATATATATATATATATATATATATATATATATATATATATATATATATATATATATATATATATATACAAAAACCTCTGCCCCATAACTCCTAACGGAACACCTTCAAAAAATCCACCCTATAGCTCCTAAATGGAACACCTTCAGGGGTGTTCTATGCTGCCCCTAATGCTATATAGGGAGGAAAAAAAACCCCAGAAGAGAGAGCTTAGCTGAGCAGCATATAAAGGAAGAATAGTGGATAGAGATAATATCCCTGCAGCTCTTAAGGAAAACACCTTCAAGGGTGTTCTATACTATCCCTAGTCAGGAGGAAAGAGGAGATAAGACTGCCTCTGGCTATCTCCCTTCAATAAAAATAATTCAGTGCTGGAAAATTAAAAGTAAATCAAACACCTAGTGCAGGGGAAGGCAACCTTCGGCTCTACAGATGTTGTGGACTACATCTCCCTTGATGCTTTGCCAGCAATATGGCTGTAAAAGCATTATGGGAGATGTAGTCCAAAACATCTGTAGAGCCGAAGGTTGCCTACCCCTGACCTAGTGCTACCATAGTGAAAAAAGTGTAAAAGTAAACTTAAACCCTGAATTCAATCTGCATTCTCCCCGTCATTTCCCCCCTCCCTCACCCTCCAGCAAAATTAAGTCATGTGTATTCGTTTCCCCCTCTGGTCCCACAAAACTGGGTAAAAGTTGAGTTTGCTTGTAAAATGTAACGGCCTGGGGCCCATACTCGCAATGCAGAGGCCAGCCCATGTCACCTCGTTTAGTGAGTGAGCATATCTGAGTTATGTGTCTGTGTGTCCATGTGACTGTATCTTGAATTTAGAGCGTGGGGGAAATGCCGAGGGGTGGGGCGTAGTCGTGAGTGGAGGGGGTGCCCTGAGGCAGAGAAGAAGGGGAGAGGTGCAGGGCACAAGAAAGACAGAGGAAGGGTGAGAGAATAAAGAGGGAGAATAAAGGAAAAAGAGAAAACAAATAAAATAAATAAAGGGGTTGGGGGTTGGGGGGGGGGGAGGTGTGGGTGTGGAGACATTCCCAAAGGGTTCGGGTGGGGACAGAAGGAGTGACGGTGGACTGTGTCGGTTCATTCCAAATTCCTGACCCTTGTGGGGAATGGTACCGAGCTGTGGTATGTGCGATGATCTGTGTGGAGGACTAAGCCTGAATGAGGCATCAAGATGGTGCGCATGGGCCTGCAATGTAGACGAGCCCAGCAGACCATGTGGCTGTGTGTTTGTCGGACCTGTCTTTGAGGGCAGCTGTCAGAGACATGGGTTTCCTCCACCCATGGGTTTCCTCCACCTAAGCCACCCATTGCTGGAGTGTGGGCGCACGTTTTCTTCCAGAGGAGTGGGATTAGGGATTTAGCTGCTGTGAGCAGGTGTTTAGTAAGAGACTTTTTGTATGCTGCTAGTGGGATGTCGGTATGGTGTATGAGCATGGGGAGTGGTTGCATCAGGAGGTCTGTGTCAGTGATTTCCCTAATTTTTGTGTTTCTCAGTTTCCAGAAACAGCGCAGTGTTTTTGCGCAAAAGCCTCCCAATGTTTATCTATGGAAAATCATTGGATTGCCTAAGATCATTATGATTGATGATCTCAGCCATGGAGAAGAGGCCAGCTGCGGCGAGGCCATTGCGGCGTGGTAAAAAAAAATAATTATTTACCTTTTCGGGGTGATTGGACACACACCAGCATAATAATAATAATAAATAATGTTTGTATTACTGATACTATAGTGTTCCTTTAAGCTGTCACCTCCCACAACATTATTTTGCTGCCATCTAAGTGATCGTTAGTCCCTTAACTGACTAAAAATCACTCAACTTTGTTAAGTGAACATGAATTTGCATGAATTTGCTGCTGTTGAAATTAGAGTGATATTTACGTAGTTGTGTAAGAACTTCTCCAGACCAAAGATCACTTAAGCAGCAGTGTTCAGGGAGAAATTTGATGAGGGAGCTGACAGTTTTCCTTTAATAAGAGTTGTGTTAGTGAAATTATAGATTAAAAGAAAAAACTTAAAGGGACAGATAGCTTTAGCTTAATGAAGCAGTTTTGGTGTATAAATCATGCCCCACCAATCTAACTGCTCAATTTCTGCCATGTTAGAGTTAAATAATTCTGTTTCTGTTTATGCAGCCCAAGCCAAACCTCCACTAGCTGTGACTCACACAGTCTACATGGAAAACAAATAGCTTCATCAATCAGATCTTACAGCATCATGTGTTCAGAAGTTTTTGTATCTCCTGCTCAGTTAATTTAACTTTAATCGCAAGCAAGGCTGTTGCAAGCTCTAGCAGGCTATTAACAGAACAGAAGATAGGATATTCTAAATTAAACAGACTGAGCAGCAATAAGGAACACTAATACATTTAGACTTGTTTAAGTCTTGTCAGAAAGTGTTTAAGGAGGCAGTGTGAGTCTCAGCCAGGTGTGGCTAGGGCTGCCTAAACAAAGAGGTATAAGTCTTAAATGGCAGAGAATTTAGCAAGGAGATATATGAACATGTTCTATACACCAAAGTTACCTCATTACGCTAAAGTTGTATTGGAGCTACAAGTTTCTCTTAATTTACTTGATAGCTTTATTCATGTCTAATGCTGTGGAGTTTGACTGACCTTGACCAAGGATCAGCCTATGGGTATTGTTATTCAATGCCACTGGGGAATACCTTTCAAAGGGAAAGGGTGTTATCATGGGTTTTAATGCCCAAAGTTTAAATTGAGCCTCAGCTTTGCCATTTATGTTTTGGGTAAATCAAACTGATATCTTGCAATTTAGCTGTCACTAATGACCAGCACTGATATATTAAAATAAATATATGGGGAAAAAAAATAACATCTCAAATAAAAATTAATTGCAAAACTGAGCCGTACACAACACTGCTATTGACTAAAGGGGCACGCCAGGCACCAACACAACTTCATATAAATTAAGTTGTTATTGTGCCAGGAGGCCCCCTAAGGCACTCTTACTGCAAGTGATTAAATGGATTTTTAAAGGTTTAACCCCATAGTTGCCTCCAGCTGCGATCTCCACTCCCTTCCAGGCGGTATCCGGCTTAGGCTTAGGCAGTTAGGCTTTTCATACCACACAGCGTGAGGATGTCCAGCGAACGCTCTAGCGCTCTAGCAAACCTGTGCTATGGAGCAGAAAGTGCCCTCTAGTGGCTGTCTACTAGACTAGGAGGAGTTAACCCTGCAAGGAAATTATTGCAGTTTATAAAAAACTGCAATAATTACACTTGCAGGGTTAAGGGTAGTGGGAGTTGGCACCCAGACCACTCCAATGGGCAGAAGTGGTCTGGGTGCCTACAGTGTCCCTTTAAGTTCCACATATTTTCCTTTGGTATTTTTTGCCCATTACTTTTTGACACCATTCACGTTTATAGGATTCTCAATAAATTGGACCATCTATTTCAAGTATACTAACCATCCACTGCTTTATTCCAGTTTAGGGATGCAATGGGTACTGTACACACCTTGTGACCTATGCCTTGTTTCCACTGAGCGGATCGGTTCAGATCGGTTCGGTACGGTTCGCTATGTTGGGTGTTTCCATTATGAAAGTGGCCCATACAACCGAACCGTACCGATCCATTCAGGGTCCTGCTTCAGATGTAGGGCCATAGGAAATGGAACGGTTCGGTTAGGGTGGAGCTACTATACAATCCATTGATTGGTGGACAGGAAGAGCATTTTTTCTAAACCTCGCATGGCCCTGAAAGGTCTGACTTGCAGTGGAAACTCTCACCAGAATGGGCTGGTCCATTCTAAACCTTCCAAACTGTACCGACCCGAACCGATCCGCTCAGTGGAAACAAGGCACTAGTTATTTACCATGTGGTCTAGGTCGGGTGTGGAAAGGTCTCCAACAATGTATGGTCCTGCGCTATTCATATTTGCTAGGTTTCCCATTCTTTTGACTTCTAAGTCTTCACGTCAATTGCATAACAATCTCTGTACAGTCCTGTTGTCCTTCACTGCACTAGATAGTGTCATCTACATAAAGTAGTGGATAAGTCAATTTTCCATTTCTGTGCCTGGTAATAGACATGGATCTGCTTTGCTTTGAATTAAGTTTTGCTTGATGAGCATGTAACATAGTTTGTCATTCCATGTCCTGGCAGCTTGCTAGAGTCCATTTAGTCCTTCCTGTAACTTGCATACTGAACCTTTATTTGTTTCAAATCATTCAGGCTCCATCTTGTAAATGCCCTCATCTATTTTAACATTCAAGAAAGCTGACTTTACATCTATCTGCTCTACATGAAACTGTATAGATGCTGCAATAGTCAGTAATGTTCTGATTGTGCTGAACCCGACTACAGGTGCAAAGATCTTCCCCATAAATCCTTCTGCTACTAGTCTAGCTTTGGACTACAGTTCCATCTGAATCCAGTTTTTGCTTGAATACCTACTTTCAATCTATGGCCTTTTTACCTTTAAGTAACGGGTACAAATCCATGTTTTGAGTTTTTTAAGGATGAAATTATCAATGCCTCACAATTTTTTTATTTTTTTTTATTTAGCACTGAGCAGTGTATGTGTGCTTGAATGTTAGCATGTTTTTGTATGGCGCATGTATAAGTGAATGTAGGGTGTGTTTGTATGTAGTGTTGGCGTTTGAATGCAAGCATGCATTTGTGTGTAGTGTGGTTGTTGAAAGTAGTGGTGTGGTTATATATAATGGTGGAGTTTGTATGTAGTGTTCACGTTGAAATGCAGGGGTGTATTTGTGTGTAGTGTTGGTGAGATTTTGAAATGTATGCACATACACACACTGACACACATGCAGATACATATACACTCATGCAGATTCATAGATACACATACACACACTGCCACACATGCAGACACAGAGGTGACTCTAGGAACAATATATGGGAAGGGGCACATAAGATACCACTGTCAAAACTGGGTTGGCACTAAAACTTTTCACATGGGGATGGGATCATAAATTTGCATAGAATTCACATAAGTATTTTAAAATCAAGAGAGTGCAAACACACATTCAATAACAATATTCTCAATCAATGGTTGAAATTACAGTCTCATACAATAGCAGCTAAGCACACAAAGAATATCCCAAATTTATTTTGGTTAAAATGTATATGGAAAAAAGTGCCAGCGTATTCACATTTGCCACCCAGATTTCTTGTTGTGGGCTGGTTGACACCTCTTAACTACCCTATCATATAACTCCCCTATTTGCTATCCTTATGTGGGATTGCCATATTTAAGGACACCAAATAAGGGAGCTATCTGCACCTAACAGCTATAAAGCACCCTAATTTAGTATCTTTAAATATGGAAATCTCACATAAGGGCACCAATTTAGGGAACTATCTACTAAACAGCTAAAAGATCATAATTTAAAAAAAGACAATTTTCTTAATTTTAATATTTCAATTGTTTAGTAGCTAACTCACTTATTTGTTAGCCTTATGTGAGACTGCAATATTTAAGTATACCAAATAAGGGAGCCTTTCTACTAAACACATACACATTTATATACACACACAATAGATGTATGTCTGTGTGTGTACATCTGTGGTTGTGTGTGTGTGTGTGTGTGTGTATATATATATATATATATATATATAGTTGTGTATATATATATATATATGTATATATATATATATATATATATTTACAATCAGAGACATACACCCACATAACCACAGACATACACAAGTACAGACCCACACATACAATCCCAGACCGACACACACAATCACATACATAAACACATAATCACAACACACACACTTAACCACAGAGATGCACACACAGTCACACACATAATCCCAGGTCCCAGGCACATAGTCACTCGCACACAGTTACAGGCAGACAGTCACACACAGTTACACACACACAGCTACAGGCAGACAGTCACACAAACACACAGTTACAGGCAGTAGCACGCACAATTACAGGCACACTGTAACACAGTTACAGGCAGTAGCATGCACAATTACAAGCAGACTGTAACACGGTTACAGGCAGCATCACACAGTCATAGGCAGACAGTCACACACACTCAGTGACATGCAGACAGTCACACACGCAGGCACAGGCAGGCAGTCATACATGCAGTCTCACACACACACACAGCCAGACATTCACACACAGTCAAAGGCAGACAGTCAAACACACAGTCACAGGCAGACAATTACACGCACAGTCACAGGCAGACAATCACACACACAGTCACACACAGTCACAGTTAGACAGTTGCACACACAGTCACAGTCAGATAGTCACAGGCAGACCCTGGTGTGAAGTAGTTGGGGAAGCAGGGACTCCTTCCTGCTTCCTCTCTGTGTACAGCAGTAGCTGCAGCGGGTGGAGGCCGCATTTAGCTCCGCCCCCGCTGCCAATTTGGCTCCACCCCCAACTCTGCGTGCAGTTCTCCTGCTCCCGGCCCCTGCGTGTTTGAGCTGTGTTGGCTGCCCGGCGCCCCTTCTGCCATGACGCCCTGTGCAGCCACACAGCTCACAGATCCCCAAACCTGGCCAGCCCTGGTGGCACCCCCCTACCTTGTGGCACCCGGGACAGACCACCCACCCTCCCCCCCTCCGACCCCTCTTAGTATGCCGCTGTATCAGCCCAAGGTGAATGTTCATATGTTGATACAGATTTGCAAGGCAGGTTTGGCGAGTAGCTGGATGTTAGGACACTGTTTAGGAGACAGAGCCCAAGGTGCAGAAAAGGCCTGGAGTAAACAGGAACGAAGTACAAAAGGGTCAAGCAGAGAGTGGTCAGGAAAGCCAGGGGTCAGCACAGACGACACAGGATCGTAGTCGAAGGCAAGCAAGAGACGTAAAAACAGGAAGCAAAACAGGACAGGCACTAAAGGTAGTTAACGACAGGAGCACAGTATATCTGAGCAAAGAGTCAAGGGTCCATGGAGTTTAAATAGGGATAGGAGTCATGTCCACTTACAGTAGCCCCACCTTCCCTTACACCCCCTTCACAGACTTCTGTCCACTGTCCCTTTAAAAGACCTTGCTTCGCCGCATGCGCGCCATAGGATCTCCCCCAAGGCTCATACTTCTGATCTGCCACATTCAGTAAATGGCTTGAGCGAACATAGGCGGCCGGCGGTGATGGTCGGGCTGGCTACGCTGCATTGGGGGTCGTGCTCCAGCGGGGCATTTCTGTAAAGGGAGAAAGAGAGCACCTGACACTGGAACTCCCTTGTTCTTTCTGGATGAGCATCTAGGAGTTGGTTCTAAAATGTAATCAGCTTGATCAGCAATATCTGGTTCAGCAAACTCATTAACTTCCCCCATCCCTACTGCTTGTGTACTCTCTTGAGTGAAGACATCTGATGCTAAGGCCTCAGTCTGCGAGCCCTGTATACAGACTGGATTTCTTCTGTCTGATCATTTCAGAAGCAGTTTCTGTACATTAGTTTGTCCTTCTGCGCGTTGTTACTTGTTTCCCTTCTTTAAAGTAAACAATACCTTGCGCCCACTTTTTGTGGTATAAGTATTATTATTCGGCTAATTTTGGAGTGTTGGTTGTGGCAGCACCTGGGTATATAGTTCAACCTTTTGTTTTTTATGTTTTTGGTAAACAATAGACATGTGCATTCATTATCGGAAGAAAACGTATAATTTAAAGAAAGCCAATTTGAATAAGATTAGGGCAGCTCTACAACATATCGACTAGCATAAACTCCTTAGTGAAAAAAACACTGAGGATAAATGGAAACTCTTCAAACGAATATTAGAAAGGTGCATGTCTCAGTATGTACCATTGGGTAATAAATATAAAATAAACAAATTGAAACCAATGTGGCTTAGTAGAGAAATAAAACAAAAGATTAAAAATAAGAAAAGGGCATTTAAAGCATTTAAATCGGACTTATCAGAGGCATCCTATATAAGATATAAGGAAGCCAATAATGCTTGCAAAAACGCAATTAAAGTGGCTAAACTATAAAATTAGAAATTGATAGCCAAAGAATGCAAAACTAACCCCAATTTTTTTTTCAAATACATCAATTCTAAAAAAACAAAAAAAAAATGAAGGAACAGGAAAAGGCAGAAATTTTAAAAAACTATTTTTCTTCAGTATATATTAATGAGGATCCTATGGCAAGAGATATGCAAATGATTGCTGCAAAAAACTTGCAGAAAACTTTATGATTGGATGACTCGGGATAAGGTGCTAGAGCAGTTAAAGAAAATTAATGTAAATAAAACTCTGGGGCCTGACGGTATTCACCCACGAGTACTTAAGGAGCTAAGTGGGAAAATAAGTAAACTTCTGTATTTAATCTTTCAAGATTCTTTTGTTTCAGGTATTGTACCAGAGAATTGGAGGAAGGCAGATGTCGTTCCTATATTTAAAAAGGGTTCAAAATCCTTGCCTGGAAATTATAGACCTGTGAGCTTAACTTCTGTGACTGGGAAAATATTTGAAGGGCTATTAAGGGATAAAATTCAGGAATTCATTGGGAAGAACTTTGTTATTAGCAATAATAAGCATGGTTTTATGAAACATAGGCCATACCAAACTAACCTAATTGCATTCTATGAAGAAGTAAGCAGAAGTATAGATCATGGTGTTGCAGTAGATGTGATCTACTTGGGTTTTGCCAAGGCATTTGATACGGTTCCTCACAATAGGTTAGTCTTCAAACTAAAAAAAAAATGGTCTAGATGAATATTCTTGTTCTTGAGTAGAACATTGGCTTAAGGATAGAGTACAAAGAGTTGTCATTAATGGTAAATTTTCAAGCTGGACAAAAGTGGTAAGTGGTGTCCCTCAGGGTTCTGTTTTGGGACCGCTTCTATTTAACATATTTATAAATGATCTTGAAATAGGCATTGAAAGTCATGTTTAAGTGTTTGCAGATGACACAAAACTTTGTAAAGTAATAAAATGTGAGCAGGATATTGCTTTGCTGCAGAGGGATTTTGGGACAGATTGGGGGACTGGGCACTAAAATGGCAGATGAAATTTAATGTAGAGAAATGCAAAGTTATGCACTTCTAGGTCAAGAATGTACAAGCAACTTACACCCTAAATGGTAGTGAATTAGGGGTAACCACCCATGAGAAGGATTTTGGATTTATGATAGACAACAAATTAGGCAGCAATATGCAATGGCAATCTGCAGTTGCTAAGGCCAGTAAGATTTTATCATGTATAAATAGGGGCATACATTCTTGGGATGAAAATATAATTTTGCCTATTTATAAATCGCTGGTAAGACCACAACTTGAATATGATGTGCAATTTTGGGCACCTGTTCTAAAGAAGGATATCATGGCACTAGAAAAAGTGCAAAGACGAGCTACAAAATTGATAAAAGGAATGGAGCATTTTAATTACGAAGAAAGGTTAAAAATGTAAATCTCTTTAGTTTGGAAAAACGGTGGCTCAGAGGGGACATTATAACATTATACAAATATATTCGGGGCTAGTACAAACTATTATCTGGAAATCTATTCTTAAAGAGGGCTATACATAGGACACAAGGTCATGCATTTAGGCTGGAAGAAAGGAGATTTATTCTAAGGCAAAGAAAACTTTTTTTACAGTAAGAACTATAAGGATATGGAATTCTCTTCCTGAATGGGTGGTTTTATCAGAGTCCATACGGATGTTTAAACAGCAATTGGATAAATACTTACAAAAACATAACATACAGGGATATAATTTCTAATTAGTGGGGCAATAGCTGCTTAATCCAAGGAGATATCTGACTGCCATTTTGGGGTCAAGAAGGAATTTTTTGCTTTTTGCGCTTCAGCGTTGTTTTTTTTTGCCTTCTTTTGGATCAACAGGAAAAATTACAAATGTGAGGAAGGCTGAACTTGATGGACGCAAGTCTCTTTTCAGCTATGTAACTATGTAACTGTGTGTCTTAAGTGTGAAATCGCAAGGAAAGTAATTAATGATATATATATGAATATATGTTTTTTAGAAATAATATTGAATGTTTAAATATAGGAACACTGTGTCATAAACATATTATTTATCATGCTAAAGGAACTTTGAATTCTAACTTTTTTGAATAACCCTGCTTATTCATAAAAAAAAGGAAGTTTTGCTTATCTGTTCTCCCTCGAAGCGCTATTCTCTGGCATATAGCTCCACCTCTATGGCTGACATCATCCAGACCATAGGAAAGCATTGAGAGGTTAGTGCGCATGCACGCCAAAATGCTGTGCTGCACTAATGAGATGGTCTCTATGAAACACCCATTTTTATGTCTAGTTTTTCCATTGTGTTTCATGTTGTTAAATATAAAACTATGTTCATCAAAGTATCTCATGCTACATCTTCATATGCTGCTTATGTCATATATTTTGTACTCTGTGCTGGAGATAATTAAAGAATTATATCTCCATCCCCCAAGTTTAGGTTTTCTGTCTATAGGATACGATTGCTGAACAATGTATGTATATATATATATATATATATATATATATATATAGGAGCTTGATATATAAATCTGGCTCTTATTGCAGGGTTAAAATTTAAGTTTGAGTGTTAAGGTATCAAGATGGATGACTTTGTTATTCCAGGATAAGTTAATACAGCAACGACAAAGTTAGTCTCCATTTGTATGTACCCGATATAAATATTTACAAGGAGCATACGATTTTCCTTACATATGGCTGTTTATATTACAGATGGCTAAGAGTGGAAAATGACTTACTCTTTAAATCCATAAGGAATATGCTGGTAATGAGTTTATATAATGAGCTATAAAATAATACACAAGAGTGTGAAGAACTTGCAGATTTTACAACAACACAACGTGTCTCTTCTTTAAAAAGGGCAGGGCGAGGAAAAGTATTATCTCAAATGTCACATACACATCTGTTTACTAAGTATAAGCAGTGAGTTAAGAGTATCACATCTCTAAGTAATTTAATAATTAGAAGAACAGGCCAGACACCAAAGCTGCAAGAGATCATCATTCTGATTCTTTTTGCACAAAGGCTGATATGTTTGTTTGTTTTTAAAAGATGTTAAATAGACACAAACATTAGAAAAAAAACAATCAAAGTATACACTTAAATCCATAAATAGGTTGATGCAAGTTAAATATATCAATAAAAAATCTTATTTTGTACTGGTCAGAAGAATCCATATCTCCAGTGAATAAAGCAGAAGGTTCACTATTTTGTCGATTAAAGCTTGAATTATGTGAATACAGAGAAGTGATATTCCATCTTTCAGAATGCCTATGTCGAGGTGCTTGCTGTGAGCAATTTGCCCGCTGGAAGACTTGTAATGTTACTTAGAAGATCTATCATAAGTATCTTTGGTATTAAAGTGGGTGAGAAACAAGACCACATAGCTTAAATATTATAAGGCTATGGCATGTTATCATCAGTTACTGGCACTTGTTTATACCATGGTTACGTATGTTATAAAGTAGTTTTTAAAGTGTTATTATAATCCTGGCAGGATAGGTATAACCCTATAAGCAGTATTCATACACATAGGACAAGAAGAACAGTAGATAAGAGGTAGGTATTACCGGACCTTAGAGTAGCCGGGCTTAACGTGTAAAATAAAAGGATAATGTATGTCAAGAAACAAGCCAAGGACAATCTTCTGAATGCTATGGGAGTTAAATTAATTTCAAATTAAAGTGTCAGATAAAGTAGTCCAACATTTATAATATGCACACCCTAAATTTATTTATGACATTGTTGCCATCACAGACTGTCAGAGGCCTCTGACATGGCCGTTACCATGGGCCTACCATGTAGCAATGAGTTCTGGAGTCCAAATAAAATTTTGCGTACCAAAGTTCTGGATGTACAATGACTTCATACACTTCATTCTAACCTGGTACTTTCTCTGTCTCTCTGTTCTTACACACTTTAGAATCAAATGAGCAGGTAGCAAGCAGATCAGTAGAACCTGATTTGAGAATACGTTGATCATGGATTTGTGGCTTGATGTGGAATTTATTAACACAGTAATGGGACACTATATGCACCTACACCACTTCATCTCATTAAACATAAAAAAATGCTGAGAAGCAGCTATCAAGCTCTATTTGAATACCTATTGATTAATGTATGTATGTATATTGCTTGTTATGCTCCACTCCACTTTTTAGTGTTTGTTGAAGTATTTTGGTGTGGGTTAAAGGGACACCACATGGAAGTGTTATAGAGCACATTGACCATAACCACTGTGTATACATTATATTACACTTCATCTCATTGTCAACAAAAATAGAATCTAGACACTTTACAATCTAATACTTGATTCCTACAGAAGATTAGAGCCCCAAAACATTTGTTATCGCTGTCCTGAATATTTGTTGTAATGACTTCCAAGTTAGTTAAATAGATATCATTTAAGTAGAAATCTCTCAGTTTTTTTTTATATCAGTTATGTCCCTTACTTGTCCCTTACTTGCTCTCATAGTTCACATATTGCATGTTAACAGTACCTATAGCTCCACGTTTTCCCATATTATCCTGTTTGTTACCATGTCTTGTTATTAAGGTTTGAGCGGTACTTTTGGTGTCTAAGCCTTTTTATGACTACTAACAAACCTGTGGTAAATTCATGGAAATCGTAGACTAGGAGAAGGTAAAAATACATGTAACAACATGGGGCTTTGAAAAACAAAAGAGATTGTTATACAGAGAGAGTAAGGATTGGGTGGAAAACAAGGATAATATAGCCAGAAAGACGATAGATAAAGCATATAATCAGTGAAGGAACAGTGTACTGGAACTGGGACCACAAAAAAGGGAGAGTTGCGTGAGAGTGGACAGAAAAGACAGTGTGCCAAGAAGGGAAGAGGAGAAAGGAATTTTGAGAAGTTTAAGGATGGTTCTAGAGCTAATGAAAAAAACATGAAGTCAGAGAGTGAATATGCTGAGCACATACTGAGAGGCAACAGGAAGAAAAGAGAGAATGGCAAGGGGGTGGATTTGAACGGAAGTGTCATAGAAGTGGGTGAGGTGGATAAAACAAAAATTTCCAAGAATTAGAAGCAAGTTGAACTGTAACATGAGATACCCAATACTTCTGGAAGTGTTCGCTTGAGACACAGTGATTATGCCTCAGAAAAACATGTAGACATATCAAAATAAAACTAGTCTCACATTTAGAGTGATCAGATATTTCAGGCAATTGCATGCTGCCTATTGCATATCTGCTCAGCAGTGAAGGATCGCTATACTGTCTTCCTGTAACAGCATGCTTAGGATATTTTTTTTTTTGGTTCGCACTTTCATCCCTACTCTGGAAAAATGTAAAATATTTGAAATCTTTGACAATCTTAAAAAGCTCAGAGTAACCGTGTGGAACAATTGGTTCAGTGTTATGCTGAAAGGAATTAGGTTGCAAAATATACAAGCACACACAAGAAAATATACAAGTACAAGATGTTGGTGATTTATTTGTTGAAACTCATAATAGCAGCAATCCTGCATAGCATCATTTGGAACTAATTTAGTAAATTCTAAGGTAAAATGGTCAAGAATCTTGCCTTAGGTGCTAGATGGGAAAGTAACGCATTTTGGAGTGTGTTTATTAAGTTAAACATCTGTAAAGGTATAACATGAGTCTGTCTGTCTGTCTGTGTCTGTCTGTCTATCTCTCTCTCTCTCTACTTATCTATCTCATAAACATAGAAAGCCCTGATTCTGTGCTCAGTCCCTGAAGGGGACTTAATGATGTGGTAAGGGAACCTAAAAGGGGGTAATCCTAGTTATCATGTATGAACAAACACATAAATGTCTAGTGGACACTAAGGTCCAATGACACAAAGAGGTCTAGTGTAATAGAAAAAGTATAATAAAAAAGAACAATTTTATTAGTATAAACAAAAGGACAATTTCAAAAGGAAAAACCTATTAAAAGAGCCCGACTGGCTCAATAGTTATTAGGGGGCAGGGAGGTTTGAGTGGGCAAGGAGGGACAAACTAAATGGAGCCGATCCAAATAAGAGAGGTGTGAAGGGTTCTACCATAAAGCAGGTTTAAGTCTTTCAGGTGCGACAGGAAAAATATTTGGTCAATGATCTAACCCGATGTTACCTATATGTAGCTGGACAGGCAGCTACAGTCTGGAAAAAACTCATCCAAATTATAGTAAGCCTAATGTAACCACTATATTATGAAAGATCCTGAATTGCTAACCTACTTAGAGATTTCAAATCTTAGGTTGTGACACTGTTGTCAATGTTTGCAGCCAAAAAGGCAACAATGTTATCCTAAGGTAAAAGCAACTGCTACTAAACGGAGAACATATGTCCTGGTTGAATAAAAGACTTAGTAGCCACTCTGCAATTGAACCAAATAGCATTGGTTGCACTACTGCTTGAGGATTTCTACATTCAAGCTAAACCTTAGGAGTCCCTCAACACATCTAATCTGGTGTCCCTCCTTAACTATAGCCATATAACAACCCTACCAAGTCTTAGCCCCTCTTTATAACTGAAATCCCACAGCTAAATCAACCGTGCATAACTAGTGCATATGAAGAAATAAAATAAAGTAAAGCAAAAAATTGCAATTTTCCGGTGCTGTTAATGCGCCTTCGTCCAGGGCACTAAGCCAGGGTGAATTATCAGGGTGCATTATCCTACTAAAAGAGGCCACTGCCATCAAGGAACACCATTGTTAGGAAGAGGTATACATAGTCTGCAACAATTTCTAGGTAGGTGGTTCGTGTCCAAGTAACATCCACGTGAGTGCCAATACTTAAGTTTTCCCAGTAGAACATTGCCCAGAGCATAACACTGCCTGAGCCGGTCTGCCTTCTTCCCATAGTGCATCCTGCTGCATCTCTTCCCCAAGTTGATGCATCTGTTCCTCAAGTAATGATGCACATGCACCCAGCCATCCACCTGATCGAAAAGAAAACATGATTCATCACATCAGGCAACCTTCTTCCATGGTTCTTCTGACCAGAAGAGCTAGTCTTTGCTCCTCGCATGCATCAATGAGATTTGGGTACCCATGACCCTGACGCTGAGTCACCAGTTGTCCTTCCTTGCACCACTTTTGTTAGATATTAACTACTGGGAACACCCCACAAGACTTGCCATTTTGGTGATGCTCTGACCCAGTCGTCTAGCCATCACTATTTGGCCCGTGTCAGAGTCACTCATATCTTTTAATTTGCCCATTATTAGTGGATTTTGTCCATCCACACAAAATCCGGTGCTTAGTGAATAACCCTGCATGCTTTAGGTGAATAAGACTAAGGCAAGATGAATTTGGGAGAGGGTCTGACTTGAAGTGACTATATTCAATATATCATTTGTGGAGCAGTGATAGGTTGGACAGGAAATGTACTGGAGAGGCAGTGGAAGGAGATGAGATTCAGCAGAGGAGAAATATAAAAAGGAGACAGTGGAAAGTTTCTTGCCGTGTTTCAATATTTGTGCTGTAAAAGATATTCAGAAATAAAAGTTTAATAATGAAGTTTTCATTAAATTATAAAAATAATTTAGTATAATGAGGATTCTTATAGTTAATATATAAAATAACAAAGAAAAAAACAACAATTACACAATTGGTTGCAGAGGAAGATGGAAAATAAAGGAAATAGACTTATCTTCAGCATTGGAAGCTGATTTTTACAGTGAAGGCAGTGTGGTGTAACTTTTTAGTGTGTAGTTTTGTAAACTATTTGTCATTTCAATTCTGTGGGTCGTTAACTCCATTCTTCTGTATCTGGGCCTGCTAGCTTATTAAATCTGTGTGCCTTTTGTTAACATGACAAACTTTGTGGAGGTTTTTTTTTCTGTTCTAATGTTCTGTTTTGCCAATTTGTCAATCTCATATTTGTTTGTTTTTGCCATCTTGCTAATCTAGTATTGGAGAATTGAAAATTGAATAGCAAAAATTAGGGAAAAAGTGCACTTTTGAAAAATAATTTCCCCTATAGTCTTAGTTTGACTATTTTACCTCCGATGTTGCAATTCTGTTCACAGTTCTCCATAATTGGTTGTTAAGCAAATGTTTTCATAGAACCAAAATGTAAAGTCTAGTTGATTTTGTGATTGCAGGTTAGAAGAATTCTGCATTGAAAATGACTGAGCGCTTCGACTGCCATTACTGCAAGGAATCTCTCTTTGGCAAGAAATACCTGCTGAGAGAGGAGAATCCATACTGTGTCAAGTGCTATGAGAGTCTCTACTCAAATAGCTGCGAGGAATGCAAGAAGCCAATCGGCTGTGATGGCAAGGTATGCCTAGTTCCTGTCTGCTCTTGCTCGTTAGTGATAGTTTCATCAGATCTGTCATGTTTTCCCTGGGCACAGTTCACAGTTATGCATAAAGTAATGTGCTGCAAGGGGGCAATCAGAGAATAAATGAAGGAAGTCTCTTTGGGATTCCTCATTGACTAAATATTTCCTTCCTGCAGTCAATGAATTCTGCTGTCTGTGGGGCACCACTAATCATATAAAAGATATATGAAGTCATACCAGGAAAACTCAGTACATGGAAGCCCTGTCTGTTGCTAATACCAACAACCAATGCTCTAGAGCAGGTGTGCCCAAAAGGTAGATCCCCATATGTTTTAAAACTACAACTTCCATGATGCTTTGTCATTCATAGAGATGCATTGAATCTGTGGAAGTTTCAGCATCTCCATGCAGAGCATGTGCAGCACTGCCCCAGGAAGCACCTCCAGTGGCCATCTGAGGAATAGTCACTAGAGGTGTTTCTAGGCTGCAATGTAAACACTACCTTTTCTCTGAGAAGTTTGAGTTTACGTCAAAAAGGCTGCAGGGACAGGCTATACTCACCAAAACAATTACAATAAGCTGTAGTTGTTCTGGTGATTATAGTGCCCCTTTAATTGAGACCACTAGTTACATTCTGAACACATTCATGAGAAATTAACCCTGTAAGGATGCATAGAATGTCCTCGCCGTCCTTACTACTTACCGGGTCCCCGTCGTTCCTTCGCCGGCGGAGCTCAGACAGACCCCTCTGCCGATCCGCCCCCGCCATATGATCGTGGAGTCCTCACGATCACATGGCTGGAATAGCCGGCTTATGCAGTGCCTGCAGGGGGCCTGCCTTAGCTCTCAGGCAGTCCCCCTCATGCCTGTAAAAAAGTTTATAAAAGTTTATAGAAGTTATTAAAAGTATTAAACAGTTTTTAAATTAAATAAAAGGTACTTAGATCATATATATATATGTGATTTAAGTACTTTTATATACACATACACATACATACATTATTAATAAAAGTGTATTTTAATATGAATATATAAATATGATGTTAATTTTATATATATTTATATATATATATATATATAAAATAAAAAAGAATCAATAAATACATTGAAAAAAATTACAAAATAAAATAAAAATAATAAAAGAATGTTAAAAAAATTATATACCAGTTTTAATTTGTTCTAACTGTATTTTGATATTAATATACATATATATTAAATTCAAAATACATTTAGAATGACGTTATAAATACATATATGTATCTATTTATAAAATCTATCTATATACAGTTGCAAGAAAAAGTATGTGAACCCATTGGAATGATATGGATTTCTGCACAAATTGGTCATAAATTGTGATCTGATCATCATCTAAGTCACACCAATAGACAATCACAGTCTGCTTAAACTAATAACACACAAAGAATGAAATGTTGCCATGTTTTTATTGAACACATCATGTAAACATTCACAGTGCAGGTGGAAAAAATATGTGAACCCCTAGACTAATGACATCTCCAAGAGCTAATTGGAGTGAGATGTCAGCCAACTGGAGTCCAATCAATGAGATGAGATTGATGGTGTTGGTTACAGCTGCCCTGCCCTATAAAAAAAACACACACCAGTTCTGGGTTTGCTTTTCACAAGAAGCATTGCCTGATGTGAATGATGTCTCGCACAAAAGAGCTCTCAGAAGACCTACGATTAAGAATTGTTGACTTGCATAAAGCTGGAAAGGGTTGTAAAAGTATCTCCAAAAGCCTTGCTGTTCATCAGTCCACAGTAAGACAAATTGTCTATAAATGGAGAAAGTTCAGCACTGCTGCTACTCTCCCTAAGAGTGGCCGTCCTGTAAAGATGACTGCAAGAGCACAGCGCAGACTGCTCAATGAGGTGAAGAAGAATCCTAGAGTGTCAGCTAAAGACTTACAAAAGTCACTGGCAAATGCTAACATCCCTGTTAGCGAATCTACAATACGTAAAACACTAAACAAGAATGGATTTCATGGGAGGATACGACAGAGGAAGCCACTGCTGTCCAAACAAAACATTGCTGCACGTTTACAGTTTGCACAAGAGTACCTGGATGTTCCACAGCAGTACTGGCAAAATATTCTGTGGACAGATGAAACCAAAGTTGAGTTGTTTGGAAGAAACACACAACACTATGTGTGGTGAAAAAGAGGCACAGCACACCAACATCAAAACCTCATCCCAACTGTGAAGTATGGTGGTGGGGGCATCATGGGTTGGGGCTGACAGGGCCTGGACGGATTGCTATCATCGAAGGAAAAATTAATTCCCAAGTTTACCAAGACATTTTGCAGGAGAACTTAAGGCCATCTGTCTACCAGCTGAAGCTCAACGGAAGATGGATGTTGCAACAGGACAATGACCCAAAGCATAGAAGTAAATCAACAACAGAATGGCTTAAACAAAAGAAAATACGCCATCTGAAGTGGCCCAGTCAGAGTCTTGACCTCAACCCGATTGAGATGCTGTGGCATGACCTCAAAAAAGCGATTCACACCAGACATCCCAAGAATATTGCTGAACTGAAACAGTTCTGTAAAGAGGAATGGTCAAGAATTACTCCTGACCGTTGTGCACGTCTGATCTGCAACTACAGGAAACGTTTGGTTGAAGTTATTGCTGCCAAAGGAGGTTCAACCAGTTATTAAATCCAAGGGCTCACATACTTTTTCCACCTGCACTGTGAATGTTTACATGGTGTGTTCAATAAAACATGGCAACATTTCATTCTTTGTGTGTTATTAGTTTAAGCAGACTGTGATTGTCTATTGTTGTGACTTAGATGATGATCAGATCACATTTTATGACCAATTTGTGCAGAAATCCATATATTTCCAAAGGGTTCACATACTTTTTCTTGCAACTGTATATAATCTATATTTATATATATAAATAAAAAATTGATATATATATATATATATATATATATATATATTAATAATGAAGTCATTTTATTAATTACAATCTGGGGGACGTGAGGGACAACCCAGGCAGAAAGTCCAGAGAATTTGGCTGGCAAGCCCTATATTTAACCCTGTAACTTTCCAGGACACCATAAAACCTGTACATGGGGGGCACTGTTTTACTCGGGAGACTTTGTTGAACACAAATATTAGTGTTTAAAAACAGTAAAACATATCACAACAATGATCTCATCAGTAAAAATGCATTGTTTTGCATTTTTCACACACCAACTGTACTTTCACTGGCAATATAATTGTTGTAATAAGTTTTACTACTTTTAAACACTAATATTTGTGTTCAGCTAAGTATCCCGAGTATAACAGTACCCCCCATGTACAGGTTTTATTGCTCTCAAAGGCAACATAACCAGTCTGGCAAATTTCAATGTGTATAAACTGAAAAATGTAACATGCTATATTTGACCCTGTAACTTCCCAAAACACCATAAAACCTGTACATTGGGGGTACTGTTTTACTCGTGAGACATCGCTGAATAAAAATATGTGTACTTTATTGCAGTAACAGCTAACAGTATTCTGACATTCACAGTTAAATATTTGATGTATCATGAAAGCCCTGTTTCTCCTGAACATAATGATATATAATAAGTGTGGGTGCACTTAATATGAAACAGACATATAGCGCAAATTCAAGTTTTGTTTTACGTTTTGTTTTGATCACAACTTGTACAACTGCCTCAGTCCTTAAGGGGTTAATTGTGACACATCTTGAGGAGAGAAGATGGCACAGCAGATGGAAACAGTTTAAGTGCTTAGTATATATCCATCGGCTTTCTTCCAATAGCTGTCATCAGTTATAAGACCTGTCACCTGGTTGGATCTTTACAGAAAATAGAGCCCCCTCTCCAAGTGTCATATATGCTGTTTATTTTGGGTTGGAGTTGTTTATTGGATTTCATAATAACATAAGCTAAAGGCAAACCTCCAGCCTCTCTGGAACCTTTTCCAGAATTTCAACAAACTGATAAAGTTGGAAATGTGGTTTGGATTAAGATCAACATTAATTTTATAAAAGTGACAAGATCATCTTTTATGTAAAACTCTCTAGTCCTTGGATCAGTATGAACAAATACTATTGAGTAGTAGGACAAATAATGAAGGACATTTTTTTGCCTTATTTATTAAGACCAAAAAACTGACAAATATATACAATGCAGTCTCCTATGAAAACAAGGAAGCACACGGATACAATAACAAGTGGAAGTAAATTATCATGAATCAAAGTCAGCAATGAAATATTTTAGAATTGCGTTCTGTTTTACATCAATTTCACAGCTTGGATGCTTTTCTCGGGAGAAAAAAACAGCATCATTTTAAAGAATACAGACAGAGGAATTTTTATCATAGCTGTTTGTAACGGAGAAGGAACATTTCATTGCCCTTGGTGAAAGCAAGCACTAAATTACAATCTTTAGCTGTGTCACATTCTTCAGCTGGGGACATGGAGATCCTCGAGAAACTGGAAAGAATTCAGCACATCTCAGGAAAACATTTAGTATTTTTTTTTTCAAACAAAGCTTTTAAACTCAAATTTATCAGTTTTATTATTAACATATTCAGCATGATTTACAAAATTATATACTTTTTCAATTCTTTAGTTTTCAATTGGTTAAGCAATTAGCCATGCAGCAGTAGTGGGAAACAATGCGTATTATACCCAACTAACTTGCCAAGTCTAGGACACACAAACAACAACAATATCTTGTGCAATTCAAGTCTTACCCCTGTTCTTTTTTTGGTTTTATTGTAGGTATTGGGGATGCTGTGTATTATGGTCATTGCTGCTGCCCAGGAGTAGTGGCAGTTTGAGTGCAGGAGTTATTTTTGTGTATTTGTATTTACCCCTGTTCTTGCTTGCACTTAGAATACATTTAAAACAACAGGAGAGACATTCCTCCCGGACACATTCCAGGCTATCCCACCATGAGTTTTTGTGTTCCTCTCACATTGCACATGTTTTTGTGATGGATTTCTTTGAATTGTGAACCATAGCCATTAATTTGCCCATTAGAAAGATATTGCCTATCCTACTTTTAACCTCTTTCATATTCTGGACCTTTTGTATTCATCCAACCTGACACCAGAACTCTTCTGGCTGCCAATGTGATCTTATTCACCAATTTTTGAGAATGCTTAGATAAATTGTCAATAGGTTTGGACAAGAGGAACCCTAAAGGTCTAAGTCAAAAGACCTATGAAAGATCTAATACAATATTGTTCTGATAATTTCCTACTACTTGCGTATCCGAGGACAATCCCACCAATACCTCAGGTGGTAAAGGTCTCAAGATTTCACGCACAATATCGTGCACAACCCCCTCTCCTGCTTTCTCTGGTAGGCCTCTGAAAAACGGGTTGTTCCTGCACGATCTGTTTGCTTAATCTTCCATTACAGTTCTAGCTCTTGTAAGCATATGTGAAGTGCCATAGAGTAGTCCACGGCCTCATTATGAGCTTCTACCCTGTGCTCCGCTCCTATCCACAGCTTTGCTGTGCTCTGGCCCAAAGCCCTTAGAGCTCTTTGATATTTATTTTGTTAAGTAGTTCCTCAGTTCCCTTATCTGATGTCGATTATGCTCTGTATCGTATCCTCACTAAATCCCCCAGTTGGGCCTAGATCCATTCGTTCCCTCTTCATTTTTGTATTGTGGCGATTCTGAAATTTGGATGCTTTTGAATTGTCGAATTTAGGATGAAATTCAATTAGCTCCGAAATGAATTGCACAAGTCTACAATTTATCACATGACCTAATTTTGTGTCACGTGCAAACACTATTATATGACTTTTGATGCCCTCTGCAACATTATTAATTATCAGATTAAAGATAAGTGAATCCAGCACAGAACCCTGACTGACTCCACTTGCAGCTTTTGTCCAGCTAAAATGATCTACAACTATTTTCTGCACTCTGTCTTTAAGCCAGTATTTAATCCAAAAACAATAATTCATATTCTTGGAGTTCCCTGGTGCAATTCTTTTATTCAGCATTAAACCATTTTTTAAATGCTAAAATAGAGTCTCCAGCAGCCCATTACCTCTGTGCTGCTTGGGCTAATGAGGGAGAAGTAGCCTGAGCAGCAATGTGGGGCTGTGATTGACTCAGAGTGTCAGACACTCAGCTTATAACAGCTAATTAAGTGTTCTTGCATAGCAAGACCACTTACTGTTATCTCACATATATATATATTATTATTATTATTATAGCCAAATTTGCCACCCTAACTCCTCCCACAGTTTTTACACTACATAGACAAAAATATACCAAAACGTGCAGATTGTTCCCGATCGGATTGCTATTACTTTGTGGAACGTTTCGCCGAATGGTTCTCAGAATATCTTCATTCTTGTGGCAAAATTTGTCCCATAGGAATGAATGGCAAAGCTAGAGTGGGAGCTGGCAAAAGCTGAAAAATCAGGACATGATTTCTAAACTGCCACCACTCCCTCATTTTCAGGCCCACCTACACAAATCTTATATCAACACGTTCAGCTATCCCTGCTGCCACTAAAAATGTCCACAGCTAAGCCATAGTCCTTATAGTTTTCACAATATGACCATTTGTTTGCAACTCACGCCGTCCATTGACCTTCATTGAAACTCCACTCTGCAAAGCTCACATTTGAAGGGCAATTTCTAAACTGCGACTGTGCCTTCATTGTTAATATCTCAGAGACATACCATACATCAAAATGTAGGTCTGGGTCTTGTGATTCTCACAATATAAAGCTCTTCACTGTAGGATTTATAGTTTTTAAAATACCATTTGAAGATGGCAACCGCCAAAATTCTCTGACCTGTGCAAGGCTGCAGCAGCAAGTGATGTCATAGACAGGGCCTTTTGCACATCTCCTAATGTTTTTATAAATGTATGGTTTAATGTAACTGTGCAACAACATTGCAATTAAATGTGCTATATAAAAAGTTACTCCGCCCACTCCATTTGTAGACTACTGGTAGAGGCAAGAACACTTCACACAATTTCCCCAGAAATTGTACCTTTTCTAGTTTAGCTAAATTATTTAGTTGTAACAGTTCTTATTTGTACTTTCTTTGCTTTAACTGAGTAATTAGGAATCATTAGTAAAATTCGCTTCTACATTTCAACAGCTGGGCAGCGGGCACTGGATTTTTTTGGGAGGGGTTTGAGTGAGGCAGAAGGGGCACCTGGAAATTCTGTGCCTACAGGCACCTGAAATTTAAATCAAGCCCTGATCACTGGCACCCATTTACATTTTGATAATTATCATACAGTAGACTGTAATTTACCCAGTTGGTTATTAATTGCATTGCACTATATTCATGACCCATGATTCTTTGACAGAATTCAGGCAACTTTACACATTCTCTATATCTTTGATGCATGTGCCAATGCTCTAAACCAGCGGTTCCCAAACTGTGTGCTGTGGCGCCCTGGGACGCCGCGACTTGCACACAGGGGTGCCGCGGAATGTTTCCCCAGTGCTATGATTATAGCATCGGGAAAACCTTACTGCTGAACAGGGGCGCGGTCAGGTGTCACGGTCCTTTAAGACAGTGACTGGACCCCTGTAATGTCGGCTGACTGGGAGGAAGTTACAGCCTGTCACTTCCTCCCAGCATCCTGCAGAGGGACATCGCGGGAGGGAGAGGAGGCAGCTGCAGCTAAGGGGAGAGGAGCATGAAGAGCTCCAGACGCCTCACTCCCACCAGCAGCAGGACTCCTGGCACATAAGGTAAGCTGACAGGAGGGTGTAGATATAAAAAACAAAACAATCACTTGTATGTATGTTTGTGTGTGTGTGTGAGTATGAGTGTGTGTATGAGAGTATGAGTGTGTGTGTGTGTATGTGTATGAGTGTGTGTATGTGAGTGAGCATGTGTGTTTGTGTATGTGTGTGTCAGGGTGTGCATCTGTGTGTGTGTTTGTGTGCATATATATGTCAGTGTGCACACATCTGTGTATGTGCGTATGTGTGTCAGGAAGTGTATGTCAGTTTGTGTATCTGAGTCATGGTGTAGGCATTTATCAATGTTTAAAATAGAAACTGTATACTGGCGCTAAAAATATATATTTAGAAAATACCCAATATAAATCACTTTGTAAAAATAGCTGCTGTAACACCTAGATGTAATCTTTCTTATTTACACCAACTCACATATAATACAAAAACAAAGAAAGGTGTAGCGCTACATACATATATTAAGTTCTGCTGAGCCAGACCAGAGAATACTCGTTCCAATAACAATTTCTCAGTGAATATGTTTTTCAGAATACACCTATAAGATAAATGAAAACTTCCAATAGTGTGATACCGTATACCATTACATACTCTTATACAAATGTCAGTTAATACACTCACATTCTCCTGAGCTTAACACCAAGCTCAGGGATAAGCGCTTGTAGGTCCGTAGAGGCGACCTTCCCCTTCTTCTAATTGGGTGGTCTTGTGCAGTATCCTCTAGGACTTAAATAAAACGGATATATGGTGCAGTATTTTAGATCTCCAATAGTCTTATATACTTTAATAAGCAATATACTCACGAACATGGAGCCACTATTTTCGGCTCTGTCACAGCACGTTGTGTAGTGAAGGACTACACTCCTATATGCAGGAATCGACAGCCCACAATGATAATAGTAGAAACTTTATTTCTCATATAATTTAAAAACAATATCCCATGTTGAGATAATAGTATAAATCAATAAAAATAAATATAGAATTAAAAATCCTTTATGACATCTATAGTGGGCATAAGGTAATAACTGAAAAGTATTTATCAATGTTTGTGTGTCTTAGGATGCATGTGTATATATCGGTGTGTATCTATGTGTGTATGTGTCTGTTTGTATATATGTATGTATGTGTCTGTTTGTATCTATATATGGGTATGTGTTGGTGTCTACATGAATTTGTGTGTGTGTCAGTGTATTTATATGCATCCGTGTGTTAATGTGCATGAATATCTGTGTATGTATGTATGTATGTATGTGGTAGTGTATGTGCATGCATCCAAGCAGTCAAACACCAGCACAGCATACAAGCACACTCCTGCAATCTAACTCAAATATTACATACACACACCCCTGCATTCAAACAAAAAAAATATACACACCCCATAAAAAATTAAACACACCCCTTCACTCAAACAAATACTTCACACATATGTACATTCGCATTTAAAAGTGAACATGACATTCAGACACACCCCTGCAATCAAACACAAACATTACATACAAACACACCCCTGTATTAAAATTAAAACACTATAACTATATACAAGCACCCCTTCAAACACCAACACTGTACATTACGCTATAGTGCCAGTAAATGCCGCAGTGCTGTACAAATATGCAACCTAGAAATTTTGACTTGGAGTGCCTTGGAAAAATACTGAAATATTAAGGGCGCCTTGAACCTAAAAAGTTTTGGAACCTCTGCTCTAAACACATAGTCCTTATCTCTACTGCTGAATCTGTACATGTAATCCAAAGTTATAACAATGTGAAACTGTATTGCAGGATTAATCCTTAGAGGTTGAACTATGGATCACTAAAATAAACTTCCTTGAAATACTATATGATATTTGGAACAAAGTTTACACAATATAAACCCTAACTCATACTATAACTTGGCCACAGCCATTAATGTAAACATTTTGGTATATAGTTGTTTCCAGTATTGAAAAGCTATCATCCACAACTAATCTCAGACTAATCTCCTGGGTAAATCTGAGTTAGCTTGATTTTACAAATAATTTAAAGGAACACTATAGGGTCAGGAACACAAACATGTATTCAAACCACCATCTAGCCAGCCTGGCCTCTCTAAATATAGTAAAAATCCTACTTTTATTACAGTCTGCTGCTTCAAGCTCTGGCCCTGATCTGCCTGCTTGGCTAACATAATCAGAAGTGTTATTCAAAGCCAAACACAATGTTTTGTCCTAGGAAAGCATTGGATTGGCTGTGACTGTCAAGGAGGCTGACCAGAGGCAGAGCCAGCACAAGTCAAACACAGCCCTGGCCAATTAAATGGTCTTTCTAACGATACCATTATTTTCATCATATCATATAATTTACTATAAAAAATTATAAAATATGATGAAATTATTTTTTAAAAAACACACTTTTTCTAACTTTGACCCCCAAAATCTGTTACGCATCTACAACCGCCAAAAAACACCCATGCTAAATAGTTTCTAAATTTTTCCTTGAGTTTAGAAATGCCCAATGTTAACATGTTCTTAGCTTTTTTTGCAAGTTATAGGGCAATAAGTACAATTAGCACGTTGCTAACAAATTAACGAAAATTACATTCTAACACTGATATCTGTCAGAAATCCCTGAATAACCCTTTACATGTATATATTTTCTAAAAGAAGACAACCTAAGGTATTAAACTTGGGGTATTTTGACTCTTTTCATGCAACCATTTTACCACCAATCTATGCCAAATTAAAAAAGAAATAATAATAATTGGTGATTTTTTTGACACACATAGCAATTTAAGAATACATGTACTGATAACTTTAAGGGTTACTGCCAAAGAACACAACACAACAATATGTGTTCAGCAACATCTCCTGAGTACAGTGATACCACCCATGTATAGGTGTGTTGGGCACTCTGGGGGGTAGAAGACCTTATTTGGAGGGTACGCATTCCAGTTTTCCAACTTGGAATTTTTACAGCTGGTCATCATGCACCCATGTCCTATTTGGGACATTTTTAAAGCTGGACAATGTAATTTACCCCCAGAAAACCATATATTTTTTTTAAAGTAGACATCCCAAGGTATTCAATATGGGGTATGTCTAGTGTTTTTAGTAGCCACTTAGTCACAAATACTGGCCAAATTAAGCATTTAAATGTGTTTGTGTGTGAAAAATGCAAAAAAACAATTATGAATGTTTTGGCCAGTGTTTGTTACTAAGTGGCTACTAAAAAAGACTGAACATACCCTATTTGCAATACCTTGAGTTGTCTTCTTTGGCAAATGGTATGCCATCATGGGGTAATTCTCATTCCTGGGCTACCATATGCTCTCAAAGGCAACATAACCAATCTGACAAATTCCAATGTAAAAAAAATGAAAATCAAGCATTATATTTGACCCTGTAACTTTCAAATACACTCAAAAACCTGTACACTGGGGGTACTGTTATACTCGGGAGACTTTGCTGAAAACATACATTAGGGTTTCAAAACAGTAAAACGTATAACAACAATGATATCATCAGTGAAAGTGTTTTGCTGTTTTGAAACACTAATATTTGTGTTAAGTGAAGTCTACCAAGTAGAATAGTACCCCCCATGTACAGGTTTTAGGATGTCTTGGAAAGTTACAGGGTTAAATATAGTGCTAGCAAATTAAATTCTCTGGACTTTTGGCCTGGGTTGTCAGGCAGGCCCCCCAAATTGCAATCAATAAAGTTACTTAATTATGTAAAAATATTACATAAACATGCACGTAGAATTTAAATATATATACATATTTATATATTTGAAGTCTATGTATATATTTATGAAATTATATATGTAATTATGTATATGGACATATGCATATTTCGTATTATTTTTATTTATTTATATATACATAGATATATATATATATATGAAACATGGGGGATGGTTGCACTCACCTGAACATGCTTAAATGGGGTGCTGCTGGGGGCCATATTATACAATAAACAATACACAAGATCCAGCGCACTCTCCTATCTACTAAACAGCAACTTCAATGTTGACAGATTTTATTAGTTTTCAAAAGTTTTTTTAAAAACACCTAATCTAGGCAAAAAAAATAATGGGGATTTAGTTACATTATATGATCATACATTGCATAAGCCTGCCAAAGATGGGGTACATTGACGTTGTGGCAGGCTTATGCAATGTATGATCATATAATGTAACTAAATCCCCATTATTTTTTTTGCCTAGATTAGGTGTTTTTAAAAAAACTTTTAATACTCCAAAGTTGCTCTAATTCTATTTTTTTTTACCAGAAGTTCCTTGTTGGTTAGGGTATGAAGCCAATCCATTTTAAAAAGGAACTTTAGTTTGCTTAAGAATAAAGTGAGTGACGGACTGCCCGGCTGGTTCCAAACTTGAAGAATGGTTTTGCGGCCCACCGCTGCTATAATCATAGAGAAGCGTCTATTAGGCATGGGGTCACCGCTTACAGGTCCCAACAATAGAAAACTGGGATTTAATGGTATGGGCGTCATGTTGTTGTTCGTTAAGTATTGAGTAACCTCTCTCCAGAAAGTCTGGATCATGGAACACTCCCACAGACAGTGATACATATCTGCTTTGGTGTGAGTGCATTTAAAGCAGGTAGAGGAGTCCTTCCTTGCCATGAGGTGTAGTCTATGTGGCGTGACATATGCATAGTGTGTGTTTTTCAGGAACATATCTCGATATGAAACCATGGGGAGCAGTTGACTTTGAGTGTAATTTGAGTTTAGGATGTTCTTAGGTGTGATGTCATGGAAATGAGTCTTCCATTTCCCCAGACCTGTCTGTAATGTGGTCCAATCGGGTGTGTATCGTAGAAGGGCATAGAGGGTAGAGATGGAGTAAAATGCTGGGTTTGTGGTACATAAAAGACGATCCAGAGAGTTGGGGGCGTGGCCTGACCGCTGAGCCGAGAGGACGCTCGCCACGACGGCTCCGGCACATCGGGGCGCTAAAAGCAAAGAAAATACTCTAACAAGCGGTGAAATAGTGCCAATTGGCATCCTGGTGAAAGGGGGAACCGGGGCGCACACATCGATGCCCACCAAGCGACAATTGCTCCGGTGCGTACCAATCACCCGGGAGGGGCCTGCCAGCATGGCGGGAGCGGGAGAGGTGGCCGCTCTCCTGCCGCCAGGCATGGATGACACCTCGCCCCACAAGCCACGTTCCCCCCCCTCTGGTCCGGTGGGGGTTATCCCGGGCCACCCCCACACGATCCCCACTATAAAAGACAGACAAGCAATTAGCCTACCGGGCTCAGAGAGAAGCATGGCAGAAAACAAAATGGCGGATAGCACTCACACTGCATCTCCGGCCACAGCATGGGAGTTCACAGAGCTCCGACTCAACCTCATATTTAACTCCTTCTGGGAAAAGATAGAGGCCCTCACTTGGCCCACAGAGCAAGAACCCCCTCAAGGAAATACACCACAGTGCAAACCACGGGAAGACCCAGAGCCAGGTGCAGCAAACCCAAGGCACGCCTACCCGAGGCCGAGCAGACACATAAAAATACCCGCTTCGACGGATGGGGCCTGGCACAACCATGCGAACGGGCGCTGCCTACACAAAGCAAGTAAAGCTAAAGTGTCACCCACAGCAAGGTGCCTTAAACCGCCTCGCCTACAAATGGTGCTCCAGCATAGACCCGAGACCGGCGTAACCAACAGAGCAAAAATTAGAAAGCGGCGCACCACGGGTCCTTCACTAACAGCTGCGGCAGATCACCCATACCCGCTACGTAACAAACGGCAAACGCACCGACCGCAGAGTCACACATATGGGTCGGCATACCACCAGCCGAATGGAACGCATACCCATCCTCACCTCAACATATCCGGTCCACGGAGAACGAAGACAGCGGCTCAGACCTTACCTAACCAGGCACCACCACCACCGCTGACGGGGATTGGCTGATCCTGATGCTGGACTTAAAACTAGACCTCAGAGCTGCCAGACAGGGACACTATGCGCTCAGTACACTGAGGGCCCAACTTTAACCCCTTGCTTACCGCAGCCTTAATGGTCATAAGCGTATATGCCACTCTAGCATACCAAGTGATGTACTAGCCTGCATAATACACCAAAATTACGGTCATTATTGTCAGCCAACTCAATTAGAGTATATCGTTTTAAGTATCGCCTATGACGTAACCTGTTTTATGCCTGTTTACTCCTTTACAAATGTGTCTATTAGTTGGTTACGTTTTGGCTAATTTTATGATTTATGTGGGGCAGGGGGGTGCCAGGCTCAGGGGGAACATAGCGCATTCTTTAGCTGATGCCCTGCTTACTCCTTATATAAGAGTTTCCATATCAGGAATGCCCAATGCATTTTCATTATGTGTGTACCTGACGTTTAGAAGCGGCTGCTAGGCCAGACCATGCTACACTGCTAACTTACACGCATGTCCAGAATATCTAAATGTCCTAACAATAGGGGGTTATCCAAGCTGCATGTTTTCTACTCACTATCATCTACTGATGACTCCATGTTACAACGTGAATACTACTTACACACCACTCTAAGTTACATCGTAGTTAATACACCATGTTATGCATGCTGATGGGGCTGTGTGTCACCCTGGTGACTCACCACCAAACGTATGTTCTAAGCTTGTTTATTCTCATATATAACAACATTGTTTAAGCACCTGTTATTATACCATTATAAAAATTAGTGCAAGACTAACTTAATGCCATATGCCATGTAAGCTATGTATCCTGACTTTCTTGTTAAAAGCTATTGTGGCATGACAAGCTGTATGTAATCACCTGCACTACAAAAATAAAGAATTAAAA
The DNA here is from genome assembly GCF_036172605.1 of Pelobates fuscus. Lineage (NCBI taxonomy): Eukaryota > Metazoa > Chordata > Amphibia > Anura > Pelobatidae > Pelobates > Pelobates fuscus. Next base: position 311,286,997 of record NC_086317.1, on the reverse strand, counting down.
AAAAAAAAAGACGATCCAGAGAGTTACTCCAGTCGGAGGGCGTGAGGCGTTGACTTATGTTGTAAAAATAATGTTGTACTTGAAAGTATGCGAACCAGGGTATGGGAAGGTCCGGGAAGCGCTCCCTCAGGCACCCCATGGTGAGAAATCTGTTTGTGTCAAAGTCTACAAAGGAACTCAGAGACCCGAGGCCCTACCCTGACCACATCGTGAATGGATATGTGTTGGATCCGTCCTGGAACCCGGGGTTCCGGAGCAGGGGTAGATGTATGGAACATAACAGGTTTGCCCCAATGCTGGTCCGAGCCATCTTTCAGGCCTCAATCGTGACGGCCAAGAGAGGGTTTGAGAGAATATCATCCGAAAGTAGGCTGTGTCTGCTGTGACTGCGACTGGATCCAATCGAGCGCATTCCGGAGTTGGGCCACCATACTGTATTCACTGGCGTTTGGGAGATTAAGTCCTCCGTTGCATTTGGTTAGATGAAGTTTAGTTAGGCTCAGCCTGGCCCTTGATCCCTGCCAGAGAAAGTGCCTCAGTTTTTTATTTAGAAGACATTCGTCTTTTTTGGAGAGTAAGACTGGGAGTACTTGAAGCGGGTATAGTAGCTTTGGGAAACTAACTAGTTTATAGAGATTGGCCCGTCGTATGTAGGAGAGTGGCAACTTGTGCCAGTGTTCCAATTCACTAAATGTGGAGGAGAGAACAGGAGGAATGTTTAGTTTGTACAGTTGGCCTATGTTTCTTGGGATCTTGATCCCTAGATATTGTAGGGCAGAGGTTTGCCATTTCAGTGGGACCCCCTCAGCAGCCTAGGAGGCAATCCCCCCCCCCCCCCCCAGATGTAGCGCACTGGGTTTTGACCAGTTAACTTTAAGTCCTGCCAGGGCATGGAATTTGTCAAGTAGGTCAAGGATAGGTGATATGGAGGAGGTTGGCTCCGAGGTATATAGGAGTATGTCGTCGGCAAAGGCCGAGACCTTCATATTGACATCTCCCAGGGGGATGCCATTGAAGTCCGGCATTGATTCAATGGCTTGCAACAGGGGGTCTATGGCTAGGTTAAATAGTAGTGGTGATAGGGGGCATCCCTGTTGTACCCCCCGTCCCAGCGTGAAATATGGGGAATCCAGTCCATTTGTTGTGATGCATGTGGCTGGGTTGTGTTGCAGGTTTTTAACAAAGGTCACAAAGCCGTGCCCGAAGTAGCGCAGTTTGAGGACGCTTATCAAATGTTGCCAAGTGATGCTATTGAATGCCTTCTCAATGTTGAGGCTGATGAGGGAAGGCGAGGAGAAGCCCACCTTCCCCCCCGTAACACCCGTGACAGCCGCCAACGCCCTCCGGACACCCGTGACCATTTGTCTTCCCACCACGAACCCTAGTTGGTGACCCGTGAGGGCCCTGGGTAAAAATGATTGAACTCTTGAGGCTATGATCTTAGTGAGAATTTTGAGGTCCAAATTGAGCAACGATATAGGGCGATAAGACGCCAAATCCTCCGTGTCCCTACCTGGTTTCGGTATTAGCACGGTACATGCTTGGTTAAGGGAGTCTATTGAGAGTCCTCTCAGATAGATTTGGTCAAAAAGGGCTTTAAGGGTGGGGCTGATCTGGTGTTTTAGAGTTTTGTAATATTCAGCGGTTTAGCCATCCGGGCCTGGGGCTTTACCCGATTTAAGAGAAGCAATAGCTGTATGAATTTCTTTTTCAGTGATGGGGGCGCTAAGTAGTTCCCGGGAGTCATCGTCTATGTGGGGTAGGTTCAGATTTTTAAGAAAGCCATACACTGAGCATGTTGATCAGTCGGGGCTGTTGATATTTTTTTGAAGTAGTCATGAAAGGCTTTATTAATTAATGCGTGAGCGGTGGACCGGACTCCCTCCGGTGAATTGATTGCCGTTATTGGTTTGAATCTGGTTTTAGGGTTGGCCATGCGGGTCAACAACCCCCTGGACCTTCCCCCCATCTGAAGAAGTGTTGTGTCTGGAAGTCTGGTTTTGATTGGGCATAGTTAGTGATGTAAGTGTTTAGGGTGGATTTAGCGTCAAGGTAGGTTTGTTTGTTTATGTCAGATGGATTAGCTAAATACTCGTATGAGCTTGTTTGAGATCTGCCTCTAGGACTGCGTAGTCCTTCTGCCATTTTTTCTTAGTGGATGAAGTGTAGGAAATTATCTGTCCCCTCATGACTGCCTTGGAAGTCTCCCAGAGTAGTTTTGACTCTTCCACGTGTTCCAGATTGTCATCTAGGAAGTTTGCCCAATGGGTCTGTAAGTGAGTCTGAAACAATTGCTGGGTCGCGAGATATGCAGGGAAGCGCCAGTGTCTAGTGTGTGGAGGAGTTGGAGGGGTGGATATTGTCATTGTGATGGGTGCGTGGTCAGATATCACGATCGATTCAATGGTTGTTTTTGATATATGTTGCAGGAGTGCTGGGGTCACTAGAAACATATCTATTCTAGAGAAGGAATTGTGCACCAGGGAGTGAAAGGTGTAGTCCCTTTCATTGCCATGGAGTATCCTCCAAGGGTCGTGTAAATTATAGGTGGACACGAGGTGGGAGAGACTGCGGTCACTGTCTGTGGGAGGAGTCACACCTCTTGAGGATCTGTCCCTGCCTGGCTCCATTACCGCATTGAAATCCCCCCTGACTATTACTTGATCTACATCTATTTGAGCAAGCAGGGTCAGAAGTTTTGTGAAGAAAGGGCCCGGTGAAGAGTTAGGGGCATAAACATTCACAATGCAGTAACAGATTGAGTTGACAGTAAGACATAATATTACGTATCGACCCTCCGGGTCAACCAAGCATCTGTGTATTGTGTGTTGAAGGCTTGAGTGCAGTAAGATTGCCACCCCCCGTGTTTTGGATTTATATTTAGCTGTAATACAGGACTGGATCCAAGGTGCTTTAAGCTGCGTGTCAGACAATTGTGACCAGTGAGTCTCCTGTAGAAGGGTAACGTGCGGTTGCTGTTTAGTTAAATGTGTCAAAAACTTCTTTCTCTTTATAGGTGTGTTTGCCCCTTTTACATTCCAGGAGAGGAATTTGATAGTAGAAGTAGAGAAAGTTCTTGGGTGAGAAGACATTGATGTCCTAGCCGATACCTCGGCGGGGAAGTTGATATAGCTGTGATTGGTAGTATAAAAGGGGACTCTGTCCATCCCAGCCCAAGCGAACGGAAAATCCAAGAGTCAGAGCTAGGCAAGGAGTCCAGTGGATCCGGTGTGTAGTAGGCCAAGTGGCCCAAACTATATACAGATAAGTAAACCAAATAACACTTAGAGATGAAGGTTCATCACTCCTCCCTTCGTGGTGAGGATCCGGCCGAGGAAGTTGGTGAAGGCGCTCCCCAATTCGGGAGAACATTCTGAAGAAAGGTGGTGGCCCCTGATACTGAAGATGTAGATAAAGTATGATTTGTGATACGTAAGCGTAGAGTGGCAGGGTACAGCAGGGCAAATCTTATGCCTTTCTTGTGTAATGCTGAGCAGATAGGAGTAAAGGCATGTCTCCGCTGTGTGACTTGTACAGAGTAATCTTTGAAGATTAGAATTCTTTTGTCTTGATAGGTGAGTCAGGGCAGTTGTTTATAGGCTGTAAGGATACGAACTGTATCATTGAAGTTGAGAAATTTTGCTATTATTGGTCGTGATTTAGTGGCGTCAGTGGGCCTATCGGGCTCTTATCTGTGTGCTCGTTCAATAACGATGGGTGTGGATGCGGGGGTATTGAGCTGTAGGGTGTCCTTTAGCCAGCCTTGAAGAGTGGGGATAATGTCAGCCGAGGTTAGCGATTCAGGGAAGCCCACAAACCTTAGATTGTTTCTCCTACTCCGATTTTCGAGATCGTCTAATTTGTCCTGTAGAGTTGTTAAAGTATTGTGCTGTCTTCGTATGGTCGATTGTAATTGGTGTAGTTCATCTTCAGTTGCGCTTTGTCTGGTTTCTAGTAGAGTGATTTGGGTGGAGTGGGATTGGAGTAAATGGATTGCATTATCAATAGATTCTTTAATGTCCCTGAATTGGGAGTCAAAGATTGGTTTGAGGAGATTTGACACTTCACGGGCCGTTTCTGAATCTTGCTGTGAGATGAGAGTAGATGCTATGGAGGGGGATCCCAACTGGGTCAGAGCCAGCAGGGGAGAGGGCTGGCGTAGGTGAGGGTGTTGTTTCCTTTGGATGTTTCTTGGCAGGTCTTTGCAGTTTGCTGTTTTGTCGTTTAGAGGAGGATTTGTCAACAAATGTATCCATGACGTGGAGAGGGAGGGAGGTTATGGTAAGTGGCAAAGAGCAGATTAAAAGCAACAATAAAAAAATTAAAAATTAAAAAAATTAAAATAAAATAAGAGAAAAAGAGAAGGATGCTTCTTGTGAGCTGGACCCCTTTTCTGGTGCGCTGTCAGTATAGGATTTTTCTCTTCCCCCTCCTCTGTGTCCAGACGTGGCTATGGGGAAGCTATGCGAGGACCCCAGCACGTAGATATTTTAGTAGTTTGGAAGGGAACTGGACACGGTGAAGGTATCTGAGGTTTTGCAGTGTTTCAGGGTGTAGTAGAGGATTACAGGTGAGATACAGCAAGGTAGAACCCGTTGAGGTGTCTGGGGGCTTGCCCTGACTCAGGGTAGGGGGGGTTCTGCTGGTTAACTACAGCAAGGGATAATTTTCAGCCACAGGTGTACACCCCCTATCAGGTGGGGGGAGAGGAAAAAAAAAATCTAGAACAAAAAAATCGTCCCTCTCCTTCTCTTCCAATTGGAGAAATGGATAAGAAAAGTCAACCACGGTATATACAGTCTGAGTGCCTGTAGGTATGGAGACATCACTATTTATGAGAGGAGTATCTGTCAAATCTCAGCTCTATGTAGCTGTGGTCATTTGGCAATGAGGTGAGAGATAGTGGTGACAGGGTAGAGTTTGATAGGCACTGATTTTTGATGAGAGGGTAGTTCCTTATTGCAGCACAGGTTTCCAGTAGGGCCAGTGGGCAGGTCTATATTTATATTGCAGCTAGAAGGAGTGAGAAGGAGTAGAGGAAAAAAAACAACAGAAAAAGGAGGGAAAGAAAAAAATAGCCTGCCGTGTATGGGGATATTGCTAGCCTGATGTCCTATGTAGGTTTGGGGCACGGCTTTAGTTGTGGGGTTTTGTACCTGACACGGTATACACCGCGGGTATCTTTCCACCGCTGGTGTCAGGAGCCCTCAGTTAGTTTCTGCTCCGTGCAGGGAAGCAGGGATATCCAGCAGCTGCAGCTAGGTGGCGGCGGCCCATCTCACAGGCCTTGACTTCAGGTCTTCACTCTTTGGTAAAGGGGAGGTGAGCAGACCTCCATTCCGGTCCCCAGATGGATTCCGGTCGGTCGGCAACACTGCAGGAGAGCGGATCCTGTGTCCAAGGCAGCTCCACAAAGTAAAAGAGTGCTAGAGGGAGATGGATGCCGTTTTTCTTGAGCGGAGGTGCGATGAAACGCGGCCAGCAAAGATAGCGGCGGAACCGGAAGCCCTATTATTTATTCTTTATTATAATATACATATATACAATATATATAGTTTTATATATATAATACAAGTGAAATGACACTCACCCTTACTGATGACACAATATTAGATTATATGCCCTGGTGCACTCCCACGCTGATTATATATGATATATGTAGAAAAAAGGATGCACTCTTGGGTCTTTGAAATAGTAGAAAACGTATTTAATCCATCATAAGGTATACAATTAGATGACCGACGTTTCGACCCATTCGAGACCCGAATGGGTCGAAACGTTGATCATCTAATTGTATACCTTATGATGGATTAAATAAGTTTTCTACTATTTCAAAGACCCAAGAGTGCATCCTTTTTTCTACATATATTATATATATATATATATATATATATATATATATATATATGTGTAATTTTACTCTAAGTGTATTTTTATATTAATGTATGTAAATATTAATAAACAATACAATTAGTATGAAGTTTTATAATATATATATATATATATATACACATATATATATATATATATATATATACACATATATATATATATATATATATATACAAATTATATACAGATATAATATATGTAGATATATCTCATTTTGTTTATTTGAAAACTTTGAAGGGGTTAATCTGTTTTATTAGGTGTTTTCTCTAGGGTAGTGCTGGCACCGCAGGTATTACAGAAGTGCCATGGTTATTCAGAAAACCACCTGGCTTTATAAGAGGTCATTTGGATTGCAAAATCTGGACATTGGTCACATTATTTAACACTGTATGGATTTTGAAATTCAGGCCCCAGCCAGGGGCTAATATTTAAATAACCCTTGGGAATGTAAGGGTTAATTATGTCGTACAAAAACAGGTAAGGCTGCGCCAATAAAATAGAGTCTCACTAATAAAGCAGGATAAAATAGGGGTGCAATCCTCAGGAGTTGATCCGTCCGGATGGTTAAAATATCCGTATATGTGGAGAGACAAAAGGGCGATAAAAAACAACCAATAAGGCAATACACCAAGATCCAGGGATAAAGTGTATAACAAAAGTAGGTAGTACACTCACATTTACAAAAGCTATAACCAGCTCTGGAGTGGAGGGCGTCCAGCGGTATGATCCACGCTTAAAGGATATGCAGGAGAGGTGTGTTCGTCAATACAGTCTCGGTATCCGAGGGTCCAAATAATGGTGAAAAGACAACAATAGTGCTCTCAATATGATAAAAATTAGATATAAAATAAATTAAATTATATTTACAAGTGTAGAGCAGGAAATACTGCTCTATTAATAAAGCGTTGGTGGAATGATCCCCACTTCAGGATTTCTTTGAGTACAGGAACAAATAAAATTGGCAGAGTAAAAAAAAGTGCATATAAAACACAATAAAAAGAAAATTGGTACAGCTTAGGTAACCAAAAGTCTTTTATTGCTAAAATACACAATTAAAAACCATAACGTGTTTCACCATATGTGTCTTCTTCAAATGGAGTAAAAACAACCTGGCAAACATTGTTTATATAAGAGTATAATAAGATTAAAACGTGTGATCTATGAGTCACACTAGTCCCTAGGAATTATGGGTGATGTAGTGTAACGTGACAGGTTAACGTCCACCCATAATTCTAACAAGCCGGCCGCACAGAGAATCTATGCGGTTGTCTGAAAGGGAAAGGTGAAAACGCGATCAGTTCTGGTACAGCTGATTGCGTGTAGTTCACAATGTTTGCCGGCCGCATACTGAGCATGTGCGGCCGGCTCAGGGGGATGAATGTCAAAACGCCATGTAGTGATTGGCGGCTTATAGCCGCAAACACATTCTGGAATACTGACATATTGTGGTTGGCGGCATATACCGTATATACTCAAGTATAAGCCGACCCAAATATAAGCCGAGGCCCCTAATTTTACCCCCAAAAAACTGGGAAAACGTATTGACTCGAGTATAAGACTAGGGTGGGAAATGCAGCAGCTACTGGTAAATTTCTAAATAAAATTAGATCCTAAAAAAATTATATTA